>NC_134361.1:228625418-228627918 GCF_048569485.1 Anomaloglossus baeobatrachus
GAAGAGTCTGACTGTGAGGCAGCTTTCATGCTGAGATGCGAGCTCCTTCAGGACATTTTCTGCTTTATATATATGATTCACCTATGGGATCTCTGATCACTGTGAGGTGATTACTGAGGACTGATTTTTTAAAAAAATGCTGCCCAAAAATTGACCATCTATAGGTACGTTAATCCAAAATCTAAGAAAGCAAAATGGTCTCCATCATCTGAGACTAGTGACCAAGGCGAGGGCCGGCGTCAAAGGAAGCGGAGAGGAAATTAAAATACAGGCCGTAAGATGCAGAACCCAGGCACCTGCTGTAGAAATCCCCTGCGATTGACGATGCCACGGGGCCGGGCCTTTGTGGGTCAGGTCCTTGCTGTAAAGCCCTCCTCCAGCTTCCTCTAGGATGTGTCCCATTGCTGTTGTTGGCGGCGTGTGCGCATTGCCATAGTAATTCTGTCTTCATTAACATGGCGCCGGTGTCCGCGCATGCGCGAATCATGGTCTTCGGCACCATTTTATTGAAGACCTTGTGGTGAACACTATGAGAGGCATTGGCACGTGCCCAGATTTTTATTTATTTTTTTACATCTGCGCATGTGCCCCTGTTGCTCATAGTCTTCAATAAAATGGCGCCGGTGTCTGCGCATGCGCGAATCCCAATTTTCAGCACCATTTTCTTGAAGACCTTGTGGTGAACACTATGAGAGGCATTGGCACGTGCCCAGATTTTTATTTATTTTTTTACATCTGCGCATGTGCCCCTGTTGCTCATAGTCTTCAATAAAATGGCGCCGGTGTCTGCGCATGCGCGAATCCCAATTTTCAGCACCATTTTCTTGAAGACCTTGTGGTGAACACTATGAGAGGCATTGGCACGTGCACAGATTTTTAGTTTTTTTTACATCAGCGCATGCGCCTCTGTTGCTCATAGTCTCCAATAAAATGGCGCCGGAGATCGCGGTTCTTTCATGCGCAGACTCCGGCACCAATTTAATGAAGACAGAATTACTGTGTCAATGTTCACGCAATGCCAACAACAGCAATGGCGGCATGACGTGATATTCAAATAAAGAAAAGGGGGCAAGTCATACAGGACACTGGAGGAGGATTTAAGGCCCACCTCTGTTGCACCTGTCAATCAAAGTGCGGTGTATTTCTGCAACTTTGATTACAGATATTTCAGCAATCAAGCATCGGATCTTTCTACAACAGGTGTGCCTGGATTCAGCATCTTACTGCCAGTATAGCATTGCCTTTACCTCATATTGCAAAATCCTATTGGTTGGTACTCTTTAAAGGGAACATGTCACCAGATTTGGGGTCTATAAGCTGTGGCCCCCACCAGTGAGCTGTTGTATACAGCATTCTAACATGCTGTAAATAAGAGCCCAGGCCGCTGTGTAGAACGTTAAAAAAACTTTATATACTTACCTAAACGGTCGATGCGGTGCAGACTGGCCAGATGGGTGTCTCCATTCTCCGGTACCGGCGCCTCCTCTTTCGGCCATCTTTGTCCTCCTTCTGAAGCCTGTGTGCATGACGTGTCTTGTGTCATCCCCACTAGCCGGCACTGATGTCCTGCGCAGGCGCACTACAATACTTTGATCTGCCCTGCGCAGGACCTCAGTGCCGGCTCGTGTGGATGACGTAGGACGCGTCATGCCCCCAGACTTCAGAAGAAGGAGGACAAAGATGGCCGAAAGAGGAGGCGCCGGCAACAGAGACACCCATATGACCCAACTCCACCGCACCGCCCCTTAGGTGAGTATTATAAAGTGATTTTTATGTAGTCACAGCGGCCTGGTCTCTTATATACAGGATGTTAGGCTGCTGTATATAAGAGCCCGGTGGTGGTGACCGCAGCTTATAGGCCCCAAATCTGGTGACAGGTTCCCTTTAAGGATGTGGCCAATTTTCCTTTTTGTGCTTTTTATTTTTTTTTGTCTTTTGTTCTTATTCTTCTAAGATCTATAGCTTTTTTTTTCCGGTCCCCATGGCCATATCAGGGCTTGCCTGCAGGACAAGTCGTAGTTATGAATGACGCCATTCATTGTACCATATAATATACAATACAAAAATCAGGAAATAACAAAAAATAATGAAAAAATTGTCTTTTTTTTTTTTTGTTTTACCCTGTTTATTGCACAGTAAAAAAATGATCTGGAAATGTCATTCTGCAGATCCGAATTACGGTATTATGGTGATAGTGATGTAAACTAATTAGAAACTGGTTTAAAAAATGTTAAATGTTAAAAAATAAAAAAAAATCAGAAGTTTGTAAATTAAAAAAAAAATCTAAAAAAATTTTGGTTTGTGCTGCCATTTCTTTATTTGTATATAGCGCTAACATATTCCACAGCGCTTTACATACATCAGCAACACTGTCCCCATTGGGCCTCACAATCTAGGTTCCCTATCAGAATGTCTTTTGAATGTGGGAGGAAAACGGAGACCCCGGAGGAAACCCACAAACACGGGGAGAACATCCAAACTCCTTGCAGATGTTGTCCTT
>NC_134361.1:228633204-228640704 GCF_048569485.1 Anomaloglossus baeobatrachus
TGAGAATCTGTCAGTGAGCGGATTCAGATTGAATGATGGGGCGTTTGTTTCTAAGCTCCTCTCAGTTGATTTATATCCAGAGACCACATCAAAGTTGAATGTGTAGGAAACATAGAGACTGGAAAAGTCAAATGGTGCAACATATTTAATGCAATAAAAAACAAACAATCTTTTTGCTCTAAATACATGCATTTCAGAAAAGAAAATTACTCTCAAATTCTAACTTGACAGATCTTGGACGTGATGAAGGTTGTTGTGTTGTCGGCACGGATAGGTGCATTCCCGGCCAGTCCTTCCCCTTCTGGCCCTGGCGTTTCCCTCTGCCGTCCCCTCTGGAAATGACTGGAGCATAGAAAGCCTTCTCCAATATAGCGAGTGCTTCACCCACGAGTATCATACACGGGGCATTACACTGGGGGGGTTAATTTTTTTTTCTTTTTTGTGTTTCCTTTTAACCTTCTTCACTGTTGGATGTTTGTGTTTATCCATCCATCCCTCTATCTATCATCCATCTCCCTCTTTTTATCCATCCATCTCCCTCTTTTTATCCATCTCCCCTCTTTTTATCCATCCCCCTCTTTTTATCCATCCCCCTCTTTTTATCCATCTCCCTCTTTTTATTCGTCCATCTCCCTCTTTTTATCCATCCATCCCCCTCTTTTTATCCATTCATCTCCCTCTTTTTATCCATTCATCTCCCTCTTTTTATCCATCCATCTCCCTCTTTTTATCCATCCATCTCCCTCTTTTTATCCATTCATCTCCCTCTTTTTATCCATCCATCCCCCTCTTTTTATCCATCTCCCTCTTTTTATCCATCTCCATCTTTTTATTCATCCATCCCCCTCTTTTTATCCATCTCCCTCTTTTTATCCATCCATCTCCCTCTTTTTATTCATCCATCTCCATCTTTTTATTCATCCATCTCCCTCTTTTTATTCATCCACCCCCCCTCTTTTTATCCATCCATCCCCTCTCTCTATCCATCAATCCCTCTCTCTATCATCCATCTCCCTCTTTTTATCCATCTCCCTCTTTTTATCCATCCCCCTCTTTTTATCCATCCATCACTTCTTTTTATCCATCCATCTCCCTCTTTTTATCCATCCCCCTCTTTTTATCCTTCCATCCCCCTCTTTTTATCCATCCTTCCCCCTCTTTTTAGTCTTCTATCCCCCTCTTTTTATCCATCCTTCCCCCTCTTTTTAGTCTTCCATCCCCCTTTTTTCTGTCTATCCTTCCATATCCCTTTTTCTATCTATCCTTCCATCCCTCTCTCTCTATCCCCCTTTATCCATCCCCCCTTTATCCATCCATCCCCCTCTAGCTATTCATCCTTGCATCCCCCTCTATGTATATCTCCATCCATCCCCCTCTCCCTATCCATCCATCATCCGTCTCTCTCTCTATCCATCCATCCTTGCATCCCCCTCTATAAATCCATCCATCCATCCATCCCCCTCTCTCTATCCATCCATAGGTCATCCATCACTCTATCTCTATCCATCTTTGCATCCCCCTCTATGTATCCCTCCATCCATCCCCGTCTCTCTATCTATCCCCTCTCTCTATCCATCCATCCATCCCCTATCTCTATCCATCATTCCCCTCTCTCTATCCGTCCATCCCCTCTATCTATCCATCCCCTCTCTCTATCCATCCCTCTCTCTATCCATCCATCCATCCCCTATCTCTATCCATCATTCCCCCTCTCTCTATCCGTCCATCCCCTCTATCTATCCATCCCCTCTCTCTATCCATCCCTCTCTCTATCCATCCATCCATCCCCTATCTCTATCCATCATTCCCCTGTCTCTATCCATCCCCTCTATCTATCCATCCATCCATCCCCTCTCTCCTATCCATCATTCCCCTGTCTCTATCCATCATTCCCCTGTCTCTATCCATCCATCCCCTGTCCTCTATCCATCCATCCCCTCTCTCTATCCATCCATCCATCCCCTCCATCTATCCATCCATCCCATCCATCCATCCATCCCCTGTCTCTATCCATCCATCCATCCCCTCCATCTATCCATCCATCCCCTCTCTCTATCCATCCATCCATCCCCTCCATCTATCCATCCATCATCCATCCATCCCCTCTCTCTATCCACCATCCACCCCTCCATCTCCATCCATCCCCTCTCTCTATCCATCCATCCCTCTCTCATCCCATCATCCCTCCCTCTCTCATCCATCCCCCTCCACCATCTATCCATCCACCCTCCATCTATCCATCCACCCCTCCATCTATCCATCCATCCCCTCCATCTATCCCATCCCATCCCCTCCATCTATCCATCCATCCCCTCCATCCAACCATCCCCTCCATCTATCCATCCAACCCCTCTCTCTATCCATCCATCCCCTCTCTCTATCCATCCCCCTCTCTCTAACCATCCCCTCTCTCTCTCTATCCATCCCCTCTCTCTATCCATCCACCCCTCTCTCTATCCATCCCCTCTCTCTATCCATCCCCTCTCTCTATCCATCCCCTCTCTCTATCCATCCCCTCTCTCTATCCATCCCCTCTCTCTATCCATCCCCTCTCTCTATCCATCCCCTCTCTCTCCATCCATCCCCTCTCTATCCATCCATCCCCTCTCTATCCATCCATCCCCTCTCTATCCATCCATCCCCTCTCAATCCATCCATCCCCTCTCTCCATCCATCCCCTCTCTCTATCATCCATCCCCTCTCTCTATCCATCCATCCCCTCTCTCTATCCATCCATCCCCTCTCTCTATCCATCCATCCCCTCTCTCTATCCATCCATCCCCTCTCTCAATCCATCCATCCCCTCTCTCTATCCATCCATACCCCTCTCTCTATCCATCCATACCCTCTCTCTATCCATCCACCCCTCTCTCTATCCATCCATCCCTCTCACTCATCCATCCCCTCTCTCTATCCATCCACCCCTCTCTCACCACATCCCCTCTCTCTATCCAACCATCCCCCTCTCACATCTACCATCCCTCCCCTCTCACTATCCATCCCTCCCCTCTAAACTATCCATCCCTCCCCTCTATCTATCCATCCATCACCTCTCTTTATCTATCCATCCATCCCCTCTCTCTATCCATCCCCTCTCTCTATCCATCCCCTCTCTCTATCCATCCATCCCCTCTCTCTATCCATCCATCCCCTCTCTCTATCCATCCATCCCCTCTCTCTATCCATCCATCCCCTCTCTCTATCCATCCATCCCCTCTCTCTATCCATCCATCCCCTCTCTCTATCCATCCCCTCTCTCTATCCATCCCCTCTCTCTATCCATCCCCTCTCTCTATCCATCCCCTCTCTCTATCCATCCATCCCCTCTCTCTATCCATCCCCTCTCTCTATCCATCCCCTCTCTCTATCCATCCATCCCCTCTCTATCCATCCATCCTCTCTCTATCCATCCATCCATCTCTCCATCCATCCCCTCTCTATCTAATCCATCCATCCCCTCTCTCTATCCATCCCCTCTCTCTCTATCCATCCCCTCTCTCTATCCATCCATCCCCTCTCTATCCATCCCCTCTCTCTCTCTATCCACCCCCTCTCTCTATCCATCCCCTCTCTCTATCCATCCCCTCTCTCTATCCATCCCCTCTCTCTATCCACCCCTCTCTCTATCCCATCCCCTCTCTCTATCCATCCCCTCTCTCTATCCATCCCCTCTCTCTATCCATCCCCTCTCTCTATCCATCCCCTCTCTCTATCCATCCCCTCTCTCTATCCATCCCCTCTCTCTATCCATCCCCTCTCTCTCTACTCCATCCCCTCCATCTATCCATCCATCCATCCATCCCCTGTCTCTATCCATCCATCCCCTCTCTCTATCCATCCATCCATCCATCCATCCATCCCCTCCATCTATCCATCCAGCCATCATCCATCCATCCCCTGTCTCTATCCATCCATCCCCTCTCTCTATCCATCCATCCATCCCCTCCATCTATCCATCCATCCCCTCTCTCTATCCATCCATCCCCTCTCTCTAACCATCCATCCCCTCTCTCTATCCATCCATCCCCTCTCTCTATCCATCCATCCCCTCTCTCTATCCATCCATCCCCTCTCTCTATCCATCCATCCCTCTCTCTATCCATCCATCCCCTCTCTCTATCTATCCATCCATCCCCTCCATCTATCCATCCATCCATCATCCATCCATCCCCTGTCTCTATCCATCCCCTCTCTCTATCCATCCATCCCCTCCATCTATCCATCCATCCCCTCCATCTATCCATCCATCCCCTCCATGTATCCATCCATCCCCTCCATCTATCCATCCATCCCCTCTCTCTATCCATCCATCCCCTCTCTATCCATCCCCTCTCTATCCATCCCCTGTCTCTATCCATCCATCCCCTGTCTCTATCCATCCATCCCCTTTCTCTATCCATTCATCCCCCTCTCTCTATCCATCCATCCCCTCCATCTATCCATCCATCCCCTCTCTCTATCCATCCATCCCCTCCATCTATCCATCCATCCCCTCTCTCTATCCATCCATCCATCCCCCTCTCTATCCATCCCCTGTCTCTATCCATCCATCCCCTGTCTCTATCCATCCATCCCCTGTCTCTATCCATCCATCCCCTCTCTCTATCCATCCATCCCCTCCATCTATCCATCCATCCCCTCCATCTATCCATCCATCCCCTCTCTATCCATCCCCTCTCTCTATCCATCCATCCCCTCTCTCTATCCATCCATCCCCTCTCTCTATCCATCCATCCCCTCCATCTATCCATCCACACCCCATCTATCCATCCACCCCACTCTATCCATCCCCTCTCTCTATCCATCCATCCCCTCTCTCTATCCATCCCGTCTCTCTCTCTATCCATCATCCCCTCTCTCTATCCATCCATCACCTCTCTTTATCTATCCATCCATCCCCTCTCTCTATCCATCCATCCCCTCTCTCTATCCATCCATCCCCTCTCTCTATCCATCCATCCCCTCTCTCTATCCATCCATCCCCTCTCTCTATCCATCCATCCCCTCTCTCTATCCATCACCTCTCTTTATCTATCCATCCATCCCCTCTCTATCCATCCCCTCTCTCTATCCATCCATCCCCTTTCTCTATCCATCCCGTCTCTCTCTCTATCCATCCATCCCCTCTCTATCCATCCATCACCTCTCTTTATCTATCCATCCATCCCCTCTCTCCATCCATCCCCCTCTCTCTATCCATCCATCCCCTCTCTCTATCCATCCATCCCCTCTCTCTATCCATCCATCCCCTCTCTCTATCCATCCATCCCTCTCTCTATCCATCCATCCCCTCTCTCTATCCATCCATCCCCTCTCTCTATCCATCCATCCCCTCTCTCTATCCATCCATCCCCTCTCTCTATCCATCCATCCCCTCTCTCTATCCATCCATCCCCTCTCTCTATCCATCCATCCCCTCTCTTTATCTATCCATCCATCCCCTCGTCTTTATCTATCCATCCATCCCCTCTCTCTATCCATCCATCCCCTCTCTCTATCCATCCATCCCCTCTCTCTATCCATCCATCCCCTCTCTCTATCCATCCATCCCCTCTCTCTATCCATCCATCCCCTCTCTCTATCCATCCATCCCCTCTCTTCTATCCATCCATCCCCTCTCTTATCTATCCATCCATCCCCTCTCTCTATCCATCCATCCCCTCTCTCTATCCATCCATCCCCTCTCTCTATCCATCCATCCCCTCTCTCTATCCATCCATCCCCTCTCTCTATCCATCCATCCCCTCTCTCTATCCATCCCGTCTCTCTATCATCCATCCCCTCTCTCTATCCATCCATCCCCTCTCTCTATCCATCCATCCCCTCTCTCTATCCATCCATCACCTCTCTTTATCTATCCATCCATCCCCTCTCTCTATCCATCCATCCCCTCTCTCTATCCATCCATCCCCTCTCTCTATCCATCCATCCCCTCTCTCTATCCATCCATCCCCTCTCTCTATCCATCCATCCCCTCTCTCTATCCATCCATCCCCTCTCTCTATCCATCCATCCCCTCTCTCCATCCATCCCCTCTCTCCATCCATCCCCTCTCTCTATCCATCCCCTCTCTCTATCCATCCCCTCTCTCTATCCAGCCCCTCTCTCTATCCAGCCCCTCTCTCTATCCATCCCCTCTCTCTATCCATCCCCTCTCTCTATCCATCCCCTCTCTCTATCCATCCCCTCTCTCTATCCAGCCCCTCTCTCTATCCAGCCCCTCTCTCCATCCAGCCCCTCTCTCCATCCAGCCCCTCTCTCTATCCAGCCCCTCTCTCTATCCAGCCCCTCTCTCTATCCATCCCCTCTCTCTATCCATCCCCTCTCTCTATCCATCCCCTCTCTCTATCCATCCCCTCTCTCTATCCATCCCCTCTCTCTATCCATCCCCTCTCTCTATCCATCCCCTCTCTCTATCCAGCCCCTCTCTCTATCCAGCCCCTCTCTCTATCCAGCCCCTCTCTCTATCCAGCCCCTCTCTCTATCCAGCCCCTCTCTCTATCCAGCCCCTCTCTCTATCCAGCCCCTCTCTCTATCCAGCCCCTCTCTCTATCCAGCCCCTCTCTCCATCCAGCCCCTCTCTCCATCCAGCCCCTCTCTCTATCCAGCCCCTCTCTCTATCCATCCCCTCTCTCTATCCATCCCCTCTCTCTATCCATCCCCTCTCTCTATCCATCCCCTCTCTCCATCCATCCCCTCTCTCCATCCATCCCCTCTCTCCATCCATCCCCTCTCTCCATCCATCCCCTCTCTCCATCCATCCCCTCTCTCTCTATATCCATCCATCCCCTCTCTCTGTCCATCCATCCATCCATCCCCTCTCTCCATCCATCCCCTCTCTCCATCCAGCCCCTCTCTCCATCCAGCCCCTCTCTCTATCCAGCCCCTCTCTCTATCCATCCCCTCTCTCTATCCATCCCCTCTCTCTATCCATCCCCTCTCTCTATCCATCCCCTCTCTCCATCCATCCCCTCTCTCCATCCATCCCCTCTCTCCATCCATCCCCTCTCTCCATCCATCCCCTCTCTCCATCCATCCCCTCTCTCCATCCATCCCCTCTCTCTCTATATCCATCCATCCCCTCTCTCTGTCCATCCATCCATCCATCCCCTCTCTCTGTCCATCCATCCATCCATCCATCCATCCCCTCTCTCCATCCATCCCCTCTCTCCATCCATCCCCTCTCTCTCTATATCCATCCATCCCCTCTCTCTGTCCATCCATCCATCCATCCATCCATCCATCCCCTCTCTCTGTCCATCCATCCATCCATCCATCCATCCATCCCCTCTATGGTCACTGTGTCCCCCGTTGTGTGCACGTGATATATCGGACAGGTAATTGTGTAAATTGGATTGATTTTATATGCATTTGTCCCCATCATATACATTGTGTCGCCCTCCGCGTCCTGCAGTGAGTATAATAGTGCCGCCATACCGCTGTCTTCGCAGACCACACTTGTTTCACTTTCCTTCGCACCCTGGAGCGGCTGACATAGAT
>NC_134361.1:228645704-228665704 GCF_048569485.1 Anomaloglossus baeobatrachus
AAATCTAGAGTGGGCATGTTGGATTTCAGTATGCCCAATCCTTGGTTCCCATAAGAGATAAGTTGGATGCCACAAGCATCTGGCAGCATCTTATTCCCGTCCCCCACTGAAAACACATGCCAAGTCTGGATATGGGGGGTGTCGGGAGACATAGTGGTCAGCTGAAATCTAGAGTGGGCATGTTGAATTTCAGTATGCCCAATCCTTGGTTCCCATAAGAGATAAGTTGGATGCCACAAGCATCTGGCAGCATCTTATTCCCATCTACCATTGAAAACGCATGCGAGGCCCTGGATATGGGAGTCGGGAGAGATGTAGAGTATCTGTATGGACAAGAGATGATTTAGAGGTACAAAGTGCCATGGGGAGAGAAAATGAGAGGGACACAGGGTTGGTGGTTGAGGAGGGAGACAGAAAAACAAATAATCCCCCGAGTGGTAGGGAATATGTCGCCAGGAGAATTGGTGGGTGCTTAGAAAGTCACTTATTGGTCCCCCCCAGCCCCAGACATCAACGCCCCGACGCCTTTTTTTTTTTTCTCCCCTGGTTTTCTCGTCCCTGTTCAGTATGAGGTCTGTATTCACCGGGCGGTGTCTGCCATGTAACCGTCTTCTGTTTCCTGTCAGGGGACATCAGGCTCCTGCTCGTCTGGATAAAAGAGAATTTGCTGAAAGAACGCCCCGAGCTATTTATTCAGGGAGATACAGTGTGAGTATGACGGACAGCTCTCTCAGCGCGCACACTGGCCTCATAGTCACCAATAGACGCCTGGAAGGTGGGATTGACCACAGCACGTCCCATTCACAGGAAGCCGGGATATGGGGGGCTGTTTGATGGGAGCGTTACACTGCGCTCCAAGAAGATCACCACTGATATCAAAGCTCACCTAGAGCGTGAGGACCCCGCTATACAGCACGGAAGAAGGGATTGACCCTAAAACCCCTCTACATACGACAGGGTCAAACCCATCTTCTTTCCTCTCCTTCTTCCAACAGCCATAACTTTTATTTTTCCATCAACAAGGACTTTTTTATGTTTGTTCTAGTTTTGCTTGACACTGTTCATTTTACGATATCCGATCGCTCTCACGTCACCTACACCTTTCTAGAACTTGACCATTTCTTATCATTGACTCTGCAAAACTTCCTGTCACTCTTATCCAGTCTTGTCTTGACTATTACATCTCTCTACTAATCAGTCTCCTTCTTATTAAACCATCTTCTCTCAAATCCATCCTGAAGACATCAGCAAGGATCATATTCCTCTCCAGCTGCTACACCGATGCCTCCTCCCTGTGCCAGTCATTACACTGGTTACCCATCAGTTACAAAGTACAGGATAACCTCATCACTCTCACGCACAAAGCGCTCCACAGTTCTGCACCGCCCTACATCTCCACCCTCATCTCTATCACCTCCCATCCTCTCCACAGCTCTGCACCGCCCTACATCTCCTCCTTCATCTCTATCACCTCTCGTCCTCTACACAGTTCTGCACCGCCCTACATCTCCTCCTTCATCTCTATCACCTCCCGTCCTCTCCACAGCTCTGCACCGCCCTACATCTCCTCCTTCATCTCTATCACCTCCCGTCCTCTCCACAGTTCTGCACCGCCCTACATCTCCTCCTTCATCTCTATCACCTCCCGTCCTCTCCACAGCTCTGCACCGCCCTACATCTCCTCCTTCATCTCTATCACCTCCCGTCCTCTCCACAGTTCTGCACCGCCCTACATCTCCTCCTTCATCTCTATCACCTCCCGTCCTCTCCACAGCTCTGCACCGCCCTACATCTCCTCCTTCATCTCTATCACCTCCCGTCCTTTCCACAGTTCTGCACCGCCCTACATCTCCTCCTTCATCTCTATCACCTCCCGTCCTCTCCACAGTTCTGCACCGCCCTACATCTCCTCCCTCATCTCTGTCTATCACCTCCCGTCCTCTCCACAGTTCTGCACCACCCTACATCTCCTCCCTCATCTCTGTCTATCACCTCCCGTCCTCTCCACAGTTCTGCACCGCCCTACATCTCCTCCCTCATCTCTGTTTATCACCCTACCTGTGCCCTCCAATCCACTAATGACCTAAGACTGTCATCCTTTATAATCTGAACCTGCAAGACTTCTCACGAGCTGCACCATTTCTCTGGAACGCACTACCTATCACCTCACTTATCTAACTATTCCCATTTTGATTGACACTATTCATATTTTGATATCCGATCGCTCGCTCTCTCATGTCACCTACACCTCTCTAGTATTTCACCTTTTCTTACCATTAACTCTGCAAAAACTCTTCCTGTCGCTCTTATTCATTTTCGTCTGGACTGTTGCACCTCTCTACTAATCAGTCTCATTACTAAACCATCTTCTCTCAAATCCATCCTGAAGGCCGCAGCCAAGATCATATTTCTCTCCAGCAGCTACACCGATGCCTCCTCCCTGTGTCAGCCATTGCACTGGTTCCCCATCCGCTACAAAGTACATGATAAAGTCATCACTCTCACCCAGAAAGCTCTCCAGAGTTCTGCACTGTCCTACATCACCTCCCTCATCCCTGTCTATCACCTACCCGTCTTCTCCACAGTTCTGCACAATCTATATCTCCTCTCTCATCTCTATCACCCTACCTGTGCCCTCCATTCCGCTAATGATCTAAGGCTGACATCTTCTATAATCCGAATCTCCTACTCCCGTCCTCCAAGACTTCTCACGAGCTGCACCAATTCTCTGGAACGCACTACCTATCGCCTTACTTCACTTATCTAACTGTTCCCGTTTTTGCCCTTAAATTTTTTTTGCTCAAATTTGGTCCTTTTTATCATGGGTTTACACCTTCCAGGCACTTATTGGCCCTCTGTATGGGTGCCTGTGCACACACTGGCTGGTGACCGGTCCATGCAGAGTTATGTGAACCCCCTATTGGTTATTTTGATGATTGGACTGTACGACACAAGCACTTTTGAGGGGAAATGTTGAAAAAAATGTTTTTTTGGTTCCTTTTTTACGTCGTTCATTGTGTGGTAAAAATGAACTGATAACGTGACTGCAGATTACAACAATTACGGTGATACCAGAACGCCTTTTTTGAGGGTGAGATGCGATAACTCCCCCCAAAAACAACAATTCTGGCTTTTTTAAATTTTTTGGGTTCATTTCATGTCTTTGTAGATCAATTAATCGCCTTTTTAATTGCGTTTTGTTCTAAAAAAAGAAAACCGCAATTTTGGCTTTTTTTTTATTTATTTCATATTTTTGTAGGTCAAACTTTTTGTGGCAATATTAAAATGCTTTTTTTTTGTAATTTATTGGGTGATTATGCATATCCAGGCCAATTAAATATTACTGTTGGTTTGACAGCGGCATCTAACTGGTTAATCAGCAGCGAGTGGAGTTCGCTCCCCCGAGCGCGGCTGCCGTCCCCGAGCGCGGCTGCCGTCCCTGATCGCGGCTGCCGTCCTCGATCGCTGCGGCTGCCGTCCTCGATCGCTGCGGCTGCCGTCCTCGATCGCTGCGGCTGCCGTCCTCGATCGCTGCGGCTGCCGTCCTCGATCGCTGCGGCTGCCGTCCTCGATCGCTGCGGCTGCCGTCCTCGATCGCTGCGGCTGCCGTCCTCGATCGCTGCGGCTGCCGTCCTCGATCGCTGCGGCTGCCGTCCTCGATCGCTGCGGCTGCCGTCCTCGATCGCTGCGGCTGCCGTCCTCGATCGCTGCGGCTGCCGTCCTCGATCGCTGCGGCTGCCGTCCTCGATCGCTGCGGCTGCCGTCCCCGATCGCTGCTGCCGTCCCCGATCGCTGCTGCCGTCCCCGATCGCTGCTGCCGTCCCCGATCGCTGCTGCCGTCCCCGATCGCTGCTGCCGTCCCCGATCGCTGCTGCCGTCCCCGATCGCTGCTGCTGCTGTCCCCGATCGCTGCTGCTGCTGTCCCCGATCGCTGCTGCTGCTGTCCCCGATCGCAAAAGGCTGCTGTCCCCGATCGCAAAAGGCTGCCGTCCCCGTTCGCTGCTGCCGTCCCCGTTCGCTGCTGCCGTCCCCGTTCGCTACTGCCGTCCCCGAGCGCGGCTGCCGTCCCCGATCGCGGCTGTCAGATGCAGATAGTGGCTGTACAATACTGCTGGCACCATACAAGCACACCTGGTGTGACGTGCCCATATGTCAGGGGTTAGGGAGGATTTTTTGGAGCTGATGGGTAATCTATGATTGGCCGTAAATATTTGATCAATCGCGGTCCTTGACCCCCCCCCCCAGCATGATGAAGGGGCTGCAGCATTTACATAGGCATACCAGTTCACGTGAGGGCGCGCCGCTGTTGTCATATGCACCTCCATATTGATATGCAGGTTTTTGGTCCTTTTTCATTATCGTCACCGCCAGCTATTCACTGTGTTTGTGTTCCCTTGCAGGCGGCCGGGGATCCTGGTTCTGGTGAATGATGCAGACTGGGAGCTGATGGTAAGCCTGTGGCAGTGGTCCCCGGTCTGTACGGTAAAGCCTGCTCGGACACTACTTATCTGATGTAATGAATGCAGACTGCGTCGCCGGGCTCCCGTGCGGCCTGGCAGCGGGCGGGACGCTACAAGCATCCCAAGCTTTGCTTCTTCTCCCTGCGGGTTACAGTGAATGTCAAGGGCAGGAAGGCCACCCATTGCCTTACATTGTGAGCGACATAAGAAGGACACACAATGAGGGGGGCTTCACTTCCCCGCCCATGAAAACAAGACCCCATTATCAAAATGGTCGCCCCGTGGGTGGAGTGCCAGCCTGTTTAATCAGTCCGCTTTATGAGCGTGGTGCTGAATAGGCCGGAGCGTAGTTTTAGGTCACTTTTACTTTTCTTTTATAGCAGATTGTTTTGTCTTTTTTTTTTGTTATCGAGAGTGTTTGCGATGGTTGTCGGGGCTCTGACGAAGGTTAAAGGGGTATTCTCGTCCCGGTAAGTAATAGGGTATGCCATCACTAATGAACTTCTGATTCCTTCATAGTTGGGTTTTTTTTTTGCAGCAGTTGTCAGGAACCCCCCTTTACTCCCGTTAGCATGTTAAGGTGGCACTCAATAAATAAATGGAGTGGCGATCAAGGTCTGACCACCCATTTTGGCACTTCGTGGAGGTCTCTTTTGTTGATCCCCCATAGATCTGGAGGTCTAAGGGGATCACGTCTTCTTACCTGGCTGCCCTTTAAAGCAGAACTCCGACTAGTGATGATTAAGTGAAGGCATATCCTAGGAAAATGGCATCACTTACAGAGATGGGAGTACCCCTTTAACCTGTATGGAGGCCTACCAACACTATATTAAGGCAGGGTCTAC
Organism: Anomaloglossus baeobatrachus; assembly: GCF_048569485.1. Lineage (NCBI taxonomy): Eukaryota > Metazoa > Chordata > Amphibia > Anura > Aromobatidae > Anomaloglossus > Anomaloglossus baeobatrachus. The sequence goes on from NC_134361.1 coordinate 228,651,010, forward strand.
ACGGTGATGTAGGCAGTGAATGGGGTTGGATTGTGACCTGCCCGGTACCTTATACCCATCAAGCCACAAAGAAGGGAATTTTGTTACTTACCGTAAATTCCTTTTCTTCTAGCTCTATTGGGAGACCCAGACGATTGGGGTATAGCTACTGCCCTCTGGAGGCCACACAAAGCACTACATCAAAAGTGCAAGGCCCCTCCCCCTCTGGCTATACCCCCCCGTGGTATCACGGGTTCTCCAGTTTTAGTGCCAAAGCAAGAAGGAGGAAGCCATTAACTGGTTTAAACAAATTAACTCCGAATAACATCGGAGAACTGAAAAACCGTTCAACATGAACAACATGTGTACCCGCAAACAACAAAAAAACATCCCGAAGGACAACAGGGCGGGTGCTGGGTCTCCCAATAAGAGCTAGAAGAAAAGGAATTTACGGTAAGTAACAAAATTCCCTTCTTCTTCAGCGCTCTATTGGGAGACCCAGACGATTGGGACGTCCAAAAGCTGTCCCTGGGTGGGTAAATAAATACCTCATGTTAGAGCTGCAAAACAGCCCTCCCCTACGGGGGTGTCACTGCCGCCTGCAGGACTCTTCTACCTAAGCTGGCATCCGCCGAAGCATAGGTATGCACCTGATAATGCTTGGTGAAAGTGTGCAGACTGGACCAGGTAGCTGCCTGGCACACCTGTTGAGCCGAAGCCTGGTGACGTAATGCCCAGGACGCACCCACGGCTCTGGTTGAGTGGGCTTTTAGCCCTGAAGGAACCGGAAGCCCCGCAGAACGGTAGGCCTCTAGAATTGGTTCTTTGATCCATCGAGCCAGGGTGGCTTTAGAAGCCTGCAACCCCTTGCGCGGACCAGCGACAAGGACAAAAAGTGCATCGGCACGGCGTATGGGCGCCGTGCGGGAAATGTAGATTCTGAGTGCCCTCACCAGATCTAGCAAACGTAAGTCCTTTTCATACCGGTGAACCGGATGAGGACAAAACGAAGGCAAGGAGATATCCTGATTAAGATGAAAAGAGGATACGACCTTAGGAAGAAACTTTGGAATAGGGCGCAGCACAACCTTGTCCTGGTGGAACACCAGGAAGGGAGCCTTGGATGACAGAGCTGCCAGCTCAGACACTCGCCGAAGCGATGTGATCGCAACAAGAAACGCCACTTTCTGCGACAGCCGAGAAAAGGAAACTTCCTTCAGAGGCTCGAAGGGCGGCTTCTGGAGAGTAACTAGTACCCTGTTCAGATCCCATGGATCTAACGGTCGCTTGTACGGGGGCACAATATGACAGACCCCCTGCAGGAACGTGCGCACCTTAGGAAGACGTGCTAGACGCTTCTGAAAAAACACGGATAGTGCCGAAACTTGCCCTTTAAGGGAGCTGAGCGACAAGCCCTTTTCTAACCCCGATTGCAGGAAGGAAAGAAACTTGGGTAATGCAAATGGCCAGGGAGACACTCCCTGAGTAGAGCACCAGGATAAGAAAATCTTCCACGTCCTGTGGTAGATCTTAGCAGAATTCGACTTTCTGGCTTGTCTCATTGTGGCAACCACTCCTTGAGATAATCCTGCAGATGCTAGGATCCATGACTCAATGGCCACACAGTCAGGTTCAGGGCCGCAGAATTCTGATGGAAAAACGGCCCTTGGGACAGTAAGTCTGGTCGGTCTGGCAGTGACCACGGTCGACCGATCGTGAGATGCCACAGATCCGGATACCACGACCTCCTCGGCCAGTTTGGAGCGACGAGTATGATGCGGCTGCACTCGGATCTGATCTTGCGTAGCACTCTGGGCAAGAGCGCCAGAGGCGGAAACACGTAAGGGAGCTGAAACTGCGATCAATCTTGAACCAAGGCGTCTGCCGCCAGAGCTCTTTGATCGCGCGACCTCGCCATGAATGCCGGGACCTTGTTGTTGTGCCGGGATGCCATTAGGTCGACGTCCGGCACTCCCCAGCGGCGACAGATTTCCTGAAACACGTCCGGGTGAAGGGACCATTCCCCTGCGTCCATGCCCTGGCGACTGAGGAAGTCTGCTTCCCAGTTTTCTACGCCTGGGATGTGAACCGCGGATATGGTGGATGCTCTGTCCTCCACCCACATTAGAATGCGCCGGACTTCTTGGAAGGCTTGCCGACTGCGCGTCCCTCCTTGGTGGTTGATGTATGCCACCGCTGTGGAGTTGTCCGATTGGATTCGGATCTGCTTTCCTTCCAGCCACTGCTGGAAGGCTAGTAGGGCAAGATACACTGCTCTGATTTCCAGAACATTGATCTGAAGGGTGGACTCCTGCGGAGTCCACGTCCCCTGAGCCCTGTGGTGGAGAAACACTGCTCCCCACCCCGACAGACTCGCATCTGTCGTAACTACTGCCCAGGATGGGGGCAGGAAGGATCTTCCCTGAGATAATGAGGTGGGAAGGAGCCACCATTGTAGAGAGTCCTTGGCCGTCTGGGAAAGCGAGACTTTCCTGTCCAGGGACGTTGACTTCCCGTCCCATTGGCGGAGAATGTCCCATTGAAGTGGGCGCAGATGAAACTGCGCAAAGGGAACTGCTTCCATGGCTGCCACCATCTTCCCTAGGAAATGCATGAGACGCCGCAAGGGATGCAACTGGCCCTGCAGGAGAGATTGCACCCCTGTCTGTAGTGACCGCTGCTTGTTCAGCGGCAGCTTCACTATCGCTGCTAGAGTATGAAACTCCATGCCAAGATACGTTAGTGATTGAGTCGGTGATAGGATCGACTTTGGAAAGTTGATGATCCATCCGAAAGACTGTAGAGTCTCCAGCGTAGCATTCAGGCTGTGCTGACATGCCTCCTGAGAGGGAGCTTTGACCAATAAGTCGTCTAGGTAAGGGATCACCGAGTGTCCCTGAGAGTGCAAGACTGCTACCACCGCCGCCATGACCTTGGTGAAGACCCGTGGGGCTGTCGCCAGACCAAATGGAAGAGCTACGAACTGAAAATGGTCGTCTCCTATCACAAAACGTAGAAAACGTTGATGTTCTGTAGCAATTGGCACGTGGAGATAAGCATCTTTGATGTCTATTGAGGCAAGGAAGTCTCCTCTGGACATTGAGGCAATGACAGAGCGGAGGGTTTCCATCCGGAACCTCCTGGCGTGCACATGTTTGTTGAGCCGTTTTAGGTCCAGAACAGGACGGAACGAGCCGTCCTTTTTTGGAACCACAAAGAGATTGGAGTAAAACCCTTGCCCTTGTTCCTGAGGAGGGACTGGGATCACCACTCCTTCCGCTTTTAGGGAATCCACCGCCTGCAGCAGAGCATCTGCTCGGTCTGGATGTGGGGAGGTTCTGAAGAACCGAGCTGGAGGACGAGAATTGAACTCGATTCTGTACCCGCGAGACAAAATGTCCGTCACCCACCGGTCTTTGACCTGTGACATCCAAATGCCGGAAAAGCGGGAGAGCCTGCCCCCGACCGGCGATGCGGAGGGGGGGGGCTGGAAGTCATGAGGTAGCCGCTTTGGAAGCGGTACCTCCATTTGCTTTCTTGGGGCGTGTGTGAGTCCGCCACGAATCTGAGTTTCTTTGCGTCCTCTGAGTCCCTTTGGACGAGGTAAATGGTGTCTTGCCCGAACCTCGAAAGGACTGAAACCTCTGCTGCCACTTTTTCTGCTGAGGTTTGGATGTTCTGGGTTGTGGTAAAGAGGAGTCTTTACCCTTGGACTGCTTAATGATGTCAGCCAATGGCTCGCCAAACAGTCTATCTCTAGATAAAGGCAAACTGGTTAAACATTTTTTGGAACCAGCATCTGCTTTCCAGTCCTTTAACCACAAGGCTCTGCGCAAAACTACCGAATTGGCGGACGCCATTGAGGTGCGACTGGTAGATTCTAGGACCGCATTGATAGCGTAAGACGCAAACGCCGACATCTGCGTGGTAAGGTGCGCCACTTGCGGCACTGCTGGATGCATGATAGCATCCACTTTTGCTAAGCCAGCTGAAATAGCCTGGAGTGCCCATACGGCTGCGAATGCCGGAGCAAACGACGCGCCGATAGCTTCATAGACAGATTTTAACCAAAGGTCCATCTGTCTGTCATTGGCATCTTTAAGTGAAGCGCCATCCTCCACTGCAACTATGGATCTAGCTGCAAGTTTGGAAATCGGGGGGTCTACCTTTGGACACTGTGTCCAGCGCTTGACCACCTCAGGGGGGAAAGGGAAACGCGTATCTTTAGATCGTTTAGAGAAACGCCTTTCTGGGTGAGCGTCGTGCTTTTGGATTGATTCTCTGAAGTCAGAGTGATCTAACAAAGCACTCAATTTACGCTTGGGATAAAGGAAACGAAACTTCTCCTGCTCCGCAGCCGCCTCTTCTGCTGAAGGGGCTGGGGGAGAAATATCCAACAGCCTATTGATGGCTGAGATAAGGTCGTTTACCATGGCATCCCCATCCGGGGTATCCAGGTTGAGAGGGGTTCCAGGAATGGATTCCTGATCACTCTCATCAGACACATCACAGGGAGACTGATTGCGCTGAGACCCTGAGCAGTGTGATGACGTCGAGGGTCTTTCCCAGCGAGCTCGCTTAGGGTGGCTGGGGCCATCATCTGAGTCATAATCCTCGGCCTGTGAAGCCGGGGACCCCCCTGTGGGCTGGATACATTCCAAGTAAGGGGGACCTGAGGACAGAGGCCTCGCCGTGCCCAGAGACTGAGCCCCATGCATAGATTGCAAGGTTTCAAGGATTTTTGCCATAGACACAGACATATTATCTGCAAAAACTGCAAAGTCTGTCCCTGTCACCGGGGCAGAACTTACAAGCGTCTCAGCCTGGGTCGCTACCTCTCCTGACTCCGGCTGGCGAAGCAGCACCGGGTCGGGGCATTGCACACAATGGGGGTCATCGGAGCCTGCTGGTAGATTAGCCCCACATGCAGCACACGCAGTATACACAGCCCTTTTTGCCTTGGCCGCCTTGCGTTTTGAGGATGACATGTTGCTGCTTCCACAGAGCGATCTGGGATATGCAGCCAGAAGCGCACCTCACAGTGCAAGAAATACAATATCTCTATATCCTACACAGTACACTGATACACAGTGAGGCACTAGAGGGACCAGCACAGAAAAATCGCTTACCGCCCGCTTAAAAAGCGGGTGTGTGGTCGCCAGATAGCCCCTAGTCCAGGTCTCCCAGAGCCTTGCGTCCTTCCTCCAGCCAGGCATGCATGTAATGGCTGCCGGCGTCTCGAGAGAGGAAGGGGGGCGGGCCCTGGGCGTTCCTGGCCAAGAGCGGGAAGCCTGCTTCCCTCTGTGCCAAGTGAGAGGGCTGGAGCATGTAAATCAGGCTCCAGCCCTCGTCGCTGCTAGCGAACAGCGTCTCTCCCCTACCCTGAATGACAGGGTGGGGGCGGGAACGAATCGGAGCTGCCGGCGTCCTAGGCCCAAAAAGCCGGGGACTAAATTTATAACCGCCGCCGCCGTAAAAGCGCGGACGGCGGATCCCCGGCGCACCACAAGTCACAGCAGCGCCGCCCGGTCCAGAGGGGGTCGGCGCTGCGTTCCCATACACAAAAAAGTCCCCCAGTAATCTGTAGGGACACCAACTCCACGTTGCGGTCCCCGGCGCACTACAACACCCAGCCAGCCCGGAGTGTGTCTGTGCCTGCCGGGGACACAGAGTACCTGTATGATGCAGGGCCTGTCCCTGATCGTACTCCTGCTCCGTCTCCATCAGGTTCTAATGGGTCTGTGGATGGAGCCCGGCATCAGAGCTGAGAGGCCGGCAGGATCCCACTTCCACAGAGCCCTACCAGGGGATGTGGAAGGAAAACAGCATGTCAGGCTCCAGCCCTGTACCAGCAATAGGTACCTCAACCTTACAACACCATCCAGGGGTGAGAAGGGAGCATGCTGGGGACACTATATGTGTCCTCTTTTCTTCCATCCGAAATAGTCAGCAGCTGCTGCTGACTAAAATCTGTGGAGCTATGCATGGAATGTCTGACCTCCTTCGCACACAAAGCTAAAACTGGAGAACCCGTGATACCACGGGGGGGTATAGCCAGAGGGGGAGGGGCCTTGCACTTTTGATGTAGTGCTTTGTGTGGCCTCCAGAGGGCAGTAGCTATACCCCAATCGTCTGGGTCTCCCAATAGAGCGCTGAAGAAAAGTTGTATTGTTTGCACTTCGATGGTCGCGGTTCCTTGTGGGGTGCAGTGCACCCTCATTATGCTGCGATCTGTGGCCTCGTGGCTCAACATCGTCAACCAGGGATGATCGAATATCACAAATATTCGGCAATATTTGGCTTCGCGGATATTCGACGAATAGGTCGCCGCTATGCGAATATTCTATGCGCAATGTAAGTCTATGGGAAGCCCGAATAGTTGCTATTCGGCAACTATTCAAGTTTCCCATAGACTTACATTGCGCATAGAATATTCGCAAATAGTCGAATAGCGGCGACCTATTCAGCGAATATGGGCGTAGCCGAATATTTGAGGTATTCGATCATCCCTATCAACCATCATAATCTAATCTGTACTGGCTCTCTTGGGGTACATTGTCACGTGACGTTTTATATGTGGGCATCGTGCTGTGGATTTCACCCCTGATAGGTTAAAATTACTAGAAATCCATGCCGAAATCAGCAGCACTTTTTGCTTTACTGCACTGTGCCATGGATTTTAGCTGCGCAGGTAAAATCCTCAGCTCAGTGTGGATTCATCCTTCAGTTTTTCAATTATTTGCAAATGTGAAAGCCTTTGGATTGGCAGCCATAACGCTCCCCTCTCCAATCTATCAGCCAAGATCATATTCCACTCCAGCTGCTACACCGATGCCTCCTCCCTGTGCCAGTCATTACACTGGTTACCCATCCGCTACAAATTACAACATAAACGTATCACTCTAACCCACAAAGCGCTCCACATTTCTGCACTGTGTCGCTCAGCTTTCTGAAGATCCGCATACCAGGCAGATATATATGCCATTCAGTGTCTATAGAAAGCTGGGTAATGGCTTTTTGGAGGTTATAACGTAGGTCCCCAATGTATAAGGTGTTTCTTGCCTCACTTGTGTTTTCCCTGTCACATCCACAGGGTGAGCTGGATTACAAGATTCAAGATCAAGACAACATCGTCTTCATTTCTACATTACACGGGGGCTAGAGGAAAAGTCCGCAGGAAGCCATTACGTCCACACGGAAGGATCCCTGGCATCTATATCAGTATGTCCTACTGCGGGTGACGTCTGCCAAGACCCGTGTCGTGTCACGTCTCCGAACTAATAGGTCAGACCCATCTGCTCTGTGACATCTCGGACGTCTCAGTTACCGGTGGCCTTATAAAACATGTCAGCTACACCGGGAGCCTCCTAATTAAGGCCACCGGGAGCCTCCTAATGAAGGCCACCGTGAGCCGTCTTCTTATTAAACATGCCAAACTTCACCCTTCTCTGTGGTATTGCGTGATTATCCTCCATCACAATGATCTAGATGTGGTAGCCATAAATCTATTCGGCCGGGTCTACCCCTTTAAATGGTTATGGGTTCCTGTCTACTTCTTACAATAATCTGACCTGAACCCGGCCGCCTTTATGAACTGCCGCAAAAATGGCTTCCCGCAGTATTTTATAACCTGACCTTTTTATATTCTCGAAAACCAGACTGAATTAAGTCGCAATCGGCATACAAGATGGAAGAAAAATGACTTTCCCTATGCCGGATGAAAGCCAGCGCCGCGCCACGCGTTTCACTCCGCAGCAGCATTGTATTGCAGATGAGAGCGTGAGTGAAGCCTGCTGTAATATCCTGATTTATTAAAGGGGAGGAAAAATAATCTCGTAAGCCGAGGGTGATGATTGCGGCGCCGTTTTTTTTTTCCTTGGTAGCCATCAAACGCGCTGTTGCTCACCCCTGCACACTTAGGCACCTTAGTGAGTTTTCAGGAAAGGGAATTTATGCTCTGACAGTGAAAACTCCACCTCCGTCCTATGGCTCCGTGCGTCTCGCTGTCCTCCCCCATCGTCCTGCCTCCTCACTGCTGCAGTGTTTGCTGTAACAGAGTAATAAAAAGAGCTCCTATCGATTCATTGGGATAGGAAAGGCCCCCCCCCCCCCCGATGGATGAGATTTCTCCGGCAGCAGCTATTGTACGGCATCACTTTACTGCCGCATCCCGAATTGACAGCATACACAGGGTTAATATCGTACAACCTATAAATATTTGAGTTGGCGCATTTCGCAACACGGCTGCGCCGCTTACGATCGCCCAATAGGTCTCCATATCTTAATGCATACACTACGCCATTGTGCCGGGGTGAAGGGATGACATATTGGCGTCACGGAGGGGGTGGCAGCTACTTGGCGTTCTGCCCCGTAAAGAAGATATCCATTTCATATAATTAATGAGGCCTTGTCAAACCCAATATGGCAAATAAATATTTTTTTGAGACCTAAAATGAAAAAATCCTAATCCGTGAGCATTGACTATTTTTATTTTTACGTGTGTCAATGATAAACGTTTTATTATTTTTTAATATTCAAGAAAAATATAGTTTTTCATTATATATTTTACATTAAAAAATGATGTCCACATCATCATTATATAAATAATAAAAATTTTATTATTTTTTAATATTCCAGAATTTTTTTTTTTTAATTTATTTTAAATAAAAGTTGTTGACCTTTGCTATTAAATAATATATTTTTTTATATATTTAACATTAAAAAAATGGTTTCTACCTTCGCTATTATGTAAATATACATTTTATTTTTATTTTTAATATATATATATATATATATATATATATATATATATATATATGGGTTTTTTTTTAATAATGAAATATACATAATAGCGAAAGCGGAAACCATTTTTTTAATGTAATATATGTATGTATATATATATATATATATATATATATATATATATACATACAGTATAGATACATATATATGCATATATATAGATATATATATAGATATATATGTATTATATATACACATTATATATATATATATATATATATATATATATATATATATATATATATATATATAATTTTTTTTTTTTTACATAAAAAATTATTTCCACCTTCGCTATTATTTAAATATAAAGTTTATTATTTTTTATTATTAAAAAATATATATATATTAAAAAATTATAAAATGTATATTTACATAATAGCGAAGGTAGAAACCATTTCTTAAATGCTAAATATATAATTCAAATATATTAAAAAATATATATTTTATATTATTTACAATATATATATATATATATATATATTACATAAAAAATGGTTTCCGCCTCCGTAAATAATATTAACTTTATTATTTTTTAATATTCAAGAAAAATATATTTTTTCATTATATATTTTACATTAAAACAGTGTCTGCCTTCGTCATTATGTAAAAAATATACATTTTATTAGTTTTTAATATTCAAGAAAATTATCTTTTTTTACATCAAAAAATGGTGTCCACCTTCGCATATTATATCAATAATATAATTTATTTTTTTTTAATATTCAAAAAATATATATTTTTCCATTATAGAGTTAAAAATAAAATGGTGCCCATCTTCGCTGTTATGTAAATATAAATTATATTTTTTTAATATTCAAGAAAAATATATATTTTTTCATTATATATTTAATATTAAGAAAAAAAAAAAAGGTGTCCACCTTCTCCATTATGTAAATAATATAAATGTTATTTTTCTAAATGTTCAAGCAAAATATATTTTTTTAACTAAAAAAAATGGTGTCCGTTGTTGGCATTATGTAAATAATATACATTTTATTATTTTTTAATATTCAAAGAAAACATTTTTTAATGATACATTTTTCATAAATGTGTCCGCGTCCACCATTAAATAAATAATATAAATTGTATTATTTTTTTAATATTCAAGAACAATATATTTTTTAATATATTTTGCATAAAAAATTGGCGTCAAGCTTTGCTAATATGTAAATAATATAAATTATATTATTTTTTTAATATTCAAAAAATATATATTTTTTAAATAAATTGTATCCACCTTCGCTTGTTATGTAAATATATTTTTTTTATTCATATTTAAGGAAAATATATATTTTTTGAATATTAAAAAAAAATAAATTATAAGTTCCACCTTTTCTTATTATGTAAATATAAATTTTATTATTTTTAATATTAAAAAAATATATATTTTCTCATATTTTACATAAAAAATGCTGTCAGCCTCCACCATTATGTAAATATAAATTTTATTAATTTTCAATATTAAAAAATATTTTTTCTCATTATGTATTTTACATAAAAATAAAATGATACCCACCGTCACCATTATGTAAATAATATAAATTGTATTATTTTTTTAATATTAAAAAAAAATCAATACATATTTTATAATAATTGGTGTCTGCCTTCACCATTATGTAAATATAAGTTTTATTATTTATTTTTTTAATATTCAAGGGAAATATATTTTTTCCATATATAAATTCATATATATATATACATTACATTATTCATACATTGCATTACATATAAAAAATGGCGTCCACCTTCGCCATTATGTAAATAATCTACATTTTAATGTTTTTAATATTCATGGAAACATATTTTTTCATTATATATTTTACATAAAAATTGGTGTTCGCCTTCGCTATTATGTAAATATAAATTGTTTAATGTCCTAAAAATATATTTTTTTCATTATATGTTTAACATTAAAAACAATGGTGTCCGCCTTCATCATTATGTAAATAATATACATTTTTATTATTTTTTTAATGTTCAAGGAAAACATATTTTTTAAAGCTATATTTTACATAAATAAAAAAAAAATGGAGTCCGCCTTCGCCAGTCCACCAGGCGACTTATGTGCTCCGTCAACCATGCAGTCCTTTAAGGAGTCTCTGCAGTAATAGAATTTATGTTCTTAAGGTACAAGGTTCTTTGCATCTCCATTTTGATGGAAAATAACCCATGTAAAAAAAAAATATATATTATTTTATTTCTTCTTTTGTGACTTACGATCCATTCTTTTCTTGGTTGGAAGGAGAAAAAAAACAACAAAAAATGCCCTTTTTCTCCGTTAAATTACCGCTTACAGAGGCGTTTTTTAAAGCTGAAGGTCATTTATCAATGTGTCGCCACTTTGAAACGTTGGTGATGTTGATAAATTTGTTTCAGTCCTGTTAAATTCTCCTCAAATTGTTCGAAGTGAAGGGGGTGGGGGGTGCGACGGCCATGTTATCAACAGGAAGACCCCCGATCTCTGCCGCCTTACCGTGTACTGACTTCTAGTCGCTAAACTGTCTGAGACCGCGGCATTGTCTGGCCTGCAATATTGTCTTACAGTGCGGAAGACGTTAAATCTGACAGAAATCGCCCTCCTCCACTTCATATATGGCGGATATCGCCGTCTACTGTACTTCATCATTGCCAAACGACAATGTGACCACGCTCCTCTTTTGTTCTGTGCTATAAGGTGCGGTAAAATTAGCATTTTTATATATTTTTTTTTTTAGCTGCATTTCCAGTATATTCCTGACATGGTGCATCAATAGAAACCATCACTTACCAGTGGTGAAGAGATATTGATTTTTTTTTTTTTTACAGCATAGCTGGCAGGCATCTTTTGATTAAATTTTCCTTTTTTTTTATTTATTTTTTTTAATATATATTTTCTGACAATAAAAATGCAAAAGTAAAACAAAATATGCCGATAAAAAATACATGACTCCATTATTAAAAATAAAAAGTACATGTTTCTGTGCATGGAATACAAAAAAATAAAACAAAAAAAATATATGTATATGTATAATATGTGTTTATATCTATACAATGTATATGTGTATATATACATTATAAATATAATATATATATATATATATATATATATATATATATATATATATATATATATATATATATATATATATATATATAAAATCTATCCCTTTTTGTTTTTTGTCCCTTTTTCTTAAAGACCATCCCTGGTCAACAAGAAAGTCTGTCACTTAAAATATTAGTTCCATGTCATCTTATGTACATTGACTGTTCCTCTATAAGACCCTGTCATTTTAATGGTCGTCGCTCAAGGTTTTTTAATGTATTGTCCTTTCAACCAATATGGCACCTATGTGATGTTTGTGCATATAGTATTTACGTGTATTTTACCTCAGGCACATGCGTTTTTTGTTGTTTTTTTTTACCTCAGGCGAGCGTTTATTTTACCTCAGCACATGCGTTTTTTTTACCTCGGGCACGCGTATCTCAGGCACGCGTATCTCAGGCACATGCGGGGTTTTTTTACCTCAAGCACACGTGTATTTTACCTCGGCCATGCGTGTATTTTACCTGTGCTGCGCGTGTTTTACCTCAGGCACACGTCGTTTTTTTTTTATTTTTTATTTTGTTTTTACCTCAGCCGCTCATGTTTTTGTTTTTTTGTTTTTTTTACCTTGGGCACGCGTGTATTTTACCTCAGACACACATACCTCAGGCACATGTGACTTTTTTTTTTTTTACCTTGGCATCCATTTACCAGCCATTACTGTGCTACAACTCCAAGTGCGCCTGGACTGGTTGACAATAGCCACCACTGTGGCGGCCATTATTAAGCCTTCCTGCCCAGCTATGTGTGTGAAGGGTTTTGTGTCATTTACTCGGGGTCACACTGTGGGTAATCTCTACAGTCATTAGTTGATGTATGAATCATGACATATAGTCATGGTGTACAACTGGGATTCATATGATTGGTACTGTAGTATAAAATGGCCGACCGACGAGGAAACCTATTGGGACCACACAATAAACATATTCACATTTTAATCCTATTCAACGCTAATTATCATCTGTTGATTCTTCCTTTTGTAAATTAATTATCCTTTGACAAAGATAAGTCTTGTGATTGAACGACTTTATTGCAGGCTGTGGCAGCCATTTTGAAAAATAATATCTTTAAAGTGTGGAAAAGAAAAACATGGCTGCTTTCTTCCACTCTTTGATATGGGCTGTGGGAAGTATTTCAACTCGGCGGTGTTCATGTGACGAGGGCTGAGCTGCATTACCAGACACAGCCTGTGCACAAAAGTGGTGCTGTGCCTAGAAGAAAGCAGCCATTTTTGTGTCGTCATAGGCAACCCTTTTAATGGAGTTTTCTGAAAGCCTCAAAATCAGAGTTAAAATGGTCCTTGTGGATCAGAAATGTGGCCATGTTGACTATGATAACTAATCAGGTTACCGAATATAGATTAGTTGCTGTGATCAATATGGCCGCCTCAACCCCATGGCTGTTTTCACTAATATGTGCTTTCTTGGTAGTCGGTGACCAGGTTTCTACACACGTAGAAGCCATTGCCTCATAATGTGATCTTATTAGACATTAAATAGGCCTCATGTTTCATAACTAATTTAGGCCGAAAGGGTAGACATTTTGTTGTAGCAGCCAATCAGATTGCTTGTATCATGGAAAAACCTCCACTGAAGAATAAAAGAAGCAATCTGATTGGTTGCTATGGGCATCATCTCCCAGTTTCTGTCTCCGCTGGGTTTTATGCACAAGGCCTAATACATTTGTGTGTGTATATAATATACACTCAGTGGAAAGTCAATAAATGTGAATCCAATCCTAGATTAACTTGCCTGCCCTTGTTATAGAGGAGCATGTAATGAGGAATATTATTATGGAGCACATGAGGATTAGTAACGGCTTGTAATATGGATGATGTATCTATTACACCATGTATAGATAGAAAAGAAGTCGTAACTGATGGTGCCTGTAAAGTGCTGTGGAAATGAATGGCTATATAAGCGACTAAATAAAAAAATTTATAAAATTCAGTGGTAACCGCCATTATGAAGCAAATTAGATCCATAGATGGTAATGCATATAGATATTATTATGGCGACTAATCGGCGGGCCACCATTCAGATTATTATCGCCATCTTTTATTTACACCCATAACACATTTTGTTGCCTACAATGTCAGTGCGTATCGTCAATTAAAAACATTTGGTGTGGGTCCGACATTCACATGGTTGGGCGCTAGATGTGGTCACGCTCAAAATGTTATACAGTGTGATAGTATACTGTACTTATTCTAATTTTTAGGCAATATCCCAGTGGGGTGTGTAATGGTAATATTCCATTGTGTGATGTCATGATGACATCATCAATGTAAGAAAAGAGAGGAGTAGGGGTGCGATCATGGTTGAGTACAGCCCTCATATTTGCTATTGTAAAAATTTTAACCAAATTATGTCAGTGGGCAACCATTTGATAGATTCATCTTGACCATAGATGAATCTTATATGAAGAAGATAATTATCCAGGGACACTGGCTACTAAGCTAGCGCCTGCAAGCTTACCATAGCCAAAATGATATTTGAAATGTTGCACACATTGTAAATTGTATTTACAATACAATTTAATTGCAAATGCGATTATGTAAAAAAAATACTGAAATTGTCTTAAGAAAAATTATCCCTTTAAATGAGGGATATGGACAGTTGTAGGTGCCTCTTATCTATCTATCTATGTATGCGTGTGTATGTATGTGTATATATATATTATATATATATCTATATATATATCTATATATATATATCTCTATATATATCTCTATATATATCTATATATATATATATATACACATATATATACACACACACACACACACACACACACACACATAGATAGATAAGCGACACCTACAACTGTCAT
>NC_134361.1:229023204-229025859 GCF_048569485.1 Anomaloglossus baeobatrachus
TCCAGGCACAAAACTGCAAAGAACAACAAACCCCAGCAGCCACCATCACCTCTACAGAGACCTCCAGAGACAGAACTGCAGCCCCCAACACTTCACACCCCTCACCCGAGACCCTCAGAGACTGTTTATCTCAACTAGAAAGAGACTTTGTACAATTTAAAGAAGAACTTCAAAGAAACCTTGGTGACAGAAATGCAAATGACCAAGTAATGAATGAGATAAGCAAACTGAGGTGTGAATATGCAGCAGTGAATATGCATCTGCAGGAAATAAGAAGCAAAATGTGTGAACTGCAGCATGAAAATGCCCGACTGAGACAGGAGATAACAGAGCTGAAGACTCCGGGACACCTGAAACAGGAGGACGCCATAGAAACACAGAGGAGTGAAGACAACATGGCCCCCACTGGCCAGGAGGGAGCTATGGTAACTAACACCAGTACAGACACAATGGCCTCCACTGGCCAGGACACTGAGATACCAAATAACTCCAACAATATGAATGCTCCTGAAAATAACATAAGTGAACCACAAACCAGAGAAACAGAAAAGAGAAGAGAACTAGCCACCAGCAAAATCTCCAGCACAGACCCCCAGCTTCACCCACGTACCCCACCCGTGACCTCACAACGTTTTGATACCATCCTAATAATGGACTCAAATGGGAAATACCTGAAAACATGGCGACTATTTCCAGGAAAAAGGGTCAAAAAAATCCACTGTGCAACTATTGAGCAGGTGATGGCAGTCATCAATAACCCACGGTTCACAAGCCCAAATCATATTTTTATACACACAGGAACAAACAATCTGCCAGCCCAACACCAGCAGATCGCAGGACAACTGACCCAACTAGCAAAGACGGCAAAACTAAAATTCCCAGACAGCAAAATAATTCTATCATCTCTGCTCCCAAGAAATGATGTATCCAGCCAAACTACCCAGAACATCAACACGGACCTGACCACAAGAATCAAGGCTGTGCCCGACGTGATCCTGGCACAACACCCCTCCATAAAACACCAACACCTCTACGACGACAAGCACCTAAACAAACAAGGGGTCAGCCTACTGGCCAAAGAGCTGAAGGACATTATACTAAACAGAGACCCCATGCCTGGACTCAACAACAACCAAAATCCCATGGAAAGACCCCCAACAATAAAAAGACAGGAAACCCCAATTTCATCACAGGAGGCCAGAAACAAAGCCCTTCACCCAACATCGGGCCATCAGAGGAGGAGACCACCATGGAGGGGACCATCAACCCCACACAGAGACATGCAGGGCAGAGATATGGAAGAGATTAGAACCCTGCTCAGCACATTGTGCAGGAAACTAATGTGACTGGATCTAACATACCTATAAACCAGTCGTAAATCCAGAGTGTCTTACACAGCCGCACTCATTACAAGGTATATACACATGAGGTATATAGAAAAAAAAAAAAAATGACCTCATTCACAATCAGCAGCTGGAACATCCAAGGCCTGAGCACCTCGGCCTTTGGATGTAAAACAAATGACCCCGACTTTATTCAAAGACTGAAGAATATAGACATTCAGATCCTCCTGGAAACATGGACCAGAGCTGAAAACGAATCTCTGGTGCCAATCGGATACAGAGAAATCTCTGTCCCTGCCCTTAAAAATAAAAACATCAAACAGGGCCGCTGCTCAGGAGGAATATTGATCTGGTATAAAGAAGAGCTCCACCAGTACATCACACCAGTGAAGAGAGGAGGCAGCCACATATGGATCAGAATCAGCAGCTCCATCCTCACCTCTCAGTCCGATGTCTACCTCTGCACCACCTATATACCACCGCCAGAGTCCCCCTACTTCAATCCAGACAGCTTTGAGATCTTACAAGAAGAAGCCACCCATTATCAGGTCCTGGGCAAAGTTCTCATCTTTGGAGACCTCAATGCAAGAACAGGGAGAGAAAAAGACTTTCTGACCACAGACGGAAACATCTACATATTTGGGGCAGAGAATGACAGTCACGACTCAGAACACTCAGAGAGAAACAGCTATGACAGTACAGTCAACAAAAGTGGCAAAAAGCTCCTGAACTTATGTAAAAGTTTAGGTCTTCATATTCTTAATGGACGTACAAAGGGAGACTCACTGGGAAGATATACACTAGACTCCCATGTAGGAAGGAGTGTAGTAGACTACGCCATTACAGATATGGACCCGGCAAATATTAGCGCCTTCATAGTCACCCCACAAACGCACCTGTCAGACCACAGCCAACTTCTCCTGTACATAAAATCTACAGAGAAACCATCCACACAAAAGCCACAGCAGAGCAGCCTCTACAACCGACCTCCATCCTATAAATGGTCCAAGACGTCAGAAATAAAATATAAAGAGGCTCCCAACAGACCGGAATTACAAGAGATGCTCCACAACTTCTACAGCTACAAGTACAAGTCAAACCCAGAAGGAGTGAATCAAGCTGCAAAAGACCTCAACAAAATATTCCACACCATGGCCAAATTGTCCGACCTCAAACAAGTCAACTACAAGAGGCCAAAAGAAAAGCAGATCAATGGTTGGTTTGACAAAGAGTGTAAAGCCGTTCGAAAGACCCTGAGAACAGCCTCAAACAATAAACACAGAGACCCCAACAACCCAGACCTGAGGGAAGC
>NC_134361.1:229033559-229081059 GCF_048569485.1 Anomaloglossus baeobatrachus
TCACACTGTGCACAGTGAGGGGGGTGGAGAATGGAAATCATACTCCAGCCCTCAGTGCTGCTCGTTCCGTGCAGCGTCCCGCCCTTCCCCTGCCTGTCAGGGCTGGGGGCGGGAGAAAAGGAAACTAGGCCGCAAGAAAGCCGGGGACTCGAGTATAAGCGTGGCCGCCGTAAAAGCGCGGCCGGCGCCGAAGTCCCCGGCAAACTACAAGTCCCAGCCGCGCCGCAGTTTTCCATGGCAGCGGCGGTTAGCGCGGTAGCCCCTACATATAAACACACTCAGCGACGCTGAGTGTGTAATGGCACAGTTTAACCCGGTCAGCGCCGCGGTCCCCGGTGCACTAGCACACCCAGCAAAGCTGAGGTGTTGCCGTGCGCGGTCCCCACAGGGATACAGAGTACCTTCAAGTAGCAGGGCCATGTCCCTGAACGATACCCGGCTCCTATCCAGCAGTCTCCTCAGGAGTTGTGGATGAAGCCCGGTCTCAGTGCCTGGAGACCGATAGGATCCCACTTCGCCCAGAGCCCTGAGGGGGATGAGGAAGGAAAACAGCATGTGGGCTCCAGCCTCCGTACCCGCAATGGATACCTCAACCTTAACAACACCACCGACAAGAGTGGGGTGAGAAGGGAGCATGCTGGGGGCCCTGTTATGGGCCCACTTTTCTTCCATCCGACCTGGTCAGCAGCTGCTGCTGACCAATCTGTGGAGCTATGTGTGCAGGTCTGCCTCCTTCGCACAAAGCAATAAAACTGAGGAGCCCGTGGGAGCACGGGAAAGTGTATAGGCAGAAGGGGAGGGGCTTAACACTTTTGAGTGTAATACTTTGTGCGGCCTCCGGAGGCATAGCCTATACACCCCAATTGTCTGGGTCTCCCAATTAGAGCTAGAAGAAAAGGAATTTACGGTAAGTAAACAAAATTCCCTTCATTATATATACACACATTCATATAAATATATGATATACAAAGTGTGTGTGTATATATATAAAATTTATTTTTTCGCCCCTATCAATTACAAATCTGCTATATGGGAAATCTAAAATTCTCCGCTTTGTGTGTGTGTGTGTGTGTGTGTGTGTGTATATATTATATATATATATATATATATATATATATATATATATTACATTGCCACATACTATTTTTGTAGTAGTTAATGAAAAGAAGGGTGTGTGTATATAAAAAAAAAAAAAAAAAAAAAAAAAGTCTCTAAAACAAGTTTATCCTGTAGAAAAAGTGTCCTAATTTTCAAACTTTTTCTTGCTTTTCAGTAGAGATGTGCAGCATCCAAAAATCCGGAGAAATCCCCCATTACGCATACATCAAAATTTCCTCTACATTTTTCAAAATTACTGATATTTTGCTAAAACATGATCCAAATGCAGCAACAACGAATGTCGTGCAATAATCACATTGATCCACACAAGACGTGCCACCAGGAGTGCAACCTAAAGGGGCCTGGTCCTCTGGGTCCTAAGGAGTTACTAAAGGGGGGAGAGGTGCTCTATGAGGAATCCGCTCTATTATAGATCGCAGAGGGTCGTTTTTGTTAGATCTGGTCTGTATATGCATTGATTGTTAAGGGTGCCACGAATGTAAATGACAAGATGAAATGTATCCATTTTGCCTTATCAAATACAAAAAGAAGGGGTGCTATGCAATGCTTCCATAAAAGTGATAAAAAGTGCAGCAAACCCATAAAAAAATAAAGCCGCACTACCCGATAAATCCCGCCATCCTGACTGCACAAGTCCATTCGTAGACAAGAAGATCATGCTGGCCACTAAATTGTAGTGCTGTGTATAAATTAGTGGCTATTGATGCCAGATCACTCCTGTGCCCACTCACCCACTGTGGATCTGAAGACATTTAGGCTATCAATATGGATCCCACCTATCTTCAGTACGGGGGAGCTTTGACCCCTTAATACTGGCTGGTGGTGCTGTGAATGGAGAAGTGACTGCACATAAATGCTCTCTCCGTTCATGTCTATGGGAATCCCCCAAACAGTTGAGCACGCTTACTCTATTTTTGCGGCTTTCATAGGAATACAGAGAGCGTCACCTCTTCATTCACAGCCACCATAAAGTGCCCCCCTATATCACACATATTAATGGCATAACGAATGGGTATGCCGTAAATGTCTGATGGGAACCCCCTTTAAGTAGTGGTCTCTGTATGTCCTACACATGGGCTGGGAAAGGATAAGGAACTTGTCTCTTCTGCTCCTTCAGCGCCTTAGCTAAGTGCATTCACCAGGGCAGATGAATCCTTCTGCCACCAGTCCAAAGGGGCAACAAAGGACCCTTCAATAGCTCATTAATACCTGACAAACAAAACAAGCAAATGGTAGTCAGTGATGCCCACGGCAAGTCTAGTGTTTTCCTGAGATCTGTAGATACAAAAGTCATTCAATGTGAACAGAAACCTCCTCGATTGCTGCCATCAATAACGGAATGGAGAGAGAAGTGTTGGTGGCACAACCGGTGTTGACTGCACCCCTCGGGCGGCCTCGCGTTGGTGCACCTAAAGCATGAAGTCCAGCTTGGTCGATACGGTTTTACAGCCTTTGTCAGAAAACAGTTTTCTTTCTTTCGGCAAATAAGTCATCTCCTGAGCGACCTGAGATGCCAACGTCTCGTCCTCGTGAAAACCCCGAAGTCTGAGCTCCGCCAAGACACATTTCTTCACGTGACGGAACTCAAGTGGCAGGAACGGGACAAAGTAATCAATCAGGTTCTTCTCAATGAGGCCACTATGCCAGAAGCCACCTGGGCAAGACACAAGGAAAATGCATTATTAGTCCCGCTGATACCCAGGTACAGTGGAGATAGGTGGCCATGAACGGCATTACTTCCGCCCCCCATTATCTCAGTGCTCTCGGCCTCCGCATCATCACTGATCCCAGCGACTGTCAGCAGCGGTCATCTTCTGACTGTGGGCTCTGTTGAATCCCCCGGATATGGTTTACCGGGGTGGCAGTGGTGCAGCGGGGTCAGAGGACGCGCTCGGGGGTGTAGCCGCATGCACCATTGATCTGTGGGCGGGCTGTGGGGGTGTCACAGGACGGAGAGTTTCGGCAGTGGGTGCATTGAGCTGACTGCGGGCTAAATTGAATTGCTCACGGTTGACAAGATGGACTTCAAGAAAATGGCGCAGAGCCGAGACTCCATTGCATCACTACGCACGCGCCGCAGCCATTTTCTTAAGTTCATCACGTCAACCACGGGTGATTCAATGGAGCCTGTAGTCAGCTCAATGCACCCACCGCAGAGACACCCCGTCCTGTGACACCCCGCAGCCTGCCTGAAGATCAGCGGCGCATACCGCGACACCCCTGAGCGCATGCTGTAACCCTGTCTCCTATGACCCCGCCCCGGTAAGCCATATCCATTTTGTAAGACATATTTTTTGGGGGAAAAAAAAAGTGCGCCAAACAATCCGGAAAAGAAGGGAATTTTGTTTACTTACCGTAAATTCCTTTTCTTCTAGCTCCAATTGGGAGACCCAGACAATTGGGTGTATAGCTATTGCCTCTGGAGGCCACACAAAGTATTACACTTAAAAGTGTAAGGCCCCTCCCCTTCTGGCTATACACCCCCAGTGGGATCACTGGCTCACCAGTTTTAGTGCCAAAGCAAGAAGGAGGAAAGCCAATAACTGGTTTAAAGACCAATTCAATCCGAGGAAACATCGGAGAACTGAACCATACCACATGAACAACATGTGTACCCGAAAAAACAGAAAAACCCCGAGAAAACAGGGCGGGTGCTGGGTCTCCCAATTGGAGCTAGAAGAAAAGGAATTTACGGTAAGTAAACAAAATTCCCTTCTTCTTTGTCGCTCCATTGGGAGACCCAGACAATTGGGATGTCCAAAAGCAATCCCTGGGTGGGTAAAAGAATACCTCATGATAGGGCCGTCAAACGGCCCTCTCCTACAGGTGGCCAACCGCCGCCCGAATGACTTATCTACCTAGGCTGGCGTCTGCCGAAGCGTAGGTATGCATCTGATAATGCTTGGTAAAAGTAAGTAGACTCGACCAGGTGGGTGCCTGACACACCTGCTGAGCCGTAGCCTGGTGCCGTAATGCCCAGGATGCACCCACGGCTCTGGTAGAATGGGCCTTCGGCCTTGAGAGAACCAGAAGCCCAGTAGAACTGTAGGTTTCAAGAATTGGTGCCTCGAGCCCCCGAGCAAGGGTGGATCTGGAAGCTTGCGACTGTTTACGCCGACCAGCGACAAGGACAAAGAGTGCATCCGGGTGGCGCAGGAGCGCCATGCGGGAAGTAGAACCTGAGTGCTCTCACCAGAACCAACAGATGCAAATCTTTCTGAAATTGATGGACTGGACGAGGACACAAAGAAGGTGAGGTGATATCCTGATTGATATGAAAATGGGATACCACCTTAGGGAGAAATTCCGGAACCGGACGCAGAACTACCCTGTCCTGGTGAAGGACCAGGAAGGGAGTTTGTATGAGAGCGTTGCTAGCTCGGAAACTCTCCTAAGAGACGAGACCGTTACTAGAAGGCCACTTCCCGTGAAAAACGGGAAGGGAGACATCCTTCAAAGGCTCGAAAGGCGGCATCTGGAGAGCAATTAGAACCTTGTTCAGATCTCAGGGCTCTAACGGCCGCTTGTACGGAGTGCTGAGAAGACAAACTCCCCGTAGGAACGTGCGTACCTGAGGAAGTCGTCGTTTCTGAAAAAATACAGATAGCGCTGAGACTTGTCCCTAAAGGGAACTGAGCGACAACCCATTTTCCTACCTAGATTGCAGGAAGGAAGGAAACATAGACGATGCAACCGGCCAGGGAGAAACACCCTGCGCCGAGCACCGAGATAAGAACATCTTCCACGTCCTGTGGTCAATCTTGGCGGACGTTGGTATGCTAGCCTGTCTCATGGTGGCAACCACGTCCTGAGGTAATCCTGACGACACTAGGTTCCAGGACTCAATGCCACACCATCCGGTTGAGGGCCGTAGAATCCAAATGGAAGAATGGCCCTTGAGACAGCCAGTCTGATTGGTCTGGTAGTGCCCCCGGTTAGCCTACCGTGAGGCACCACAAAACCGAGTACCACACATCCTCGGCCAATTTGTAGCGACGAGGATGGTGCGGCCGCAGTCGGTCTTGATCTAGCGCAGTACTCTGGGCAACAATGCCAGAGGTGGCACCTAAGGTAGCTGGAACTGCGACCAATGCTGAACTAAGGCGTTTGCCGCCAGAGCTCGATGATTGTGAAACCGTGCCATGAAGCTGGCACATTGTTGTTGTGCCGTGACGCCATTAGATCGACGTCCGGCCTCTGTCAGCGGCGCCAGATCTCCTGAAACCCGTCCGGGTGAGGAGACCATACTCTTTCGGCCACACCTCAGCGACTTAGGAAGTCAGCTTCCTAGTTTCCACACTTGGGATGAATTGTGGATATGGTGGATGCCGTGTCTTCCACCCACATCAGAACCTGCCGGACTTCCTGGAAGGCTTGCCGGTTGCGCGTTCTTCCTTGGTGGTTGATGTATGCCACCGCTGTGGAGCTGTCCGACTGAAGTCGGATATGCTTGCTTTTCAGCCGCTGTTGGAAGGATTGTAGGGCAAGATACACTGCTCTGTGTTCAAGAACATTGATCTGAAGAGTGGACTCTTGCTGAGTCCACGTACCCTGAGCGCTGTAGTGGAGAAAAACTGCTCCCCACCCTGATAGACTCGCGTCTGTCGTAACTATCGCCCAGGACGGGGATAGGAAGGACCTTCTTTTTGACCAAGAGGTGAGAAGAAGCCACCACCGTAGAGATTCCTTGGCCGCCTGAGAAGAACGACGACTCTGTTGAGGGACGTCGACTCCTCGTCCCATTGGCGGAGAATGTCCCATTGTAGTGGACGCAGTAAAACTGCGCGAAAGGAACTGCCTCCATTGCTACCATCTTACGTAGGAAGTGCATGAGGCGTGTCAATGTGTGCGACTGGTTCTTAAAGAAGAGCTTGCAGCCCGTAGTGAATGCTGTTTGTCTAGCGGCAGCTTCACTATCGCTGAGAGAGTAAGAAACTCTATGCCTAGATATGTTATCGATAGGGTCGGGGTCGGATCTGACTTTAAAAAGTTGATGATCCACCCAAAACTCTAGAGAGTCTCCAGCGCAACGTTCGGGCAGTGTTGGCATGTTTCCTAAGAGAGTGCCTTGACAAGTAGATCGTCTAAATACGGGACCACAGAGTGACCCTGAGAGTGCAGGACTGTGACTACTGCTGCCCTGACCTTGGCGAAGACCAGTTGGACTGTCGCTAGCCGGAAGGTAGAGCTACGAACAGAGGGTGTTCGTCTCCTATAACGAAGCGTAGAAACGCTAGTGCTCTGGATCAATCGGCACGTGTGGATAAGCATCCTTGATGCCTAATGATGCTAGGAAATATCCTTGGGACCTTGAGGCGATGACATGGCGGAGGGATTCCATCCGGAACCGCCTGGTGTCCACGAGCTTGCTGAGCATTTTTAGATCCAGAACGGGACGGAACGGCCCGTTGTTATAGGTACCGCAAAGAATTTGGGGTAAAAACCGTGACCTTGTTCCTGAAGAGGAACGGGGGTCATCACTCTTTCTGCCTATAGAGTGCACCCTGTTTGCAGAAGAGCAGCGGCCCGGCTGGGAGGTGGAGAAATTCTGAAGAATCGAGTTGGAGGACGAGAAGTGAGCTCTATCCTGTACCCGTGAGACAGAATGTCTCACACTCAATGGTCATTGACCTATGGCAGCTAAATATCGCCAAGGCGGGAGAGCCTGCTACGGACCGAGGCCGCAAGTCATGAGGAAGCCGCCTTGGAAGCGGGTTTTCCGACTGTCGCTTTTTTGGGCGAGACTGAGCCCGCTAAGAATCTTAGCTCCTCTGATCCTTTTGAGTCCACCTTGGACGAGGAAAAATGGGACCTGCCCGAGCCTCGAAAAGGCCGAAAACCCCGACTGCCTCTTGCTCTGTTGGGGTTTGTTGTGTCCGGGCTGAGGAAAGGATGAATCCTTACCCCTGGACTGTTTGATGGTTACATCCAACGCTCACCAAACAGTCGGTCAGCAGAAAAAGGCAACTGGTTAGGCAACCTTTTTTGGAAGCAGAATCTGCCTTCCATTCACTTAACGAGCAGACCAGGCTCTGCTTAAAAACACGGAGTAGCGGAGGCTACCGCCGCACGGTTCGCAGAGTCCAGGACAACCTGAATCGCGTAAGAAACAAATGCAGACATTTGAGAGGTTAAGGATGCCACCTGCGGCACAGATGTACGTGTAACCGTGTCAATCTGTGTAAGACAAGCTGAAATAGCTTGGAGTGCCCCAAGGGAGAGAATGCCGGAGCCAACGGTGCGCCGACAGCCTCATAGATGGCTTTCGACCAGAGATCCATCTGTCTGTCAGTGGCATCTTTGAGTTTGCAGTTCCATCTCCCACTGCAACTATGGATCTAGCTACAAGCCTGGAGATTGGAGGATGCCGCTCGGGACATTGGGTCCAGTCCTTGACCAAGTCAGGGGACAGGGATAGCGTGTATCCTAAGCCGTTTGGAGAAGCGCATATCTGGATAAGCGTGGTGTTCCTGGACTGCCTCTCTGAAGGCAGAGTGGTCCAGAAAAATACGTGAAGCTGACTCCTCCACTGGAGGAGTTGTGAGAAATAACCCACATTCTATAGATGGACGCTATAAGATTATTTACTATGGCGTCACAATCAGGTGTATCCAGATTGAGAGCGGTCTCAGGATCAGAATCCTGAGCCGCTACTTCCGCCTCATTACACAGCGAGTCCTTCTGTTAGGACCCTGATGAAACCGAGGCCGCTCATAGCGAGCCCACTTAGGCTGTCTGGGACTGACGTCCGTGCAGAGCCGTGACTCTGGGATGCGTGTGACATTCCCGGAGCTGTTAGTTATTCACACTGAGGGGGGCCATGGATCAATGATTCAACAGTGCCCATCTTGTGAGAGACATGTCCGGACTGCTAGGCTTCTAGTATCATAGCCATAGTCTCAGAAAAACTGTCAGTAAATACTGCAGACACCGTCCTCATCCCCTGGCCATTAGTGCATACAATGGGAGTCTATGTACCTGCCGGCCGTATAGCCGTACATGCTGTACCAGCTGTATAGAAAAACATGTGGTTCTGCACCTTTGTTTTACACAGAGAATATGCTGATAACTCCTCCGCATAATCCAGGAGGGTATATACAACGTGCGACCAAACAGTGCAATGTATATAGTACAAGCATATCTATAAGTGCACTTCTGCACTAGTGGGGTTAGCACCACAGGTGCTGCTTAACGCCTGTTACAGCGATTGTGTGACTATCAGAATGCCAGGGTCTTCCACACTTGTCTCTGTATCGTACAGAAACTGACACTAATGGCTGCCGGTGTCCTTGTAGAGAAGGAAGCCGTGGGCGTGCCTGAGAAAGTGCGGGAATTGCACACAGTGAGAGGGGTGGAGTATGCAAAACATACTCCAGCTCTCAGCTCTGCTCTTGCAGCGTCACGCCCCTACCCTGACTGTCAGGGCTGTGGGCGGTAACGAAGGGAGACTAGGCCCAGAAGCCGGGGACTCGAGTTAACAGCGCGGCCGCCGTAAAAGCGCGGGCCGCGCTGAAGTCCCCGGCGCACCACAAGTGCCAGCCGCGCCGCAGTCCCAGCGGCCGGCGCGACCGCCCTAGAAGTGGCCAGCGTCCCGCCCCTCTCCTGACTGGCAGGTCTGGGGGCGGGAACGAACTAAAGCAGGCCGCAAAAGCCGGGGACTCGAGTTATCAGCGCGGCCGCCGTAAAAGCGCGGGCCGCGCTGAAGTCCCCGGCGCACTACAAGTGCCAGCCGCGCCGCTGTTCCAGCGGCCGGCGCGCCCGAGTCCTAGACGTGGGCAGCGTCCCGCCCCTCTCCTGACTGGCAGGTCTGGGGGCGGGAACGAACGGAAGCAGGCCGCAAAAGCCGGGGACTGTAGTTATCAGCGCGGCCGCCGTAAAAGCGCAGGCCGCGCTGAAGTCCCCGGCGCACTACAAGTGCCAGCCGTGCCGCAGTCCCAGCGGCCGGCGCGGCCGAGTCCCATAAGTGTGCCTGCTTCAGCTAAGCTGAATGAGGCTATGGCACAGGCGCCGCAGCGCTGATGTCCCCCGGCGCACTACAACACCCAGCATGCTGCGGTGTGAGCGCCAAATGCACGGGGACACAGAGTACCTTGAGGAAGCAGGGCCATGTCCCTGATGTACTCCGCTCCATCCAGCATCTTCTCCAGGGGCTGTAGATGGAGCAGGGTCTCAGTGCCTGGAGACCGGTAAATCCCACTTCACCCAGAGCCCTGTAAAAAGGGATGGGGAAGGAATCAGCATGTGGGCTCCTGCCGCCGTACCCGCAATGGGTACCTCAACCTTACAAACACCTCCGACATACAGTGGGGTGAGAAGGGAGCATGCTGGGGACACTATATGTGTCCTCTTTTCTTCCATCCGACATAGTCAGCAGCTGCTGCTGACTAAAAAGTGGAGCTATGCGTGGATGTGTTGCCTCCTTCGCACAAAGCACAAAACTGGTGAGCCAGTGATCCCACTGGGGGTGTATAGCCAGAAGGGGAGGGGCCTTACACTTTTAAGTGTAATACTTTGTGTGGCCTCCAGAGGCAATAGCTATACACCCAATTGTCTGGGTCTCCCAATGGAGCGACAAAGAAATAATAAATTATTATTATTATATTTTAATATTATATATATATATATATATATATATATATATATATATATATATATATATATAATTTTTTATATATATTTAAAAAAAAAATAACGGAGCATGCGTGTAGAATAAGAAAAATAAAACTTTAGTTTTTTGGGTGTCATGTAAAAAGAAGGGAATTTTGTTTACTTACCGTAAATTCCTTTTCTTCTAGCTCCTATTGGGAGACCCAGACAATTGGGTGTATAGCTACTGCCTCCGGAGGCCACACAAAGTATTACACTTTAAAAAGTGTAACCCCTCCCCTCTGCCTATACACCCTCCCGTGCATCACGGGCCCATCAGTTTTGGTGCCAAAGCAGGAAGGAGGAACTTATAAATTGGTCTAAGGTAAATTCAATCCGAAGGATGTTCGGAGAACTGAAACCATGAACCAAGAACAATTCAACATGAACAACATGTGTACACAAAGAACAACAGCCCGAAGGGAACAGGGGCGGGTGCTGGGTCTCCCAATTGGAGCTAGAAGAAAAGGAATTTACGGTAACTAAACAAAATTCCCTTCTTTGTCGCTCCATTGGGAGACCCAGACAATTGGGACGTCCAAGAGCAGTCCCTGGGTGGGTAAAAGAATACCCCGATAAAAATAGCCGTAAAACGGCCCCCTCCTACAGGTGGGCAACCGCCGCCAGAAGGACTCGCCTACCTAGACTGGCATCTGCCGAAGCATAGGTATGCACCTGATAGTGTTTCGTGAAAGTGTGCAGACTCGACCAGGTAGCCGCCTGACACACCTGCTGAGCCGTAGCCCGGTGCCGCAATGCCCAGGACGCCCCCACGGCCCTGGTAGAATGGGCTTTCAGCCCTGAAGGAATCGGAAGCCCAGAAGAACGGTAGGCTTCAAGAATCGGTTCCTTGATCCACCGAGCCAAGGTTGACTTGGAAGCCTGCGACCCCTTACGCTGGCCAGCGACAAGGACAAAGAGCGCATCAGAACGGCGCAGGGGCGCCGTACGAGAAATGTAGAGTCGGAGTGCTCTCACGAGATCTAACAAGTGCAAATCCTTTTCACATTGGTGAACTGGATTGGGACAAAGAAGGGAATTTTGTTACTTACCGTAAATTCCTTTTCTTCTAGCTCTTATTGGGAGACCCAGACGATTGGGGTATAGCTACTGCCCTCTGGAGGCCACACAAAGCACTACATTAAAAGTGCAAGGCCCCTCCCCCTCTGGCTATACCCCCCCCGTGGTATCACGGGTTCTCCAGTTTTAGTGCCAAAGCAAGAAGGAGGAAGCCAATAACTGGTTTAAACAAATTAACTCCGAATAACATCGGAGAACTGAAAAACCGTTCAACATGAACAACATGTGTACCCGCAAACAACAAAAAAAAACATCCCGAAGGACAACAGGGCGGGTGCTGGGTCTCCCAATAAGAGCTAGAAGAAAAGGAATTTACGGTAAGTAACAAAATTCCCTTCTTCTTCAGCGCTCTATTGGGAGACCCAGACGATTGGGACGTCCAAAAGCTGTCCCTGGGTGGGTAAATAAATACCTCATGTTAGAGCTGCAAAACAGCCCTCCCCTACGGGGGTGTCACTGCCGCCTGCAGGACTCTTCTACCTAAGCTGGCATCCGCCGAAGCATAGGTATGCACCTGATAATGCTTGGTGAAAGTGTGCAGACTGGACCAGGTAGCTGCCTGGCACACCTGTTGAGCCGAAGCCTGGTGGCGTAATGCCCAGGACGCACCCACGGCTCTGGTGGAGTGGGCTTTTAGCCCTGAAGGAACCGGAAGCCCCGCAGAACGGTAGGCCTCTAGAATTGGTTCTTTGATCCATCGAGCCAGGGTGGCTTTAGAAGCCTGCAACCCCTTGCGCGGACCAGCGACAAGGACGAAAAGTGCATCGGCACGGCGTATGGGCGCCGTGCGGGAAATGTAGATTCTGAGTGCTCTCACCAGATCTAGCAAACGTAAGGCCTTTTCATACCGGTGAACCGGATGAGGGCAAAAAGAAGGCAAGGAAATATCCTGATTAAGATGAAAAGAGGATACGACCTTAGGAAGAAACTCCGGAATGGGGCGCAGCACAACCTTGTCCTGGTGGAACACCAGGAAGGGAGCCTTAGATGACAGAGCTGCCAGCTCAGACACTCGCCGAAGCGATGTGATCGCAACAAGAAACGCCACTTTCTGCGACAGCCGAGAAAAGGAAACTTCCTTCAGAGGCTCGAAGGGCGGCTTCTGGAGAGCAACTAGTACCCTGTTCAGATCCCATGGATCTAACGGTCGCTTGTACGGGGGCACAATATGACAGACCCCCTGCAGGAACGTGCGCACCTTAGGAAGACGTGCTAGACGCTTCTGAAAAAACACGGATAGTGCCGAAACTTGCCCTTTAAGGGAGCTGAGCGACAAGCCCTTTTCTAACCCCGATTGCAGAAAGGAAAGAAACTTGGGCAATGCAAATGGCCAGGGAGACACTCCCTGAGCAGAGCACCAGGACAAGAAAATCTTCCACGTTCTGTGGTAGATCTTAGCCGAATTCGACTTTCTAGCTTGTCTCATTGTGGCAACGACTCCCTGAGATAATCCAGCAGATGCTAGGATCCAGGACTCAATGGCCACACAGTCAGGTTCAGGGCCGCAGAATTCTGATGGAAAAACGGCCCTTGGGACAGTAAGTCTGGTCGGTCTGGCAGTGACCACGGTCGACCGATCGTGAGATGCCACAGATCCGGATACCACGACCTCCTCGGCCAGTCTGGAGCGACGAGTATGACGCGGCTGCACTCGGATCTGATCTTGCGTAGCACTCTGGGCAAGAGCGCCAGAGGCGGAAAACACGTATGGGAGCTGAAACTGCGACCAATCTTGAACCAAGGCGTCTGCCGCCAGAGCTCTTTGATCGCGCGACCTCGCCATGAATGCCGGGACCTTGTTGTTGTGCCGGGATGCCATTAGGTCGACGTCCGGCACTCCCCAGCGGCGACAGATTTCCTGAAACACGTCCGGGTGAAGGGACCATTCCCCTGCGTCCATGCCCTGGCGACTGAGGAAGTCTGCTTCCCAGTTTTCTACGCCTGGAATGTGAACCGCGGATATGGTGGATGCTCTGTCCTCCACCCACATTAGAATGCGCCGGACTTCTTGGAAGGCTTGCCGACTGCGCGTCCCTCCTTGGTGGTTGATGTATGCTACCGCTGTGGAGTTGTCCGATTGGATTCGGATCTGCTTTCCTTCCAGCCACTGTTGGAAGGCCAGTAGAGCAAGATACACTGCTCTGATCTCCAGAACATTGATCTGAAGGGTGGACTCCTGCGGAGTCCACGTCCCCTGAGCCCTGTGGTGGAGAAATACTGCTCCCCACCCTGACAGACTCGCATCTGTCGTGACTACTGCCCAGGATGGGGGCAGGAAGGATCTTCCCTGAGACAATGAGGTGGGAAGGAGCCACCATTGTAGAGAGTCTTTGGCCGTCTGGGAAAGCGAGACTTTCCTGTCCAGGGACGTTGACTTCCCGTCCCATTGGCGGAGAATGTCCCATTGAAGTGGGCGCAGATGAAACTGCGCAAAGGGAACTGCTTCCATGGCTGCCACCATCTTCCCTAGGAAATGCATGAGGCGCCGCAAGGGATGCAACTGGCCCTGCAGAAGAGATTGCACCCCTGTCTGTAGTGACCGCTGCTTGTCCAGCGGAAGCTTCACTATCGCTGCTAGAGTATGAAACTCCATGCCAAGATACGTTAGTGACTGAGTCGGTGATAGGATCGACTTTGGAAAGTTGATGATCCATCCGAAAGACTGTAGAGTCTCCAGCGTAGCATTCAGGCTGTGCTGACATGCCTCCTGAGAGGGAGCTTTGACCAATAAGTCGTCTAGGTAAGGGATCACCGAGTGTCCCTGAGAGTGCAAGACTGCTACCACCGCCGCCATGACCTTGGTGAAGACCCGTGGGGCTGTCGCCAGACCAAATGGAAGAGCTACGAACTGAAAATGGTCGTCTCCTATCACAAAACGTAGAAAACGTTGATGTTCTGTAGCAATTGGCACGTGGAGATAAGCATCTTTGATGTCTATTGAGGCAAGGAAGTCTCCTCTGGACATTGAGGCAATGACAGAGCGGAGGGTTTCCATCCGGAACCTCCTGGCGTGCACATGTTTGTTGAGCCGTTTTAGGTCCAGAACAGGACGGAACGAGCCGTCCTTTTTTGGAACCACAAAGAGATTGGAGTAAAATCCTTGCCCTTGTTCCTGAGGAGGGACTGGGATAATCACTCCTTCCGCTCTTAGGGAATCCACCGCCTGCAGCAGAGCATCTGCTCGGTCTGGAAGTGGGGAGGTTCTGTAGAACCGAGCTGGAGGACGAGAATTGAACTCGATTCTGTACCCGCGAGACAAAATGTCCGTCACCCACCGGTCTTTGACCTGTGACATCCAAATGCCGGAAAAGCGGGAGAGCCTGCCCCCGACCGGCGATGCGGAGGGGGGGGGCTGGAAGTCATGAGGTAGCCGCTTTGGAAGCGGTACCACCATTTGCTTTCTTGGGGCGTGTGTGAGTCCGCCACGAATCTGAGTTTCTTTGCGTCCTCTGAGTCCCTTTGGACGAGGTAAACGGTGTCTTGCCCGAACCTCGAAAGGACTGAAACCTCTGCTGCCACTTTTTCTGCTGAGGTTTGGATGTTCTGGGTTGTGGTAAAGAGGAGTCTTTACCCTTGGACTGCTTAATGATGTCAGCCAATGGCTCGCCAAACAGTCTATCTCTAGACAAAGGCAAACTGGTTAAACATTTTTTGGAACCAGCATCTGCTTTCCAGTCCTTTAACCACAAGGCTCTGCGCAAAACTACCGAATTGGCGGACGCCATTGAGGTGCGACTGGTAGATTCTAGGACCGCATTGATAGCGTAAGACGCAAACGCCGACATCTGCGTGGTAAGGTGCGCCACTTGCGGCACTGCTGGATGCATGATAGCATCCACTTTTGCTAAGCCAGCTGAAATAGCCTGGAGTGCCCATACGGCTGCGAATGCCGGAGCAAACGACGCGCCGATAGCTTCATAGACAGATTTTAACCAAAGGTCCATCTGTCTGTCATTGGCATCTTTAAGTGAAGCGCCATCCTCCACTGCAACTATGGATCTAGCTGCAAGTTTGGAAATCGGGGGGTCTACCTTTGGACACTGTGTCCAGCGCTTGACCACCTCAGGGGGGAAAGGGAAACGCGTATCTTTAGATCGTTTAGAGAAACGCCTTTCTGGGTGAGCGTCGTGCTTCTGGATTGATTCTCTGAAGTCAGAGTGATCTAACAAAGCACTCAATTTACGCTTGGGATAAAGGAAACGAAACTTTTCCTGCTCCGCAGCCGCCTCTTCTGCTGAAGGGGCTGGGGGAGAAATATCCAACAGCCTATTGATGGCTGAGATAAGGTCGTTTACCATGGCATCCCCATCCGGGGTATCCAGGTTGAGAGGGGTTCCAGGAGTGGATTCCTGATCACTCTCATCCGACACATCACAGGGAGACTGATTGCGCTGAGACCCTGAGCAGTGTGAAGACGTCGAGGGTCTTTCCCAGCGAGCTCGCTTAGGGTGGCTGGGGCCATCATCTGAGTCATAATCCTCGGCCTGTGAAGCCGGGGACCCCCCTGTGGGCTGGATACATTCCAAGTAAGGGGGACCTGAGGACAGAGGCCTCTCCGTGCCCAGAGACTGAGCCCCATGCATAGATTGCAAGGTTTCAAGGATTTTTGCCATAGATACAGACATATTATCTGCAAAAACTGCAAAGTCCGTCCCTGTCACCGGGGCAGGACTTACAGGCGTCTCAGCCTGGGTCACTACCTCTCCTGACTCCGGCTGGCGAAGCAGCACCGGATCTGAGCATTGCACACAATGGGGGTCATCGGAGCCTGCTGGTAGATTAGCCCCACATGCAGCACACGCAGTATACACAGCCCTAGCCGTGGCAGCCTTGCGTTTTGAGGATGGCATGTTGTTGCTTCCACAGAGTGATCTGGGAGATGCAGCCAGAAGCGACCTCACAGTGCAAGAAATACAATATCTCTATATTCTACACAGTACACCGATACACAGTGAGGCACTAGAGGGACCAGCACAGAAAAATCGCTTACCGCCCGCTTAAAAAGCGGGTGTGTGGTCGCCAGATAGCCCCTAGTCCAGGTCTCCCAGAGCCTTGCGTCCTTCCTCCAGCCAGACTGCATGTAATGGCTGCCGGCGTCCTGAGAGAGAAGGGGGGCGGGCCCTGGGCGTTCCTG
This sequence comes from Anomaloglossus baeobatrachus, assembly GCF_048569485.1. Lineage (NCBI taxonomy): Eukaryota > Metazoa > Chordata > Amphibia > Anura > Aromobatidae > Anomaloglossus > Anomaloglossus baeobatrachus. The sequence goes on from NC_134361.1 coordinate 229,049,539, forward strand.
GCCAAGAGCGGGAAGCCTGCTTCCCTCTGTGCCAAGTGAGAGGGCTGGAGCATGTAAATCAGGCTCCAGCCCTCGTCGCTGCTAGCGAACAGCGTCTCTCCCCTACCCTGAATGACAGGGTGGGGGCGGGAACGAAACGGAGCTGCCGGCGTCCTAGGCCCAAAAAGCCGGGGACTAAATTTATAACCGCCGCCGCCGTAAAAGCGCGGACGGCGGATCCCCGGCGCACCACAAGTCACAGCAGCGCCGCCCGGTCCAGAGGGGGTCGGCGCTGCGTTCCCAAACACAAACAATCCCCCAGTAATCTGTAGGGACACCAACTCCACGTTGCGGTCCCCGGCGCACTACAACACCCAGCCAGCCCGGAGTGTGTCTGTGCCTGCCGGGGACACAGAGTACCTGTATGATGCAGGGCCTGTCCCTGATCGTACTCCTGCTCCGTCTCCATCAGGTTCTAATGGGTCTGTGGATGGAGCCCGGCATCAGAGCTGAGAGGCCGGCAGGATCCCACTTCCACAGAGCCCTACAAGGGGATGTGGAAGGAAAACAGCATGTCAGGCTCCAGCCCTGTACCAGCAATAGGTACCTCAACCTTACAACACCATCCAGGGGTGAGAAGGGAGCATGCTGGGGACACTATATGTGTCCTCTTTTCTTCCATCCGAAATAGTCAGCAGCTACTGCTGACTAAAATCTGTGGAGCTATGCATGGAATGTCTGACCTCCTTCGCACACAAAGCTAAAACTGGAGAACCCGTGATACCACGGGGGGGGTATAGCCAGAGGGGGAGGGGCCTTGCACTTTTAATGTAGTGCTTTGTGTGGCCTCCAGAGGGCAGTAGCTATACCCCAATCGTCTGGGTCTCCCAATAGAGCGCTGAAGAAAAGAAGGTAAGGAGATATCCTGATTGAGATGAAAGGGGGATACCACCTTAGGGAGAAAATCCGGGACCGGACGCAGAACCACCTTATCCTGGTGAAACACCAGGAAGGGGGCTTTGCATGACAGCGCTGCTAGCTCAGACACTCTCCGAAGTGATGTGACTGCCACTAGGAAGACCACCTTCTGCGAAAGGCGTGAAAGAGAAACATCCCTCATCGGCTCGAAAGGTGGTTTCTGAAGAGCCGTTAGCACCCTGTTAAGATCCCAGGGTTCTAGCGGACGCTTGTAAGGTGGTACTATGTGGCAAACCCCCTGCAGGAACGTGCGTACCTGCGGAAGCCTGGCTAGACGCTTTTGAAAAAACACGGAAAGCGCCGATACCTGTCCCTTGAGAGAGCCGAGAGACAAACCCTTGTCTAATCCGGATTGAAGGAAAGACAGAAAAGTGGGCAAGGCAAACGGCCAGGGAGTAAAACCCTGATCAGAGCACCAGGATAAGAAGATCCTCCACGTCCTGTGATAGATCTTGGCGGACGTTGGTTTCCCGGCCTGTCTCATGGTGGCAATGACATCCTGAGATAACCCTGAAGACGCTAGGATCCAGGACTCAATGGCCACACAGTCAGGTTGAGGGCCGCAGAATTCAGATGGAAAAAAAGGCCCTTGAGACAGCAAGTCTGGTCGGTCTGGTAGTGCCCATGGTTGACCCACCGTGAGATGCCACAGATCCGGGTACCACGACCTCCTCGGCCAGTCTGGGGCGATGAGGATGGCGCGGCGGCAGTCGGACCTGATCTTGCGTAAAACTCTGGGCAGCATCGCCAGAGGGGGAAATACATAGGGCAGTCGAAACTGCGACCAATCCTGAACTAATGCGTCTGCCGCCAGAGCTCTGTGATCTTGAGACCGTGCCATGAATGCCGGGACTTTGTTGTTGTGCCGGGACGCCATTAGGTCGACGTCTGGCGTTCCCCAGCGGCAACAGATCTCTTGAAACACGTCCGGGTGAAGAGACCATTCCCCTGCGTCCATGCCCTGGCGACTGAGAAAATCTGCTTCCCAGTTTTCTACGCCCGGGATGTGAACTGCGGAGATGGTGGAGGCTGTGGCTTCCACCCACAGCAGAATCCGCCGAACTTCTTGGAAGGCTTGACGACTGCGTGTGCCGCCTTGGTGGTTGATGTACGCCACCGCCGTGGCGTTGTCCGACTGAATTCGGATCTGCCTGCCTTCCAGCCACAGCTGGAACGCCTTTAAGGCTAGATACACTGCCCTTATCTCCAGAACATTGATCTGAAGGGAGGACTCTGTCTGAGTCCAGGTTCCCTGAGCCCTGTGGTGGAGGAAGACCGCTCCCCACCCTGACAGACTCGCGTCCGTCGTGACCACAGCCCAGGATGGGGGCAGGAAGGATTTCCCTTTCGACAGGGAAGTGGGAAGAAGCCACCACTGAAGAGAGGCTTTGGCTGCCCGAGAAAGAGAGACGTTCCTGTCTAGGGACGTCGACCTCCTGTCCCATTTGCGGAGAATGTCCCATTGGAGTGGACGCAGATGAAACTGCGCAAATGGAACTGCCTCCATTGCTGCCACCATCTTCCCCAGGAAGTGCATGAGGCGCCTCAAGGGGTGCGACTGGGCTCGAAGAAGAGATTGCACCCCTGTCTGTAGTGAACGCTGTTTGTCCAGCGGGAGCTTCACTATCGCTGAGAGAGTATGAAACTCCATCCCGAGGTATGTTAGCGATTGGGTCGGTGTCAAATTTGACTTTGGGAAATTGATGATCCACCCGAATCTCTGGAGAGTCTCCAGAGCAATGTTCAGGCTGTGTTGGCATGCCACCCGAGAGGGGGCTTTGACTAGAAGATCGTCTAAGTAAGGGATCACCGAGTGTCCCTGAGTGTGTAGGACTGCCACCACTGCTGCCATGACCTTGGTGAAGACCCGTGGGGCTGTCGCCAGGCCAAAAGGCAGTGCCACGAACTGAAGGTGTTCGTCTCCGATGGCAAAACGCAGGAAGCGCTGATGTTCTGGTGCAATCGGCACGTGGAGATAAGCATCCCTGATGTCGATTGATGCTAGGAAGTCTCCTTGGGACATCGAGGCGATGACGGAGCGGAGAGATTCCATCCGGAACAGTCTGGTTTTCACGTGTCTGTTGAGCAGTTTGAGGTCCAGAACGGGACGGAATGATCCGTCCTTTTTTGGCACCACAAACAAGTTGGAGTGAAAACCGCGACCACATTCTTGAAGGGGAACAGGGATCACCACTCCTTCTGCCTTCAGAGTGTTCACCGCCTGAAAAAGAGCATCGGCTCGCTCTGGGGGCGGAGATGTTCTGAAGAAACGAGTCGGAGGACGAGAGCTGAGCTCTATCCTGTAACCGTGAGACAGAATGTCTCTCACCCATCGGTCTTGGACATGTGGCAACCAGGCGTCGCAAAAGCGGGAGAGCCTGCCACCGACCGAGGATGCGGTCTGGGGAGGCCGAAAGTCATGAGGAGGCCGCCTTGGGGGCGGTTCCTCCGGCGGTCTTTTTAGGACGTGACTTAGACCTCCATAAAGCAGAGTTCCTCTGGCCCTTCTGTGGCCTGTTGGACGTGGAGAATTGAGACGTGGCTGAGGGCCGAAAGGACCGAAACCTCGGTTGTATCCTCCGTTGCTGAGGTCTGTTTGGTTTGGACTGGGGTAAGGACGAGTCCTTTCCCTTGGATTGTTTAATAATTTCATCCAATTGCTCGCCAAACAGACGGTCGCCAGAAAATGGCAAACCGGTTAAGAACTTCTTGGAAGCAGAGTCTGCCTTCCATTCGCGTAGCCACATGGCCCTGCGAACTGCCACTGAATTGGCGGATGCTACCGCTGTACGGCCCGCAGAGTCCAGGACGGCGTTCATGGCGTAGGACGAAAAAGCCGACGCCTGAGAGGTTAAAGACACAACCTGCGGAGTAGAGGCATGTGTGACTGCATTAATCTGCGAGTGACAAGCTGAGATAGCTTGGAGTGCCCATACGGCTGCGAATGCTGGAGCAAAAGACGCGCCTATGGCTTCATAGATGGATTTCATCAGGAGCTCTATTTGCCTGTCAGTGGCATCCTTGAGCGATGAACCATCTGCCACTGCTACTATGGATCTAGCCGCCAGTCTAGAGACCGGAGGATCCACCTTGGGACACTGAGCCCAACCCTTAACTACGTCAGTGGGGAAGGGGTAACGTGTGTCATTAAGGCGCTTAGTAAAGCGCTTATCCGGAAAAGCTTGGTGCTTCTGGACCGCATCTCTGAAGTTGGAGTGATCGAAAAACGCACTCCGTGTACGTTTGGGAAACCTAAAATGAAATTTCTCCTGCTGAGAAGCTGACTCCTCAATCGGTGGAGCTGGAGGAGAAAGTTCTAGCACCTGGTTGATGGACGCTATAAGGTCATTTACTATGGCGTCCCCTTCAGGTGTATCAAGATTGAGAGCAGCGTCAGGATCAGAGCCCTGAGCTGCCCCCTCCGCTTCATCCTCCAGAGAGTCCTCATGCTGAGACCCTGAGCAGTGTGAAGAAGTCGAGGGAAGCTCCCAGCGAGCCCGCTTAGCCGGTCTGGGACTGTGGTCCGTGTCGGAGTCCTCACCGTGGGACCTAGGAGTCACCCCAGGAGCACTTTGCTGCTCCGACCGAGGGGGGCCTGGGGACAATGATTCAACAGTGCCCGGGGCCTGTGTTACAGGTCTGGACTGCAAAGCTTCTAGTATCTTAGCAGACCATCTATCCATAGACTGAGCCATGGATTGTGAAAGTGACTCAGAAAGTTTCTCAGCCAACACTGCAAACTCTGTCCCTGCCACCTGGACAGTGGTAGCCGGTGGTTCTACCTGGGCCGAGGGTCCCACCCGTGGCTGAGGCTCCGGCTGAGTGAGTGTCACAGGGGCCGAGCATTGCACACAGTGAGGGTAGGTGGAACCTGCAGGTAACATAGCCGCACAAGAGGTACAGGTTGCAAAATAAGCCTGTGCCTTGGCACCCTTGCTTTTTGCGGACGACATGCTGTTGTCTCCTCTTAGAGCAATCAGTGAGGGTATATAGCCAAAAGCAAGTAATGCGGCCGAACAGAGCAAATGTATACAGTATATGGAGATATATATATATATATATACTCTTCGGCACCCGGGGGGGCCAGCACCAGGTAACCGGTGCGGCTTACCGACCGCCCTCAGCGGTTGTGTGTCCACCAGATTCCCTGCCTGGGCCTCCCAGAGCTGTGGAGCTCGGTCTGAAGTTCTCCACCGGCAGAAGTGCAGATAGCAATGGCTGCCAGCGTTCTGAGGGGAGGAGGGAGCCGTGGGCGTGCCTCAGAAAGTGCGGGAATCTGGTGCCCCACAGTGCTCAGTGAGGGGGGAGGAGGATACCTAGTATGCTCCAGCCCTCACCGCTGACGTCCAGTCTAGCGTCCCGCCCTTACCCCTGACTGGCAGGCCCGGGGGCGGGAGTATGCGGTACTAGGCCGCAGAAGCCGGGGACTAAAGTTAGTAACCCGGCCGGCAAACAGGCGCGGTCGGCGCGGTAGTCCCGGCGGTGGAGCTGGAGTTGACACAAAACACACAGCAGCCGCTGCAGCGTCTGTTACACAGGCGCTCTATGCGCCGTCCCCAAGGGGACACAGAGTACCTCAGAGAAGCAGGGCCTGTCCCTGATGATACCCGATCTCCTGTCCGTCAGATTCCCCCAGGGGCTGCGGAGGGAGCCCGGTCCCAGTGCATGGTGACCGGTTAGGATCCCACTTCTCCCAGAGCCCCTAAGGGATGGGGAAGGATAACGGCATGTGGCTCCAGCCTTTGTACCCGCAATGGGTACCTCAACCTTAACAGCACCGCCGACCAGAGTGGGGTGAGAAGGGAGCATGCCGGGGGCCATGTTATGGGCCCTCTTTTCTTCCATCCGATAAAGTCAGCAGCTGCTGCTGACTAAAATGTGGAGCTTGCGTGCATGTGTGCCTCCTTCAACACAAAGCAAAAAACTGAGGAGCCCGTGATGCACGGGAGGGTGTATAGGCAGAGGGGAGGGGTTACACTTTTTAAAGTGTAATACTTTGTGTGGCCTCCGGAGGCAGAAGCTATACACCCAATTGTCTGGGTCTCCCAATGGAGCGACAAAGAAAATTTGTTTTTGTGTTTATTTCAAAATTAGAAGATCTCTGCACAAGAGAAAATACTTTCTGGCCATTATAAGACTTGTATCCTGCATTTTCACCAGTTCTCCCCTCTGCAGCCACTGTGTGTCTCTCATTTTGAGTTGTCTCTGAGCTAGTGGGTAGAGACTAGCTGCTATGATGTCTCCCATACACAGCACCCATAGATAATGATGGATTCCTGCTCTCCCGTCTCTATGTTGCACATGTTCAGAGGAAACAGCAGCAGTATGGGAGGCATTATTCAGCAGTACTGAGCAGTGTAGATGTGAATCCAACACTAATGAGAAGGTGCAGCACGTTTTCCCTCTCTGCTTGTCGCACTATTCTCCACCCTCCTCACTGTAATCTGGACAGTGATTTGTCATCCATCTTGTTTTGACCAGTTTTTCAGAGTGAATGATTATTTTAGACAGTGAAATGGCTCATAAGTGTAGAAAGTTTCTTATATTCACTTCTACTACTTGATGCAGTTGACTGAAACGTCAGCGACCATTTTAGATCTTGCGTGGACGCAGTCACTCACTATTTTTGTTATTGAACAGCTCCACGGACAGCACATTCTCCACGTCCTTCAGCTCCAGGTCTTCTCTCGTTTTCCCCGAATCCCAAAATTGTAGCATCAGTCTATTGATGAGATCGCCACCGGCATTGCTGAGGGAAACGACACAGAAAACGCCCCGTTTACTATATTCGAGGAGTTTGACAATATACCATTTTATTCATAGATTTATCCCCTTCCGTCAAATTCAGTGGTGCGCAACCTGCGTCCCTCTAACCTGTGTGACACTACAACTCCCAGCATGTCCTGTCAGTCTATGGCTCCCAGGGCTTGCCCTTCCACAACAAGTCTTGACTGCAACTGGTCAATATGTTAAAATACTAGTCAGCAGTTCTATCCGTTTCTGGGAAAGCTGGGTGACATTGCTGGCAGTCCGCGTGGTTGGCATTGAGTTTTACTACAACCAATATAGCCAGTACCAAGGGACAGATGAGGACAAGGCCTGAGTTACAAAATGACCGCCAAACCGGTTATTATCCAGAAATTACTAAGAAGCAGCCAAACATCATTCATTACAATGAGCTTCTTCACCACAATCAACAGGCCTCACATGTCAACGATAAAGACTAGGCCTCGTTGTCCATAGCAACCAATCACAGCACAGCTTTCATCTTTTCAAACCAGCCCAGGAGGTGAAAGCTGAGCTCTGATTGGTTGCCATGAGCAACAGGGCCTACTTTACTTGTTCTTTGGGACCGAAAATTTTATCTGCTTCTACAGTAACTTGTAACATATAAAGAGGGGGGGGCGGGTACCTGAGAAAAATAAAGATGGCTTTGCGGTAGGAGACTCCGTCGATGTGCTCATAGTAGTCCAGGAAAGGCTTGATGGCGTCAATAAGGCCAGGGTGGAGCTTGTCCATTTCATCAAATATAAATATGGAGCGAGCGCATTTACTGGTGTTTCCTCGGATCCATGACTGCAACTGGTCCTGAGGAGGGAAGACATATTCTGCTGCATCACATCCGATCTACGGGGGAAGGGGTGCGGAACTAAGAAGCAAAGCAGGACCAAAAGGCGTTCATTAGGCTCCAGGAATGTGCCAAAAAGTGGGTGCGGTGACCAGGCACCCAAAAGCGGCCATCTTTTGCCTTTATATAATGCCGTTGACCAAGTTTTAACACCTTGGACATGAGGCCTGGTCATGAAGGGATGGGGAGTGAAATTTTGTTGTTTCCCCCCTCACTTTAACACTACTGTAAGGGGGACATACTGGTATATTTTTTGATATTTATGTAGGTGTTGAGACATTAAAACAAAAACTTTTTTTCCCCACTTACAATAGCCTTTAGTTTATTAAAAAAAAAATAAAAAAAAACCCAAAAACACTACATAATTGTTCTAGCATGTTCGTAGTGACAAACAAGAAAATTATCACACTATTTGCCCTACATATTAAACAATGTAGAAAAAAAAAAAGCACCCATATAGTAAGGTTTTTATAAATTACTCGTGCCCCCCCCAAAAATAAAAACAAAAAACTATTATAAGGCGGCTTTCACACGTTTTTTTTAACATGCGTCCTGAACTTTTTGTTAACGCAAAAACGGATCCAGTGCAAATGCGTTTTCATTTCAATGCATTTGCAATGGACTCGCGTCACCATGCGTTCACATGCGTTTGCGTGCGTTATAGTGAGGATCCAGCGAGTTGCAGTTTTTTCACTTTTTTCAAAAATGTTACTTGTAGCGTTTTTGAGCTGCGTCCAAATACTGCAAAATCTCTGGATCCTGACTATACTGCACGCAAACGCATGTGAATGCTGGCATGCTGATAGACAGGATCCTGCTTGCTCTACTGAGCATGCCCAGAAACCAGCCTGGTGTGATCAGTCCCTCACTCCCCCTCCCTCTCTTCCCCACCTGAGAGCTGCGGAGGCTCGTAACCAAGGTAAACATCGGGTAACTTGCTTGGATACCTGATGTTTTACCTTGGTTACGTGTGCAGGGAGCCCGGCTCCTAGCAGCTGTAGACGCTTGTAACCAAGGTAAATATTGGGTATCCAAGCAAGTTACCCGATGTTTACCTTGGTTACGAGCCTCGGCAGCTGTCAGATGCCGGCTCCCAGTCTCACGTTCAGTACCCTTCACATAACTCCAATGCCCGCTCATAAACTTCAAGTGACAGGATCCTGCAAAATAACACATGCGTTTTTCTCTGCAAAAACAGGATTCACTTTTGCAGCAAAAAAACGTTCATGACGCATGCTAAAAAAAACGTAGTGTGAAAGCCGCCTAACGCAATGAAAAAGGTGTAAGTGCTCCAAAATAGCAGCAATAGGAAAATATTAAAATAAATAAATAATATTAAAAAAAAAAAAACAAACAAAAAAATCATCATAGTACTGCTAACTGGAAAATTAGAAAAAAAAGTTTTTAAAGTGGTAAACTAGTGTCCGCTTGTGAATGGAGGGTCGTTCTGCGTACCTTGTAGCGGGGGATCTGGCTGTTGTGGGGGAAGTGCAGGGTAGATAGAAAGAGATGGACGAATTTGCTTCTCATTCCCAGATCATAAATATTCTCTGCGATAATTTTGCTGACAAAGTTCTTGCCGGTGCCGCTCCAGCCGTGCAGGGACAACGCCAGGGGCTTCTTCGGGTTCTCATTGCTCATAAATCCGGTCAGCGCCTTGTAGATGATTTCATGCGCCAGGTGCTGTCCGAAAAGCTTCTCCTTCAAGCTGAGCTCTAGAGCTGAAACCGATAAGAAAACATCCGGAGTCCATTGAGCCTGTAAGAAATTCTGGGACAGCATTCACACTTCTCTAGCCTTCAGAGCTGAAATCTCAGTGCTGCTTGCTATTAGGTTGAGGTCACACGGCCATATTTTCTCCATCAGAGAAACACGGTCTGATTATCCTGATCACAGTAGGAGCTGTTTTTTCTCGGATGTGGAGAATAATAATAAGTTTCTTCACCTTTTTCTCAGTCCGTGAATATCGGACCCCACTTAGATGTCATCCGAGTGCAGTCCGATATTTTTTTCCCCACCAACCCATAGACTTGAATGGCCAAGTATCATTGAATTTACAGATCAAAATAATCAGACATGTGCAGGCCCCATAGAAGAACATTGGTGTGAGTGTGATCCGAGGTTTTGATGAGCCATGTTGGTATGTACCCACGTAGCAGATGTGTGCAGAAATTCTGCACACAAAACTCAAAACTATATGTTTTGGCCGAAAAAAGCAGCAGAAAATAAGCACCCGTTTTTTATAGTGTTTGTGTTGGTTTTTTTTGGTTCTTTTTTTTTAGTTATGGCGATTGCGGAGGTTCAGGCGCTGTACCCCTGCGATCGCCACTGAGTCTCTGGCTGATGTTACAGCTAGGACCCCGCTCTCACTGCCCGCACCGATCCCGTCAGTTTAACCCCGTAAATGCTGCAATCAATGATGATCGCAGCATTCAGGAGGCAGGGGGAGGGATGGATCGCTTATCTCTCCCTGGCGATCGGGTCCCTATAATGCGATCTCAGGGACCAGATTGCTGCCATGGCAATCCTGGGTTGTCACCATGATGACCCTGAGTTACTGAGGTACGGGGAGCCTCACACACCATGCCAGATGCATGGTGTGTGAAGTGTGAGCTGCGAGGGCAACACTGACAGCTATAATCCATTGCAGTGATCGAGCACTGATGTGGATTATATCAAACGCAGGAAAAAAAACGCAGAAAGAAGTGACACTTTTTACAGCACCAAAATCTGCAAGGAAAAAAGAAGCAACGTGTGCACAGCAAGTCAGGATTCTCATAGACTTTGCAGGATTGCATTTTTACTTGCAGTATTGATTACAATCTACAAGAAAAAAAACCCGCAACGTATGTACATGGCCTTAGAGTTGGGAGAATTTATCCGAGTGTTTCTGCAGAATGTGGATTTTTGTAATGCAAAGTCAGCAAAAATTCAGCCAAATTGATAAACTGTAGAGAGGCAGTAAGGTAAAAAAAAAAAAAAAAAACTAAATAAAAAACTAACGCAGCTCATTACCACCTCAGCCATTCCTTCTACCCTGAACAGTCATCTGCGCCTCTTATTACCGCCACTGCGAGCTGAAACCAGAGATGAAACCACGGTGGGACGGATTACGGCATGTATCGCGACAAAAGGCGGGACGTGGCCTTGACCTAAGCCAAGACTAAGTAAGTCAAGGCCCAAGACATCCCAGGCTGAAGTACCGGACGCATGAGGACACCTACGGCCTCGGTAAGAAGAGACTGAGGACCGTACAGGGCGGCATTTTTGGCGAGGGGGGGGTTCTACATCTTACTTTTTTATGTCTTGGGGGTCCCTCTAGACCTCAGAGCATAATAAGGGACAATCAATTTGGGGAAAAATAAATATGAACCCCATTTCTGGCAAAATCCACACTATTTGCCACATTCTGAATCTCATCAGATCCGCTCATCTCTACCTTTTATTTTGTTAAACCTCATTCTGGTGATGTGACGTCTTTAGGGTCTGTGCACACAGATCAGGAGGCAGGAAAAAAAACGCAGTGGCAAAGGGGCATATTTTAAGGCTATGTGCTCACGTGGCGTGTTTTTTGTTTTTTTTTTACATTTTTTTCATGTATTTTTCCTTGCTTTCTTAATCAATCCTGCAAAGTCTATGAGAATCCCGACTTGCTGTGCACACGCTGCTTTTTTTTTTTCTTCTTGTAGATTTTGGTGCTGAAATAAGAAGCAGCGTGTCAATTGTTTGTGTTTATTTCCTGAGTTTCTATATTCCCCTGCAGTGTTATAGCACTACAGTGGATTATAGCGCAGCACTTCGCCTGACATTGTGCATACAGCATGGTGTGTGAGGCTCTACGTAGCTCAGTAACCCGGGGTCATCATGGTGTTTACAATCCAGGGTTATCATGGCAGTGATTGCATTACAGAGACCCGATCATCAGGGAGAGGTAAGTGATTCCTCTCCCTGCCTCCTGAGTGCAGCATTCAGGGGGGGTTAAGACGCCGGGCACCGCTTTGAGCAGGGAGAGCCAGGTCCAGGCGGTTACATCAGCCGGAGACCTGGCGGTGATCACTGGTGTACAGCACTTGAACCCCCGCGATCGCCATTACCAAAAAAAAAAAAAAGTGCAAACGCAATAAAATATGCATGTTTTTTCTGCTGCGTTTTTCCAGCCAAAACATGCATTTTTGAGTGTGCAGAAAAGAAGCGCATAGCACTGCAGTGCATTTTTGGTGCATATTTTTGCCATCCATTAGGCTATGTTTATTATGTTTATTTACACAGTGCATTTTTTTTGGGGGGGGGGGGGGTTTGAAGCAAAACCCGATCTCTTAGCAGTACAAATAGCGGCATTATTTGCAGCGTTTCTGGTGTGCGGTTTGTCTACAGTACATTTAAACAAAGTTTCATTAAAAAAAATGCAACAGAAACGCACTGTGTGAACACAGCCTAAGGCTATGTGCGCACGTTGCGTACAAGCCCTGCAGAAATTTCTGCAGCGATCTGAAGAGCACATGTGCGCTTTAGATCGCTGCAGAAATGTCCGTAGTGAGCGCCGATTCCATGCGCTCTGCCTGCAGCTCCTGCCATAGACAGAGCAGGAGCTGCCGGCAAAGCGCAGGAAAGAAGTGACATGTCACTTCTTTTTGCGCAGCGCTTCGGCAGTAGCCGAAGCGCTGCGCTCTTAAACGCCACGTGCGCACGGCCCCTGCACAGTCTCCATAGACTGTGCAGGGGACGCAGGACGCATGCAGTTACGCTGCGCTACAAAGCGCAGCGTAACTGCATGTTTTTACGCGACGTGCGCACATAGCCTAAGAATGGGTGAAATCTGCAGCAAAAAACACAAGGAATCTACATGCTGCACGTTACTTTCTGCACGAAATCTGCAAGGAAGAAAGAAAGACTCTACATGTGGAAAAAACTTTAGGTTTCTCATTGACTTTGCACTAAAACGCATCAAAAACGCAGTAAAAATCTCAGCCTTTACTCTCTGATACATTGTAACAAACCCTCAGCACAGTGAATTCGGGCTGCAGGAGGGTGTACCCCTCACATTGGGGGCAGAGCTCCCCCATAACTTTGCAGATTGGCACAATGCATATAGTGCAGGACTACAAATCCCAGCAGGCCATGCAACCCATCACCCTCCCCTTCTAACCTGTGCCGTTAAAGGGCTTGTCCACCTGGCAGCACTCCACCAGCCGCCCGCAGTAGAACTTCGGGGAGGACAGGTAGCCTGTGAGGGCAGAGGCGGCTGCTATGGCGAGCCCCGTGGTGATCGGCTCCAGGGACACAACCACACGGAGGAGCGGAGCCGCCAGCAGCGACAACAGGAGCCACGTCCCGGGCCGGGACCACCTGACAGCAGCCATGAGAGCCGGGAGCAGCGCGCAGGCGCAGAGGAGCTGAGCGCGGCTGAGCGGCCCGTACTGACCAATCAGCTTTGCGGGTTTTTTTCTCCGCCCACTACAATGTCTTCACGTTTACCACGCTCACGGATATGTGACGTCATCGGAGGGAAATTAAACCCTGTAGTAGTTTCACTTTCATTTCCCCCACTTATAACTTAAGTAACCCGTTACCATGGTGACAGTTACTAACTAATATCAGGCAACACTATAAAATAAAAAGTTTTCCACACTTTCAAGTGACTTTTTGTGTTCTTCCTCCCTCCCTTGTTATCTAATACATTTTTCACCTCCTTTAGGCTAGTTTCACACTTGCGTTTATTTCCTTCTGTCGCAATATGCCGTTTTGGAAAACAGCGAAATCTGTTAACGGATTCCACTGCTTCCCATAGACTTGTATGGACAACGTTGCATCCGCCGGCCGACGCTGCGTTGCTTCTGCCGGGCGGAAAGAACGCAGCATGTAGCATTTTTCTGCGCTTCCCTGAGCGTCAAAAAAACGCAATGTGCAGGATTCCGTCAACGTCCGTCATTTTTATAATGGAAGCCTATGGTGGCGGAATCCGGCGGAACCCGTCATTTGATGGATTCCTGTGACAGATCCGTCTTTACACAACTGCACATGCTCAGTTGAGTAATTGTTGAAAAAAACAGCTACAACGGATTCCGTTGTTTTGCAGTAGCCGCTATAGGCAACGTTACATGCGTCACACAACGCAATGCGACGGATGCCGCACAACGCAAGTGTGACACTAGCCTTAATCCCTTTTCCCATTTTTTTCCTCCCCTTCTTCCAAGAGCCATAACATTTCTCGTCAATATAACCATATAATTTCTTGTTTTTTGCGGGACGAGTTGTACTTTTGAATGACACCGTTCATTCTGCTCTAGTTTGTACTGAAAAACGTGAAAAAAAATTCCAAGTGCAGTGAAATTGCAAAAAAGTGCAATTAGCCAATTATTTTGGGTTTGTTTATTTACCATGTTCACTATATGGTAACTCTGACCCGGCATTATGATTCCCCAGGTCGGTACGAGTTCGTAGACACTGAACATGTATAGGTTATTTCTTTTTATTAAATTGGGGCTAAAAAATAATTCAGAAATGTGTAAAAAAAACAACAAAAAAACACTTTTGTCTCCATTTTCCAAGACGCGTAACGTTCTCATATTTTGTGATCTGGGGCTCAATAGCGGCTTATTTTTTGTGTCTTCAGCTGATGTTTTTACTGATACCAGTTTGGGATAGATGTGATATTTTTATCGGCTATTATTGCATATTATTGCAATGTTGCGACAATCCAAAAAAAACATAATTTTGGCATTTGGATTTTTTTTCTTGTTACGCCCTTTAGCGATCAGAATAATTGATTTTATATTTCGATAGCTCGGGCATTTCTGAACATGGCAATTCCAAATATGTGTAATTTTTATTGTTTTATTTTCAATGGGGCAAAAGGGGGGTGATTTGAACTTTTGTGGGGTTTTTTTTAGTTTTTAATATTTTTAGAAACTTTTTTTCCCCACTTTTTATTGTATTTACTAATCCTATTAGGGCAGTATTCCTCAACTCCAGTCCTCAAGGCCCTCGAACAGATCATGTTTTCAAGATTTCCTCAGTATTGCACAGGAATGATTTCTCTGTACAATAAGGAAATATCAAAACCTGATCTATTGGTGGGCCTTAAGGACTGGAGGTGAAAAACGCTGCCCTAAGGGGACTTGAAGCTGCGATCGTCTGATCGCTTGTGCTGTACAGAGAAAGATCAGCGGCAGAATCGGCACCGCTTTGTGCAGCAGAAATCAGCATCTCCTATGAATGTCGCTCGTAGCCGGCGTCCACAGGAGGACCATCATGACAGACACAGGGGTCATCAGTAGAGATGACCTTGAGGTTCTGTGTTTGGTACAAACTCTGACTTTAAAAAACAAACAAAAAAAACCAGAGTTCGGGTTTGGATGCTATACAAATGCAAACCACCCACATGAGCACCACTGTGCCCGGGTACACTCGGTGCTCAGCCCAGTGCGAGCCATTGCAGTGTTTAATTGGCTCACATTGGGGGTAACAACAGCGTGATCGAATGTAGTGTGCACCAAACAAAAAAAATGGAAAAACTTTACCCCTGGAAGTGATCTGTTGACGGCTGGCTGCATGTGGATGGAGACCCAATCGGTGCCTTCAAAGGAAGTTCAGGTCAAGTCCAGGTCCAGGACCAAACCCAAACTTTAAAAACGTAGCAGAACCCGAATTTCCATGGATCCGCTCATCTCTACTCATCAGCTGATCTTCGTCTGTCATGACAAGCCATCATCGCCCCGCGATTACACCACCGTTCCACTGATGGGAGCAGGCAATGATGCGTTCCCCACCAGCTCTCGTTAAATTCTGCTGTTAGAGATTGACAGCAGTATTCAACTAGTTAACAGCGGCGGGTGTATCTCCATGCCCAGTCACGGTAGCGGTCACCTTTGTTTGGCCTATAGTTTGTATTGCAGCTTAGGCACCCAATGGGTCTCTGTACCGTAATTAATTTCAGCTGTATGTGTACCCTCGGATGCACATCCAGCTGAAGTAGTCGCCGGGGTCAGCGGGCCCCCCTCCACTCCCTGGCCCTCTGTGACCACGATCAATGCAATGGAGGTAGCCTGCTGCCAGTAATTCCTAATTGTGTCCCTACATGTGCAAGATCATTATGAGCAGTGCGATCTACATCTATTGCAGCATCACAGCGATAGTCTATGAGATTACAATCATTGAAGACTATTGGGACACCAAGCAGAGAAATTCCCTCGTGGTCGAAACTCGGAAGCAGATCCGGCAAACAGTGGAGATCATGTGGTCTAGCATTTATTAATGTAGAAGCCAGATAAGGCGGCTTTCACACTACGTTTTTTTAACATGTGTCATGAACGTTTTTTTTGCTGTAAAAGCGGATCCTGTTTTTACAAAGAAAAACGCATGCAAACGCAAGTGTTATTTTGCAGGATCCTGTCACTTGAAGTTTATGGGCGGGCATTGGAGTCATGTGATCGGGAGTGAGGGGAACTGAACGTGACAGACTGGGAGCCGGCATCTGACAGCTGCGGAGGCTCGTAACCAAGGTAAACATCGGGTAACTTGCTTGGATACCTGATATTTACCTTGGTTACAAGCGTCTGCAGCTGCTAGGAGCAGGGCTCCCTGCACACGTAACCAAGGTAAACATCGGGTATCCAAGCAAGTTACCCGATATTTACCTTGGTTACGAGCGTCTGCAGCTGCTAGGAGCCGGGCTCCCTGCACACTTAACCAAGGTAAACATCGGGTAACTTGCTTGGATACCCGATATTTACCTTGGTTACAAGCGTCTGCAGCTGCTAGGAGCCGGGCTCCCTGCACACGTAACCAAGGTAAACATCGGGTATCCAAGCAAGTTACCCGATATTTACCTTGGTTACGAGTGTCTGCAGCTGCTAGGAGCCGGGCTCCCTGCACACGTAACCAAGGTAAACATCGGGTAACTTGCTTGGATACCCGATATTTACCTTGGTTACAAGCGTCTGCAGCTGCTAGGAGCCGGGCTCCCTGCACACGTAACCAAGGTAAACATCGGGTATCCAAGCAAGTTACCCGATTTTTACCTTGGTTACGAGCCTCCGCAGCTCTCAGGCGGGGGAGAGAGAGGAGAGGGAGGGGGAGAGAGGTAGGGGGAGAGAGGGACTGATCATGCGAGGCTGGTTTCTGGGCATGCTCAGTAGAGCAAGCAGGATCCTGTCTATCAGCATGCCAGCATTCACATGCGTTTGCATGCAGTATAGTCAGCATCCAGCAATTTGCAGTATTTGGACGCAGCTCAAAAACGCTACAAGTAGCGTTTTTGAAAAAAGTTAAAAAACTGCAACTCGCTGGATCCTCACTATAACGCACGCAAACGCAGGTGAACGCATGGTGACGCGAATCCATTGCAAATGTATTGAAATGAAAACACATTTGCACAGGATCCGTTTTTGCGTTAAAAAACCGTTCAGGACGCATGTTAAAAATACGTAGTGTGAAAGCCGCCTAAGCTCTTCTGTCTTTCTCCATTCACCTCTATGAAGGATAGACAGTTCCAATCCAAATTAACACCCCCACCCCCACCCCATCCCTCATTGCAAATTTGGGTTATTAGCAACATTTGCAAACTTTCTGCTATTCAAAATAAACCAATGAAGCAAAAACAATCTAAATAGCTGAACGCAACAAATGGTTTATTCACATTCAGCTCAAAAGTCTACCTTTACTCACCCCTGTAATTCAATCATATCTTCAGAACAAGGGTCTTTAATACCTAGTAGTGCCCCTCTAGCTGTTATAACCTGATGCAACATGATTCATAGCCAGACAAAAGTTTCTGGCCTCCTTCTTGAAGAATTTTATCCCATTCTTCATGCGAAAAGGCCTCCGGATCACTATTATCCTTGGATTTGCTGCTGAAATTGCCTTACTCAAAACCCATCAAAGATTACAATTGTTTGAAAAGTAAGAGGTGATTTTTCTATATTTTTCATCACTGAACTCAGTAAAAAATATCGAAAAAATTCCATCACGTACAGTTTTTTTTGCAAACATTGACTCCATAGGCTTTTTCTTTGCGTGACCTTTGGTGGATGTGTGGCACCCCTGAGGCTTCAGTCGCCACAGAGGTAGTGCACCTCATCCAAAGGTGTGGTATTCCATCCTGGGTAAGGAGGAGGTCATCACCGGTTCACAACAAAGCACAACACCCTGACTCAGCAACACCTCATCAGACATGGCAAGGCCTTGATTATACCCAAAGCCAGGCTGAAGGTGTGGAGTCTTAGGAGTGGAAACACTGTAGTAAAAGTGGGAACACAGTGGTGGAGTGTCAGTTAGTGTGGAGAGTTGAGAAGGAGCAGTGAAGGAGTGAAGACCTGTGGTCTCGAGCTGGTGCAGACAGAAGAAGAAGACCATGGGACCATGGGAGGTGTGCCAGGCACCCGTGGCCCTGTTCCACATACAGCAACCGAGTGGAGGGACTTGGCAGCACAGCGGGGACTGGTACCTAGCCTAGAGGAGAAGTTACATACTCCTCTTGTAAAACCAGCGGCTGTGGTGAAGTAAGCACCCAGGCCACATTCGTACACGAGTTCGCTGGAAGGTGACCCCAAAAGGGCAAAGGGATAGTGTGGCGCCCCTGAGGCTCAGTCGCCACAGGGTACTGCATCTTCCTTAAGATGTAGTACTCATCCCACGTAAGGAGAGGTTAATCGCTGGTGTTTCTCACATTCACACAACAAACACAGTTAGGTGTTTTCCCAACAGGGATATGCACTAGGGTAGGCTAGGGGGTGGCCATCACGAAGCATGGGACTTTCCGGTCACTAGGACAACCACCTGGGGGGTGGCATCACTTAGGAAACACGGAAGGGGCATCTTCACACATAGTCATTTAGCCCGAGGCACAGCTTGGGGTGAGACACACACCTGGGACCTCAGTCCAATCTTCTTTTACCTCACACTTCTGGGGAGCGCCAAAGGACCCGCGGCTTGAGCAGGTAGATCAGCCCGGATTCTCTACAGCCACACGGCATTCCAGGGTCTGCAGAGAGTGCAGAAAACACCCACAGCCCGTTCCACATTCCAAACATCGGGATTGGAGGGACCCCGACCAGAAAGGAGGTGGGAGCATAAGCGGTGACCTCGAATTGTTCGGGATCAGCTGGCCCATCACAGCGGTGGCCAGTGCTTCAGGAGTGGCAACCGGGTTACCTAAAGAACTGTGAGTAAAACACCTGGAACCCGCAGAGACTGTGTCCGCCTGTTCTTGCCAGTGCCACCGCCCCCCATTACAACTTCCCTCATCATCCTCACCGGGGCCTGCTCCACCTGTGGGGAGCGATACCATCTTTACTACTATTACTATCTGCCCCAGAGGACAGCGACAGTGTGCCACCCCTGTGTCAGCAGCCTGCCATTGCTGCTCGGATCCGAATCCGCCGTGGCTCGAGGGGTCGCGCGGCCACTCGGAATAAAGGGGGTTATTTACAGGGGATTGTATGGACAGTTTGTGACGCCAACCGTGGTGCGTGGTAAGATGGGGATGCCACCGCTGCGATTGGGAGTACCCGGTGGCGATGGTGTGGGCAGCCAGATGTTTAATCCCTCCACGGGTAGGGGGGATGCCCCGGGACTCGGTGTAGGTGACAGGGAGGTGCCGTTGAGATGGTAAGGGCTCACTTAGGTACTCACTCAGTCCAAATAACGCTGACACCGACAACCGTGGTAAACCAAAGTTCTTGATATCACTTCAGCAGGGAGGGAGCACGCCTGGATCCCGTGCCCATTGGTGTTGCTTGTTAGCCTGTGGCCTTTTCCGTGGCACCTTCCTTCTATTTGGTTCCTATAGTATATAACTAATCGGGTCCCGCTCACCAGTGTGGCTAACTGGATGAGCTTGCTCTCAGGGTTCACGCTTGGGATTTTCTGGACTATGTATTGGGAAAGTCCTATCCCCCTCGTTGCGCTAGTACCCCGATTCTGGAGCGGGTGGAGAACGGATCTTGAAGGCTCCGTCCTCGTCGGGTGAATTGCCAGGACGCCTGAAGCTCCTTCCTGACCTAGGGTCCACGTACCCCGTCGTGCCCTGGCCCCTGCCCAGTGATGGCACAAGTCCGCCGGCTGTCCTCCTTGACAGTCCGTGCCCACGATCCCCTGCGACCGAGGTCCAGCTCCTACCAGGCCCAGACCAACGTCTGCCACCTAGTAGTCGCAAGGAGCCCAGCTCCTGACCTCTCCTCTTGAGAGTCATTTCTCTACTCACTGTCTCCTGATACTCCTGACCCTCCCCTTAACCAACCCCCCAAGTGGGCGACCCTATTCCCTTCGGGTTAGCCACTGGTGTGTCTGGTGGGTGGGGTGTAGAGTATTCCTAGGATTTTGATTAGCTTGTTCTTGGCAACAGCAAAGGTCAGGGACGCGTAAACAAGGAGGATTGGATACTGTGCAGAAGGGCAGATTGCACAATACCCTGTGACGACCTGATAGGCCAGGGCGTCCCAACAGCAGCGGCGGCTAATCCCTGGCCGCATACCGCAGGTGGTGTCACGACATTCATCCCACTACAACCCCCATCATCCCAAACATCCCTTTTATAGTACACCTCGGGGCCACGAAGTCGGACAGGGTCAGTTGTGACATCCCCAGACCCGACATCACCAGCCCGGCGACGAGTAACAGTTTAATCCCTGCCCCGTGGGTGCTACAATAGTGCTTCACGCCGCTCAAAAGGGTCCGCGGTCACCGGCACAGGGCTCTGTGTGCGAAGGCGAAAAGCAGGAGGGAGAAGCATGCACAGGAAGGCGATCAGGGAAGGGACACATAAGAAAGGTGCACCGGACTGGAGCTCCGAACTACCCGGGATCGACTGGAGCCCTTCACAGTTGAACTCAGCACTCCAAAGGCGGTCACTGACGTCGTGTAACCTTGGAACCTGCTACAATGAGTAAAAACCTTGGGACTGCATCCCTGTGCCGCTCCGTTATTCACCTGCGCCTCCGGCCCTGCAACCCCCACCTTCATAGACTACTACTACCACTCCAATCAGCCCTGGGTCCCAGCTCTATTTGTGGAGAGCTATACCAACCAAGCTGCGTCACCATCTGCCCTAGAGGTCTCATCCCGCAGCGTCGGCTATCTCTGGCCGAATACGACAGGTGGCGTCACAAACTACCATCCCCATCATCATAATCCCCTGAATCTTTGTTAAGCAACACCACCGGGATCACAAAACCAGGCCTTGCCACCACGACCTCCTGGACACGGAACCGCGGCCCAGTAACGAGTGCCCCACGGCCCCGGTGGGCGCGTCCGATGATGTAGGCTACAATAAAGATTTTTCTTGTTCCTCTCGCTTGTGCGTAATTTCACTCTCGTTTTGTGTAAAAGCCATACGTGATGGTTAAAAATAAGTGGATTTTTCTTAAACCTGAGCGTAAAAAAACTGTCACAGGTGTCTAAGGGAACACAGGATAACCTATGTTGGCCCTAAGGCTTGGGCCCCTGCAGTCACCCTAACACAAGGAGGTATCCTTGAAGGTAGCGAGGTCTGGGCTCCCAATCTAGACCCTATCGCCTGACCTTGTCCCTGATGATAAGACCCCCCTCCACAACCCACAACCCACAACCCAGGTGGAAGGGACAAGAACAGAAGTCAACACAAATATGGACAAAACAGGGTGTAACAACGACTACAACTCCTACACTCGGCAAGCACACACAAGGGGAAACAATAAAGAAGGGGGGAAAGTAAACAGACTACTGGGTAACATCCATACCATTCAACCAGCACACCTGGAATTGCTGCAGTAAGCACCAATGCTGCAGCCCACAAAACAAATCTCAGAGAGAGGCTTAAATCCAGCTCCTTTCTCTTCCTGGCCAAGATTACAAATGAATGAAAATAACCAGCACCCTCTGGTGGAAGCAGAGGGTATATATCGGGACTGGGAGTGTTCCAAACCAACACCTGATCAGGAGTCAGGAGCTCCTGGAAGATAAACTGACAATAACACTCTTCTCCCCAAAGAAACGGGAATCCATTTAATCAGCAGAGTCCCACACGACAAAGTGAGGTTCTGACCCAGAATCTGTCACAACGCTCTGCAATCACTAGATTTTAAACGATTTTCATAAACTCAAATTTTGCATACCTGTGTTATTTTTTTGGGTTCAAGTCAGGCAACAGTGACGGCCGTTCTAGAATCTTCCAGAAACTAAGCCTCATTGGACTGTGAAATATACATCAGATCGTTGACCTGTTGGAAAGACCAATTATGCCCAAGCTTCAACTTGCAGAAGCCGATGTGCGGCTATGTGTCATCCTTGCAGCAGGTCATAACAGCCAGAGGTACACTACTAAGTACTAAAGACACTTGTCGCAGATGTGTCAATAATTCTGAGACTGCAGTAGTCAGTAAAAAGGGCATTTTGTGCTTCGTTTTGGAGAAACTGCATGTTATTTACATTGCTCTTAATTTAGTGGTTTGCAAACAGGAGAAATTTTGTAAATTTTGATAATAAACGTCATTTACAGGGGGTCGGTGAACAGTTTTTGTTGCAGATGTGGAACATAACAGAGCAGTCAGATCTGCAAATGCGTTTTGCAAGTTTCTCAATCCTCCTTTTCCTCGGTGACCTTTCCCTTTTGAGTCATGTTTGCGTCACCAACCTGAAATACTACTTTCTTGCTATGATAAGTTTGGCTTCCGACTCAGGTGAGAATGGTCAGTTGCACCAGGTATGTGCTGTCAAATCAGAATTCAGCATGTCTTCCCAAAAATCAATTTGCACGACCCAGTCCAGCAGCCATGTCTAATCTATTTGATTTCTCACCTTTCCCTTATAACTGTAGATGAGAGATACTATGCCCAGTAGACAGCTTTCATCTTGTCCCTGTGCCCACTGGAAGATCCTGAGTACTTGAATCAAAGACCTCTAGGGCTGCTGCGGTGTGCGCAGGCACAGACATTATTTGGTCTTCTATACCCTGTTCCCCCGAAAATAAGACCTAATCTGAAAATAAGTGTGGCGCCCTGGACTAGCCAGATCGTCACAGGTACTGCAACAACACACCCCACACCCCGAGACAGGCACATCAGTCAGACACAAATCCTTTTTGTCCCCTCCAGGGGCTGATGTCCACACCAGGTGGGGTGGAGCCAGGCGGTTGGCCCCACCCACTGAGGAGTTCACAGTCCTGGAGGCGGGAAAGGAAGTCAGTGCAGAGTAGTGTAGTTCAGGGAGTGAAAGCGAGAAGAGTAAAGTGGTAGTGGAGAGGAGCAGACTGACCGTGTCCGGGTACGTGGCCAGGGCACCAAGAGCAAGGTTGGCAGACGGTGGTGGCCATCTGCAGGAGAGGCAGATCAACGCGGAACCGTAGGACCGGGGACGGGCGGTGGCCCACCGGTACCGAACCGAGGAGCGAAGAGAAGCCAGCACAAACCGGCAGGGCCTGCGGACCCCGACCAGGCTTGGAGTCGCCGTTAAACAGGTCAAATCCGTTAGTGACCGGAACCCCAAGGGTTTCCAAACAGCCAAGACCCGACTGAAGGCAACCGTCCAAACAGTAACAGGGAAATACAGCTTCCGCCACAGCTAGAATTCCCAGGGCCAGCGCCTGTGGGCAAAAGGGCTCCTCCGGCCTATATCCACGGTGGGAAGCCATCGGGACCGAAGTTACACAAAAGGTGCAGGGAAAGGCAGCCACCACCAACCGTCCGGGAGGAACCACAGCAGCCGGCTGCGGGACCCGTCCATCCAGCCGTTTGTTTTACATGAGACTCTGCATCTGTTCTTGGCTGAGTGAGTACCACCGCGCCATCCGGCCCCGCGCGACCCTGCACCTCACCAACCCTGCCTCCCCCGTCACCTCACCGGGCCCCGGGACCACCAACCCCTACCCACGGAGGGGAGAGAAACATCCCAGCTGCTCCCTGCCATCGCTCCCGGGATCCCCGTCAACAGCAGCGGTGGTGCCCCAACCTCACCACAAACCGTGGGTGGCGTCACGGACCAAATCCCCAAACCAAACCACCCCTTTCACTCACGGGCGAGGAGCGCCGCTCGAGTCCCCGGATCGGGCCCACCGCTCGAGCCACCGAGCAGCAGCAGCGCCGGACCCGAGCGTGGTGAGCGCAGCGCCCCGCCACCCGTGACATAAGCCCTAGCATTAATTTTCAGTGTCTTTGGAATATGCCTAAAATATAAGCCCTACTATAAAAATAAGCTCTAGCTGTGGCTCTATAATGAAGTTCCAGGCAGCTAAAAAAAGTTAAAGAACACAGCAAGACACTTCATTAAAGAAAGCAGCTACCCCCAAAAGAGAGGAGACAGCCTCAAAAAAGAGAAGACAGCCTCAAAAAAGAGAAGACAGCCCCAAAAGAGAGATGACAACATCAAAAGAAAGCAGACAGCCCCCCAAAAAAACAAATCGCACTCACAAGACCCCTAACAACTACGGCTGGCCAGTGATGACGGTGGACGGGCTCTCCCACAGAGATCTGCATCGCTGTCGAGTCCCTTGGGTCTCAGTGTCACTCCTTTCACTAACTCTGCACGAGTAATACTGCTTCCAGCCAGCAGGGGGAGCAACCACTGTGGAACGCAGGGGGAGTAAATGCTGTGGAACACAAAGTAGGGGAAGCGACCGCCATGAAATGCAGGGGGACCAGACAGCAATGCAGACTTGTATGTGAGAGGAGCCCATCCACTCGCCAACTCTACATGTCCGAGGTCTGATTTACGCAAAACTATCAAACTAGAGATCCTTTAGTCTCTTTCCCTAGGAATAGCCCTACACCTGATAGCATGAAACTAGAGATCATTTGGTCTAAAAGGTGCTTTACACGCTGCGACATCGCTAACGATATATCGTTGCGGTCATGTCGTTAGCGACATTGCAGCGTGTGACACCAAGGAGCGATGATGAACGATCGCAAAAGCGTCAAAAATCGTTGCTTGTTGACACGTCGCTCCTTTTCATAATATCGTTGGTGGTGCATGCGGCTGGTTGTCCGTCGTTCCTGCGGCAGCACATATCGCTATGTGTGACATCGCGGGAGCAACGAACATCCCCTTACCTGCGTCTACCGGCAATGAGGAAGGAAGAAGGTGGGCGGGATGTTCCGGCCGCTCATCTCCAACCCTCCTCTTCTATTGGGCGGCCGCTTAGTGACGTCGCTGTGACGCCGAACGCACCTCCCCCTTGAAGGAGGGATTGTTTGGCGGTCACAGCGACGTCGCTGAAAAGGTATGTGCGTGTGACGCTGCCATAGCGATAATGTTCTCTACGACAGCAATCACCACATATCGCACCAACGACGGGGGTGGGTGCTATCGCTCGCGACATCGCTAGCAATCGCTACTAGACAAATTCAGAAAATAGAAAAACATTGGTATAAGGCCGATAAGATCCTCTTACGAATCCCACTCACTGCAGCTCCCCCCTATGCTTTTGTGACGCCCTGGCCTATCAGGTGGTCACAGGGTATTGTGCAATCTGCCCTTCAGCACAGTATCCAAGTCCTCCTTGGTTACAGATCCCTGTTCTTTGGTGTTGCTAAGAGCCAAGCCAGTCAAAACCCTAGGAACACTCTGCACCACACCCACCAGACACACCAGTGGGGGGTCTGAAGGGAATAGGGCCACCCACTTGGGGGGTTGGTGAGAGTAAGTGAGAAGTGTCAGTCAGAGAGCGAGAGAGAGTGAACAGAGAGGAGAAGTGAGAGGAGGTCAGGAGCTGGGCTCCTTGTGAAATCCTAGGTGGCAGACGTTGGTCTGGGCCTGGTAGGAGCTGGAACCCCGGTCGCAGGGGATCGTGTCAAGGGGCACGGACTGCCGAGGAAAGCAGGTGGCGGCCTTGTACCATCTCCGGGCAGGGGCCAGGGCACGACGGGGTACGTGGACCCTAGGCCGGGAAGTAGCTTCAAGCGTCCTGGTAATTTACCCGACGGGGGTGAAGTCTTCATGATTCATCCCTCACCAGCTCCAAAATCGGGGTACTAGTGCACCGATGGGATAGGAGTTTCCCAAACACAGTCCAGAAAATCCCAAGGGTGAACCCTGAGAGCAAGCTCACTCCATTAGCCATACGGGTGAGCGGGACCTGACTAGTTCCACACTATAGGGTCCAAACAGTGAAGAAAATGCCACGGAAAAGGCCACAGGCTAACAAGCAACACCAAGGGGCACGGATCCACGCTTGCTCCCTCCCGACTGCAGAGGTGCTCAGAATTCTGGTTTACAAGCTGTCGGTGTTAGTATTCTTGGACTGAGTGAGTACACTGAAACCCTGTCTTCCCCAACAGCACCCCTTCACTACCATCACCGGGCCCCAGGGAAAAAAACCCTATCCACGGAGGGGTTAAAACACCTTACTGTCATACCACCGCCACCGGGCGCTCCCCAACAGCACCGGTGATATTCCATCTTACCACGCACCGTGGGTGGCATCACGAACTTTCAATCCCCCCTTGTACATATTATCCCCCTTTAAAATTCGAGTATCCGCGCGACCCCAACACCCGGGTCTGGAGACCCCTCGAGCCACCGCGGCTCCGGATCCGAGCGGCTCGGCCGCTGACACGGGGGCGGTACACTTTCCTCATTGAGGTGCATCTTGGGATCAAACAGAAACCAAACTCAAAGGGGATTTTGGAGCCAAACAGCAAACATCAGGGTCTATATTCGGTGGGGTGAAGCCTTATTGGGTATATATTGGGTATAAGGAAAAGCAACAAAGATTATATGCAATTCTAAGTCGGAAAAGTACATGTTCTGTACACATAAGAAGGAACCCCAACTCCAACTAAGTGGAGGGGAACTTGGCAGCAAGTGTTCAATTCCACCACAGCTCCCCCGCAGCTGAAAGGAGGAATTACACAATTTGTCTTGAAATCAATGGGCTGCCCATGTAACATATCAGTGTGATGAGTCCTCCAGAGTAAGAGATGCTCTTTGTAGTCAATACATGAGAATCTTGATGAAAATATATCGGAAAGCAAAACCCTGCTAATAAATTTGGTAGGCAAAATGGAGTCAATGAAGTCAGAGAGAGGTTCTTTTATTCTTTCTTGCGGGTGTACAAAATACTGGTAAATCCAAATGACAAAAACCGAAAGTACAAAAATAGTCAGAATGCCAATGACCTGGAGAAGAAACTTCTCACCGATAGCCCCACCTGGAGACTTGCAGTCCTCGGTAGATTCTTGGTCAGATACCTTCAGCCTCGTTAGACAGTTTCCCCCATCTAAAGTGTGCACCTTTGTGAAACCCAATAATAAACGAGCCCAACGCCTGGACTGACTGAAGGCTACAGAGAAAGCCAGGCCAGGAGGGGGAACGACAAAAAATCTGCCCATCATTCCATAAAAATCCAGGCCCAAAATCTGGAGTTACCAAATCTATACATTATTATATCCAAGGATGAGAACCTAGTATGGATGGGAATCTTGGGGAGATATTACAATCCCTGCACAAAGTTCTGTCTCTATCTCACAATATATAGTAGCTAATGAAAAAATGTGCAAAAAAGACCCTTCATTAACTCATGAATCACTGCCATAGAACAGACAAATCAAGGGTAACCAATACTATCAGCAGCAAATGGACTAGATGGAGGACTACCCAGGAGGTCCATTCCAACTCTAATATTCTATGATTCTATGAAGTGTAGTGCTCTCCTGAGATCTATAGATGTTATTCAATATGGATAAAAAGCTCCTTAATTTCTGCCAACGGAGGGAAGAAAAGTGTAGGGCGCGGTCGATGTCTGCACACTTTGTGGCACCACACGTGGCATCATGGTGGGTCAGCTAAAGAGTAATGGCAAGCTGGCTCGGAACAGTCTTACAGCCTTTTGCAGAAAACAACTTTGTCTCTTCCGGGAAATATGGCATATTGCTAGCGACCTGAGATGCCAAAGTTTCATTCTCGTGAAGACCTTGAAGTCTGAGCTCCGCCAAGACACACTTCTTCACATGACGGAACTCGAGAGGCAAAAAGGGGACAAAGTAATCAATCAGGTTCTTCTCAATGAGGCCACTATGCCAGAAGCCACCTGGGCAAGAAAGAAGAAAACACATCATTACTTATCTTATAAGAGGGTGGTAAGACTTGAGATGACCTGTTACAGATGTTCTTTACTACGAGATGTTTGGGGTCCGGATTAATTCTCCTTGTAGGTAATAAAGTGATGTTTGTGCCACCATATTGTGCAATTTGTTGCACTGTTCCTTGTGTATATAAAGATGCAATGCACTTTAAGAAATATGTTATGTATGCAGGAACATTTCGATTTTGGCATAAAGGGTGGTGGGGTTGGGGATTTGTATTATCTGTGGGGGGGGGTGTTATAAAATGTTTAAAGTTTACAATAAAAGAACATAATTATATATATATAAAAATATATATAAAAATAAAAAAAATATATAAAAAAGATGAGTGTGTTGCATGTTGTGGTCCCGAGCAGTGAGCAACTGGCAATGAATCACCTGACTGTCTGAGGAAGATGGAGGAAGGAGTTTTCCCACTGTGGTATAGAAGACGAATGTTGGAAAAAAAGGAAAAGAGAAGAGGAGGAAAAAGAGGAGCGGTGGGAAAGAGGATTAGTGGTGGAGAAAAGGAAAAGAGAAGTGGTGGGAAAGGAGAGCGGTGGGAAAGAAGAGCGGTAAAGAAGATTAGTGGTGGAGAAAAGGAAAAGAAGTGGTGGGAAAGGAGAGTGGTGGGAAAGAAGAGTGGTGGGAAAGAGGAGTGGGAAAGAAGATTAGTGGTGGAGAAAAGGAAAAGAAAAGAGGAGGAAAAAGAGGAGTGGTGGGAAAGGGGTGTGGTAAAGAAGATTAGTGGTGGAGAAAAGGATAAAAGAAGTGGTGGCAAAGAGGAGTGGTGGGAAAGAGGAGTGGGAAAGAAGAGTGGTGGGAAAGAGGAGTGGGAAAGAGGATTAGTGGTGGAGAAAAGGAAAAGAGAAGCGGTGGGAAAGAGGAGCGGTGGCAAAGAAGAGTGGTGGGAAAGAGGAGTGGTAAAGAAGATTAGTGGTGGAGAAAAGGATAAAAGAAGTGGTGGGAAAGAGGAGCGGTGGGAAAGAGGAGCGGTGGAAAAGAAGAGCGGTGGGAAAGAGGAGTGGTAAAGAAGATTAGTGGTGAAGAAAAGGAAAAGAGAAGTGGTGAGAAAGAAGAGCGGTGGGAAAGAGGAGTGGTAAAGAAGATTAGTGGTGGAGAAAAGGAAAGGAGAAGTGGTGGGAAAGAGGAGCGGTAAAGAAGATTAGTGGTGGAGAAAAGGAAACGAGAAGCGGTGGGAAAGAGGAGTGGTAAAGAAGATTAGTGGTGGAGAAAAGGAAACGAGAAGTGGTGGGAAAGAGGAGCGGTAGGAAAGAGGAGTGGTAAAGAAGATTAGTGGTGGAGAAAAGGAAAGGAGAAGCGGTGGGAAAGAGGAGTGGTGGGAAAGAGGAGTGGTGGGAAAGAGGAGTGGTGGCAAAGAGGAGTAGTGGGAAAGAAGATTAGTGGTGGAGAAATGAAGTGGTGGAGAATAGTATTGGTGGAAAAGAGTAAATGTCAGTTCCCTGCCCCCGGTCTTATACTCACCTTCCACCCTCTTCATCTGCTTCTAGCAGTGCTCCGGTTGGTCTGTGACTTGTGACCTGCCGGCTGCTCCACTGTCTCATGGAACGCATCGGAGGTCCCAACTCACTGCATCTCTATGAGAGTCTCGTTCTGTATCTTATAGAGTTGCATTGGGAACTTGTGACAAGATACGACGTGGCCACTCACTTTTATTGTTATTGAACAGTTCCGTAGACAGCTTGTCCTCCACATCCTTCAGCTCCAGATCTTCTCTCCTTTTCCCCGAATTCCAAAGTTCTAGCATCAGCTTATTGATCAGATGACCACCGGCATTGCTGAGGGGAAACCACACAGACCATAAACTCAGAATTATTTTCTAATCTAAATTATACATTGATCTCACACACGGAGGATTTTGATCTAGACAAAGACAATGTCATATTATTTTTTTTCCCTGAAAAATGTGCTAGGGCTTATTTTTGGGGTAGGACTTACTGTATTTCTGGAGAAGCACGGGTTTGGGGTAAGTTTACCTCCCCATAAAAAGGCAGACACCTCCCAGGAGAATCATACTTACCAGACACTGGTCACCTGCGTCGCTCCAAAGTCCTCCTTCGATCCCAGCAGGTCCTATTGTGCTTCACATCGGTCCACCCCTGCTTCCAGCCAGCACTCTCACACACATATCAGATCTCTGGATCATCATACACATACACACAGAAACATCCAGTGATACCATAGCACTTCCATCCGGCAGCGCTGTGGAACGCGAGGACCTGCGGTGGAACACGTGTAGGACCTGAGGTGTATCACATCGATGTGTTCCAGTGCAAGTCCTCAAATGTGTTCCACTGGAGGTCCTCACGTTCCACTGCGTCCCAGGTCCCGGGAGCAGTACGGTATCATTAGGTGTGTGTGTTTCACCACAGGTACTCGATGCGTTCCACCACAGGTCCTCGCGTTCCACACTTTTCCGTTCAGGGTCTGGTGACTATGATTCTGGGGTTTGTTCTCTCACTTTTGTGGGCGTCTGATGCTTTTACTCCAACAGTGACATATGGAGCTGAGTACCTGATAAAAATGAAGATTGCGTTGCGGTAGGAAACTCCATCAAGGTGCTCATAGTGGTCCAGGAAAGGCTTGATGGCATCAATAAGTTCAGGTTGGAGCTTGTCCATTTCATCAAATATAAATATGGAGCGAGCGCATTCACTGATGTTTCCTCGAATCCATGACTGCAACTGGTCCTGAGGAACGAAGACATATTCCTCTATATTACACCCATATTGCAGGACGTATGCACAATCCAGGTACCTAAAATTGCCCACACAACAGCATCAGTGGAGATATCTAAGGAAAAAGATTAGTGGCACATCCTAACACGCAAGTGTGAACAGGTGCATACTGAACATACGATAAGATACGATACATACACTTTATTGATCCCGTGGGAAATTATGGTATCATACATGAGATGTATTATAACAAATAAAGAGACTGTTGAACTCTGAAATGCTAAGATATTGTGAGTGAAATTCACTCCGTCTATGCCATTGGAATTCCAAATTATTAAGATTTGTTTTACAAGCGCTTGGAAAAATTAATACAGCACGGCCTAGCATGGTGTACTGAAAGTCTCTGTTTTATTACATCATGTGACTACATCATGTGACCAGCTTATATAGTATCCCAAACAAAGAAATTACCATGCACGAATACGAGTCGCAACGGTGTGTGCAGAAATGTGAAACTTCCCCGCCCATCAGTGTTAGCTGAACCCTATGACATCAATCAGTTATAAGACAAGATGGTTTCTATAAGAAAGAACTTAGCATATCAAAAAGGCCAATTTTATGTGAGCCCAACAGCCAACGTCAAGGCGTATCCACTCTAATGGTGGAGATTTATAACCACTCTCTGTATGCCTTACAGACACAGGATGGCTTACATCAGTCTAACATTCAGAATACCGGCTTCTATACCTATGTGTAACACGTGTGTGTGTGTGTGTGTGTATCTGTGACGCCCTGGACCCCAGGGGTCACAGTAGAACAACACACACACACACACACCCTCCCCTGGTAGGGAACACCCGTCAACCTAAAAATCCTTGGGCTGATGTCCACACCGGGTGGGGTGGAGCCAGGCGGTTGGCCCCACCCACCGAGGAGTTCACAGTCCTGGAGGCGGGAAAAACAGTTAGTTAGAGTCTGGAGTTGAAGTGCAGTGGAGTTGGAGGTGGAAGCAGAGACTGTGTGTGTCTGGGTTAAAGCCCAGGCACCGTCAGGAAGGTCGGCAGACGGTGGTGGCCGTCTGCAGGAGTGGTGCAGGTCAGCGGAACCGTAGGACCAGGGACGGGCGGTGGCCCGCCGGTACCGAGCCGGGGAGCAGATCTGTACCAAGCACAAAGGCAGGGCCATCAGACCCCAACCAGGCTAGGAG
>NC_134361.1:229086059-229380727 GCF_048569485.1 Anomaloglossus baeobatrachus
AAGGGAGAGTGGGAGAAAGGGAGAGTGGGAGAAAGGGGGAGTGGGAGAAAGGGAGGGTGGGAGAGAGGGAGAGTGGGAGAGAGGGAGAGTGGGAGAAAGGGAGAGTGGGAGAAAGGGAGGGTGGGAGAAAGGGAGAGTGTGAGAAAGGGAGAGTGGGAGAGAGGAAGAGTGGGAGAGAGGGAGAGTGGGAGAAAGGGAGAGTGGGAGAAAGGGAGAGTGGGAGAAAGGGAGAGTGGGAGAAAGGGAGAGTGGGAGAAAGGGGGAGTGGGAGAAAGGGAGAGTGGGAGAAAGGGAGGGTGGGAGAAAGGGAGAGTGTGAGAAAGGGAGAGTTGGAGAGAGGAAGAGTGGGAGAGAGGGAGAGTGGGAGAAAGGGAGAGTGGGAGAAAGGGAGAGTGGGAGAAAGGGAGAGTGGGAGAAAGGGAGAGTGGGAGAAAGGGGGAGTGGGAGAAAGGGAGAGTGGAAGAAAGGGAGAGTGGAAGAAAGGGAGAGTGGAAGAAAGGGAGAGTGGGAGAGAGGAAGAGTGGGAGAGAGGAAGAGTGGGAAAAAGGGAGAGTGGGAGAGAGGAAGAGTGGGAGAGAGGAAGAGTGGGAAAAAGGAAGAGTGGGAGAGAGGAAGAGTGGGAGAAAGGGAGGGTGGGAGAGAGGGAGGGTGGAGGGAGAGAAAGTGGGTGAGAGGGAGCTTGGAAGAGTGGGAGAGAGACAGAGACTCAGTTACTATCCTGGGCAATTACACATATAACTTTTTTTGTGCCTCACAAATGTTCCCGTGTAGATGGGGTCGGGTACATACCTTATACTGGGGAAGCTGGATTTTGAGTGGAAAGTGCAGCTCAGACACAAAGAGATGGACAAATTTGCTTCTCATTCCCAATTCATAAATATTCTTTACAATCATTTTGCTGACAAAGTTCTTGCCGGTGCCGGTCCATCCGTGCAGGGACAACGCCAGGGCCTTCCGGGGGTCCTTATTGTTCATGAATCTGGTCAGTGACTTGTAGATGATTTGATGTGCCAGGTGCTGCCCGAAAAGCTTCTCCTTCAAGTCGTCCTCTAAGGCTGAAAAAGGAAAACAATTTCTGGTCTTGCATCCCGTTCCAAATTATTATGCAAATTGTATCTAATTATTATTATTATTTTTTTTTTTCCATATAACCTCATGGATGATTGTGTTTCAGGGCACTTTGGATCAATGAAATCAATCTCAGACTCCTGTGATAAATTAGTTTATCATCTGAGCCCAATTAAAGGAAAACTGCTTACAGGGTAAATGGAATCTGTCAGCAGGTTTTTGCTATATAAGCTGAGGATGGCATAATGTAAGGGTTAAAAAACAAACAGCAATGGTGCTTCTCTTACTTAAACTAATGGCTTTATTACCCTGTGATTAACATTACAGGATTAGAAACCCATATGCAGATCAGTCCAGCACACCCCTACTGTGATTGACACCTCACTATCAATGTACAATCTCTATTGAAAGCCTGGTGTGGGTGGGAGCACTCTCTGGGCTCAGCTTCATGGGTAAAACTCAATTAATTGAGTGCATAAGAACGGCTACACCCAGTAATCTATGTGATTCACCTTTGGATTCAGAATCTCCTTGCCTACAATATGTTGGTGTCAGATGAGGTAGCAAAAACCTGCTGACAGATTCCCTTTAAGAAAGACGTTTCACATTATTACGCAGCCACAGGTTTCAAGCAATGGGCCAGAAAAATGATCTTTCTGAAGCTGAAAAAGGTCAAATAGTGCAATGCCTTGGACAAAGTATGAAAACATTAGATACTTCACAAAAATGTAAGGATTTGTTACTGATACACAGTGCAGATAGGATCGTGCAGATAAAGGCATAATGAGGAAGGTTTCTGAAAGCTAATTGTCAAACAGTATGCTGATGAGGGCCATGAAACCTTGGATGGTCCTGAAGGATAGAGTAGAGGATGGCCACCATATCCCAATAAGGCTTCAAGAAGGTGGCAGAGTCATGATTTGGGTCAAAATCATGGGGAAAGAGCTGTAGGCCCCTGAAGATTTCTTATTAGCATCTTTTTTCCACGGTACAAAAAGTAGAACCATGCCATCTATAGTAAAGTCATCTTCATACATGACAATGTACCATCTCACACTGCAAAGAATACTTCTCACATTGGCTGCTATGGACCTAAAAAGGAGAGAAATTGATGGTGTGGCCACCAGCTTCCCCTGACCTCAACCCTATTGAAAACCTGTAGAGTATTGAATAGTAGAGAAACTCGTGGTGTGGCCACCAGCCTCCCCTGACCTGAAGCCTATTGAGAACCTGTGGAGTATTGAAAAGTAGAGAAACTTGTGGTGTGGCTACCAGCCTCCCCTGACTTCAACCCTACTGATATCCTTTGGAGTATTGAATAGTAGAGAAACACATGATGTGGCCACCAGCCTCCCCTGACCTCAACACTACTGAGAACCTCTGGAGTATCAACAATCAAAACATCTATGAGGGTGGGAGACTGATCACATCAAAACTGCAGCTCTGGGAGGATATTCTGACATCCTCCAAAGAAATTCAAGCAGAGACTGTCCAAAAACTCGCAAATTAAATGGATGCAAGGATTGTGAAGGAAGGTGATGTAAGACCTGTTAACATATATATATATATATATATATATATATATATATATAGGTTAAAAGACTGTTTGATGGACTTCCTTGTGTTATGCTGCCACCTGCTGTCAAAAAAGAGAACAGCGGGCAAAAGTCCTGCTGCTCAAGTGACTTGATTGAGTCTGGAACAGGAGGAGGAGGAGTCTACATGTGGCTGTTTGTCTGAGAGGAGTGTGCTGGAGTGGGCTGTAAGATAGAAGGCCTCAGTCTGCCCTGTTTTTCCGAGGTCCAAGTACCTTAGAGTGTTGCGTGGTGTTCCCCCCAAGACACAGATCCAAAAAGGCTGGATGTGGAGCGAGGAGCCAGACAGCACGTGCAAATTACAAAATTACAGATCCAAAGAGGCTGGATGTGGAGCGAGGAGCCAGACAGCATGTGCAAGTTACAGACCCGGGACAAAGACTGAACTTTAGAGGTGTCTGCCGGCGGAATACGGGCCCCAACGGTGACGAGGTACCCCACGCTGAAACCTGCAGTTAAGTGTGCACACTACTTTTAGTTAGGGACAGATAGGAAAAGACTCTGCACTGTGTTATACGAGTAAGATAACAAGGACTCTGCGTTTTTTTGTTTAATAAGGATTTTTGTGTTTTGCTTTTGGGAGTACAATCTGAGGCTTCCTACCCTTGACAAGTTATTCAAAGTAGTTGTATGTATATTGCATTATATCTACTGCTGTGCACCTTTCCGGCTTTTCTCCCCTTCCCACACTTTTCCTCCACCTGTGTTGTGCAATACATTATTAAATTTGCATTGATTAACCCCCGTGGTTCCGTGCAGTCCTTGCGTATCCCGTTATCTGCAGGTTATTACATTTGGCGTAGTCGGCAGGATCCGCAGGCTGGTACGGAACCATGGACGGACAGGGGGGTGTCGCTGATGGAGGTGTTCTAATACAACCTGATGGGGGAATACCAGCAAGGCAGCTGTCCCTGGGGGCTATGCTGACCCATATACCAAAATTTACTGGCAGCAATGTACCTCTCCATGACTGGGCGCAGAGAGTGAGGGGCATGTTGAGAGTAGCAGGAGTGACTGCAGAAAATCAAGGGGAGATATTGTTGATTGCCCTTGAAGGCCATGCTCAAGAGACCCCCGGTTATGCTGACCGTACCCTACGAGATCAATTCCTCCGTGGATTACATAACCCCAAGATCAAAGGTGCCCTCCGTGAACGGCTCAGGGTAGAAAAAAAACGAACTTTCCAGGAAATATTGGAAGAAGCAGTCTCCCGCACACAAACTGAAAATTGCGACCCGCAGAACGCCTGGGGTGAAGTTTGTATGCATAAGATAGTCCCGGGTGAGAAAAACCGAGAACCGAGCCAACTTGAGGCTAAAGTGGATCAGTTACAAGAGACTGTTACTGCTCTACAAGAGTTGCTGAAGAATATGCAAGCCCCGGCGTCAGAAGTAGGAACGACAGCACCGCGACCAAATACCCGCACGCATACCTATCAAGAAGAGAGGGGACAGATCGAGCAGAGACGATCGAGACCCGCTGGAGAGTACCAGTGTTGGAACTGTGGAAATCGGAACCATTTATTCCGACACTGTCCGGAGAGGAAGACGTCGCAAGAAAGACCGCCGTTAAACTAGTGCCTCCCTCCATGGATGGGCACATGGCGGGGAGACCAACTAAGCTTAGAGAAAACCAACACCCTGAAGATATAGCAGCCTGCACGCCGACGATCACGGCCGAATTTGAAGGGAAAGAAGTAAGATGCCTGATGGATACTGGGTCCCAAGTGACCACCATGCCAGAACAGTTCTTCTACCAACATTTTGGACAAACTGTATCCATTGACAAAGGGGCACATATCAAACTGAGGGCTGCAAACAATCTTCCCATTCCGGTTGTAGGGGTCGTGTGGATGAACATACGTGCCTGTGGCCAGAACTTAGGCAAAAAAAGGGATTGTGTTAACGGAGGGCCGGTACGACAGAGAGGTGCCAGCTATCGTGGGCATGAACGTCCTGAAAGAATTAGACCAGTTGCTCTTCAACAAGGGGGGCTGTGATTACTGGAAGACGACAGTTGCTAACAGGCCTGCCCAAAAGGTCTTCCAACACCTTATCCGTGCCCGAGGACTGTGGAAGAATGGTGGGAGCCGCTACCCTCTGGGGAGGGTTCGAGTCCCAAGACAGACAACAATTACTCTACCTCCAAATCGTGAGACAGTCCTCACCTTGCCAGTCGGGGCCCACCGTACACTCGAGGGGATGGAGGTGTTGGTGGAGCCTTACCGTGGTGAAGAGAACGGAGACGAACCGTTGGTGGCTCGCACTTTAGCAACAGTAAGAAATGGAAGGGTCCCTTTCCGTTGCGTGAACACCGGTGAACAGGCCTACACCTTGACCTCAGGAGTTGTTCTGGCCCATGTCTACCTGGCGCCTGAAGAGGTGGCGGCCGCAGAATCGATTGAATTGCAGCCCATGGCAGGGGAAGCCTGGACTTGGCCTCTTTCTATGGAAAGAAAAGAGAAACCCACTGATCAATGGAACAGTCGCGTCATCTTAGGGCAGATGGGAGTGGACCTGAGCCCCTTCGATTTGGAGCAAGCCCAAGCTATAGAGGACTTTATTTGGGAGAATCAAGCCACGTTCTCCCGTCACGCAGAAGATTTCGGCTGTACTGACAAGATTCAGCACGAAATACCCACAGGAGATGCCCCACCGATCAGGGAAAGGTACAGGCAAATACCCCCAAAGTACTACCAAGAGGTAAAAGAGCTTTTGGCGCAGATGCTGAAGAGCGGGGTGGTAAGAGAAAGTCAGAGTCCATGGGCTGCCCCAATCGTGCTGGTCAAGAAAAAGGATGGGTCTACCCGCTTCTGTGTTGACTACGGCAAGCTTAATGGATGCACGGTTCGTGATTCCTACCCTCTGCCCCTGATAGAGGAGTCCCTGTCGGCGTTGGGAAAGGCACGTTACTTCTCCTCCCTCGATCTGGCCAGCGGATATTGGCAGGTCCCTGTGGCAGAGAAAGACAAGGCCAAGACCGCATTTATTGTACCCATGGGACTCTTCGAGTTCAATCGCATGCCGTTTGGACTAAATAATGCCCCAGGAACTTTTCAGCGCCTCATGGAAAGTTGCCTTGGAGACATGAACTTCGAGGCCACATTGATTTACCTGGACGACATAGTAGTGTATTCTGCAACCTTTGAGAAACATCTAGAAAACCTGGGCCAAGTGTTTCAGCGATTACGGGCCCATGGGCTTAAACTAAAACAAAAAAAATGTCGGATCTTTCAGGAAGAGATTGAATATCTCGGACACAAGGTGTCGGAAGCCGGCATACAGCCAGGGCCGTATTTGGGGTTTATGCTGCCCTAGGCACTGTCAGTGGTGGCGCCCCTTTCTGATCAGTCAGATTAAGGGTATGTGCACACAGCATTTTGTTTTCAGACAGATCCGCCCTGTAACCCGCCCAAAAACCCCAAACTCTAAATATTAAAAGAAATGAACTCATACACTGCAATGTAAACGACTCGCTGTCCATATGTTCAGTCTTTGGAGTTTTTTAAGCGCGTCAGGTTTCCTCAGACATGAAGCGGCTGACAGTGACCGGTCCATTATATGGCGGCTGCTGCTTGGATGCCGCTTACTAGTTCATTTAAAAAATATAAGTAAAATCCAGTAGCTAAAAGATGTTGGAAAAAACAACCAAGAAGCAACAGCAAAAAAAAAATATATATATATATATATATATTTGCTACAGGATAAAATGAAGACTGTCCTGAAGCATATTCTGTCTGAATAATTCCGGGGGTTCACAGACATCTACAAGACGTGTGCACATTCCCTGATAGAGCCCAGAGCCTTCAGATAGTAGTTAACACCTGCATACACATTAACCTAAAGTGGTCTAAACCCGCCAATATCGACGGGTTCTGCTGACAGCCCAATGTGTATAGGGGCTCTCAATTCTGATTGTCGGGGGGGGGAATAAGGATCCAGCATGTCCGATTACAGAGTGTAGATCCTATTAGGCTAGGTTCGCACACTGCGTCTTTTTGACGCTGCGTTTTTGTGTGTTTTTGGCCGCTAAAAACGCACAAAAACGCACCTGCGTCGAAAAACGCATAAAAAAACACATGCGTTTTTGCCGCGATTTGGTGCGTTTTTGGCTGCGTTTTGCTGCGTTTTTGATCTCTGCGTTTTGCTGCGTTTTTCCAATGCATTGCATGGGGGGAAAACGCAGAAAAACGCAGGAAAGAACTGACATGTCCATTTTTTTTTTAACTTAAAAACGCAGGTAAAAAAACAGATGTGTGCGGACAGCAAAAATGAAAACTCAGACTTTGCTGGGGAAGCAAAGTCCTGCAGTTTTGAGGCCAAAAACGCACCCGAAAAACGCGCAAAAACGCTGCGAAAAACGCACTGTGCGCACATAGCCTTATCCTCTAAAAGATAAGCTGCTGCTGGAGATGTCCAGCAGCGGCTCTAATAAAGAACACAAACACTTGGCAGAATGAGTGCTCCTGTATATGGGAGAGCTGAGCAAGATAGCTGCCGGCCTGAAAATCAGACTATAGTGTATGGGGGCTTTAGGGGTGCTTCACACATAGCGACAGCGACGTCGCTGTTATGTCACCATTTTCTGTGACGTAACAGCGACCTGGTAAGCCGCTGTTATGATCGCTGCTTAGCTGTCAAACACAGCGACGCAGCAGCGATCATAACGTCGCTACATGTGCAGAGAGCCGCGCACACTGCTTAGCGCTGGCTCCTTGCTCTCCTAGCTACAGTACACATCGGGTTAATTAAGATAAAACTTTTTATGTGCACTATAGCGTTTATAATCGCTAATTATTGACCATGGGATATACAGATACTGAGGCAAATTTAAAGACTTCTGTTTCTCCTTATTTCTGCAGCACACCAAGTAGTCCTGTAATGATAACTACTGCTGATTAAACAGTGATTTTATCAAAACTACACTGAGCAGCCCAGTAAGTGACAACGCTGGAATCAGGATCTCTGCCCCTACATTATGCTGCTCTCAAATTAGGTGGCAAAAACCTTGTGAGACTCATAATTCTCCTCACTAAAGAGTAACCACCCGAAGTAAGCCCAAGGCTGTGCCCAAGAATAAGTAACTGCCCATCACTGAGCTCACAGCACAAAGAATGACCACACACCGCGTCACTTACAGTATACAGCCTCCACATTCTCTCCTATAACATTCCCACTACACTGCCCCCTCACATGAAAACCCCACTGTCCTCCCCACTGAATTATACCCTCCAGACCTTCCTCACTTATGAACTATGACCCCCACTGTCCCCACCTCTCCATGCAGCCCCCACTTCTCTGCACCCCTCATGATGTCCCCACTCTATAATGAGCCTTATGCTTCGCATTCTGTATACCCAGCCCTTCCAGGCTCCTAACTGAGCGCTCCCCATGCTGCCCCTTCTCCATATCAAGCCCCCTCCATACCAAGCCCACCATGGTTCCCCTTCCATACCATGCCTCCCCCCATGCTACCCCATTCTCCATACCATGCCTCCCCCCATGCTACCCCATTCTCCATACCATGCCTCCCCCATGCTACCCCATTCTCCATACCATGCCTCCCCCCATGCTACCCCATTCTCCATACCATGCCTCCCCCCGTGCTACCCCATTCTCCATACCATGCCTCCCCCCATGCTACCCCATTCTCCATACCATGCCTCCCCCCATGCTACCCCATTCTCCATACCATGCCTCCCCCCATGCTACCCCATTCTCCATACCATGCCTCCCCCCATACTACCCCATTCTCCATACCATGCCTCCCCCCATGCTACCCCATTCTCCATACCATGCCTCCCCCCATGCTACCCCATTCTCCATACCATGCCTCCCCCCGTGCTACCCCATTCTCCATACCATCCCTCCCCCCGTGCTACCCCATTCTCCATACCATGCCTCCCCCCGTGCTACCCCATTTTCCATACCATGCCTCCCCCCGTGCTACCCCATTCTCCATACCATGCCTCCCCCCATGCTACCCCATTCTCCATACCATGCCTCCCCCCATGCTACCCCATTCTCCATACCATGCCTCCCCCCATGCTACCCCATTCTCCATACCATGCCTCCCCCCATGCTACCCCATTCTCCATACCATGCCTCCCCCCATGCTACCCCATTCTCCATACCATGCCTCCCCCCATGCTACCCCATTCTCCATACCATGCCTCCCCCCATGCTACCCCATTCTCCATACCATGCCTCCCCCCCATGCTACCCCATTCTCCATACCATGCCTCCCCCCATGCTACCCCATTCTCCATACCATGCCTCCCCCCATGCTACCCCATTCTCCATACCATGCCTCCCCCCGTGCTACCCCATTCTCCATACCATGCCTCCCATTCTCCATACTGCAACTCCCATTCGCTATACTGTCCACCACCCTCATTTTCCCTCGCCCCCCCCATTTTCCCATTCTGCTCCATCCTCCACGTTGTGCCCCCACATCATGCTCCATCCTCCACGTTGTGCCCCCACATCATGCTCCATCCTCCACGTTGTGCCCCCACATCATGCTCCATCCTCCACGTTGTGCCCCCACATCATGCTCCATCCTCCACGTTGTGCCCCCACATCATGCTCCATCCTCCACGTTGTGCCCCCACATCATGCTCCATCCCCCCCCCCATCCTCCATGTTGTGCCCCCACATCATGCTTCATCCCCCCCATCCTCCATGTTGTGCCCCCACATCATGCTTCATCCCCCCCCATCCTCCATGTTGTGCCCCCACATCATACTTCATCCCCCCATCCTCCATGTTGTGCCCCCACATCATACTTCATCCCCCCCATCCTCCATGTTGTGCCCCCACATCATACTTCATCCCCCCCCATCCTCCATGTTGTGCCCCGACATCATGCTTCATCCCCCCCATCCTCCATGTTGTGCCCCCACATCATGCTTCATCCCCCCCATCCTCCATGTTGTGCCCCCACATCATGCTTCATCCCCCCCATCCTCCATGTTGTGCCCCCACATCATGCTTCATCCCCCCCATCCTCCATGTTGTGCCCCCACATCATGCTTCATCCCCCCATCCTCCATGTTGTGCCCCCACATCATGCTTCATCCCCCCCCCATCCTCCATGTTGCGCCCCCCACATCATGCTTCATCCCCCATCCTCCATGTTGCGCCCCCCACATCATGCTTCATCCCCCCCATCCTCCATGTTGCGCCCCCACATCATGCTTCATCCC
The DNA here is from genome assembly GCF_048569485.1 of Anomaloglossus baeobatrachus. Lineage (NCBI taxonomy): Eukaryota > Metazoa > Chordata > Amphibia > Anura > Aromobatidae > Anomaloglossus > Anomaloglossus baeobatrachus. Next base: position 229,095,930 of record NC_134361.1, read on the forward strand.
CCCCATCCTCCATGTTGCGCCCCCACATCATGCTTCATCCCCCCATCCTCCATGTTGCGCCCTTACATCATGCTTCATCCCCCCATCCTCCATGTTGCGCCCCCACATCATGATTCATCCCCCCCCATCCTCCTTCATCCCCCCATCCTCCATCCCCCCCATCCTCCTCCATCCCCCCCATCCTCCTTCATCCCCCCCCATCCTCCATGTTGCGCCCCCATATGTTCCATCCCCCCCATCCTCCATGTTGCGCCCCCATATGTTCCATCCCCCCCCATCCTCCATGGTGCGCCCCCATATGTTCCATCCCCCCCATCCTCCATGTTGTGCCCCCACATCATGTTTCATCCCCCCCATCCTCCATGTTGTGCCCCCACATCATGCTGCATCCCCCCCCATCCTCCATGTTGTGCCCCCACATCATGCTTCATCCCCCCATCCTCCATGTTGTGCCCCCACATCATGCTTCATCCCCTCCATCCTCCATGTTGTGCCCCCACATCATGCTTCATCCCCCCCCATCCTCCATGTTGCGCCCCCACATCATGCTTCATCCCCCCCCCATCCTCCATGTTGCGCCCCCCACATCATGCTTCATCCCCCATCCTCCATGTTGCACCCCCCCACATCATGATTCATCCCCCCATCCTCCTTCATCCCCCCACATCATGATTCATCCCCCCACATCATGATTCATCCACCCCATCCTCCTTCATCCCCCCCATCATCCTTCATCCCCCCATCCTCCTTCATCCCCCCCATCCTCCTTCATCCCCCCCATCCTCCATGTTGCGCCCCCATATGTTCCATCCCCCCCCATCCTCCATGTTGCGCCCCCATATCATGTTCCATCCCCCCCATCCTCCATGTTGCACCCCCATATCATGTTCCATCCTCCATGTTGCGCCCCCATATCATGTTCCATCCCCCCCCATCCTCCATGTTGCGGCCCCATATCATGTTCCATCCTCCCCATCCTCCATGTTGCGCCCCCATATCATGTTCCATCCCCCCATCCTCCATGTTGCGCCCCCATATCATGTTCCATCCCCCCATCCTCCATGTTGCGCCCCCATATCATGTTCCATCCCCCCCATCCTCCATGTTGCGCCCCCATATCATGTTCCATCCTCCATGTTGCACCCCCATATCATGTTCCATCCCCCCCATCCTCCATGTTGCGCCCCCATATCATGTTCCATCCCCCCATCCTCCATGTTGCGCCCCCATATCATGTTCCATCCCCCCATCCTCCATGTTGCGCCCCCCCCCCGGGTTGCTTGTTCGGCGCTGTCTTCGGCTGTACAGCGCTTACCTGCTCCAGGCTGCATCTTCCGTTCTCCGCGGCGGCGGCGGCGGCATCTGACATCTTGCTCGGCGGCGGTTCCATCTCCGGCGGTGGTTCCATCTCCGGCGGCGGCTCCCGTCCTCCTCTGCGCGGCCTCACGCTCCTGTGACCTCTGCACAGTGAGCGCACGGCAGCACGTCGGGGCGGGGAGCTGATTCCAGCTCCTCTGACCCCGGAAGTAAGTGCCGGCACGCTCACAGTTTCATTTATAGTCGCGTGTTATAGACGCGACTATAAATGACTGCGGCGCCCCCTCCCTCCTCCAAAAAGGCGCCGGATTTAATAAAGAGTTTGGAGGAGGTAGGAAGATTTAAAAAAAAAAAAAAAAAAAATTAAAGTTTTGGTCTGGGCGCCGCCCCCTTGGAAGGCGCCGCCCTAGGCACGTGCCCTCAAGTGCCTAATGGCAAATACGGCCCTGCATACAGCCCTCCGATGGGAAAGTGAGAGCAGTGCTACAATGGCCCACACCCAGCACAGTGCGGGAGGTTCGAGCTTTCCTGGGGCTAGCCGGTTATTACCGTCGCTTTATCAAAGATTTCGCGAAGGAGGCAGAACCTTTGCACGAATTGCTCCGAGGGACTGCGAAAGGACCAAAAGCACAGAAAATTTGCTGGGGACAAGCAGAAGCCTTACACCGATTGAAAGAGGCCTTGGTTAGCGCCCCTGTGCTTGCCTATGCAGACTATAACCTCCCCTTTCGGTTGTATACAGACGCGAGCCTCTACGGCCTGGGTGCAGTACTGGCCCAGGTACAGAATGGTACTGAACGGGTGATTGCATATGGAAGTCGGACGTTTCGAGAAGCCGAGCGCAACCCGGAGAATTACAGTTCCTTTCGGTTGGAGTTACTGGTACTAGTATGTGTCACGCTCCCCGGGTCCCCTGCTCTGCTTCCCGGCTCACCTGCCACGCTCCCCGGCTTCCCTGCGTCGCTTCCCGGTTCTTCTGCCCGGTCTCCACCGCTCCCCGGTCTCCAGCCTCCATTGCCTGCGCTTCCCAGGCGTCCTGGTCCCCGCTCTCGGCGCCCGTCGGCTTCTCAGCCCCAGCCCGGCTCTGCTGCTTCCTCCTCACCGCTTCCTGCTCTGGCTTCTGGCACCCGGGACTCGCGCATGCGCATTAGGGCGCGCGCGCGGTCATTGACCCTTTTTTAAAGGGCCAGCGTCCACTGACAGGAAATGAAGCACACAGGTACAGGGTATAAAGGGGTTTAGTGTCCAAGTGGGCGGGGCCTGTTCTTCGTGTTTCCCAAGCTAGGAGTCAGGTCTCCTTGTGTTCCTGTGAGATACTCACCTCTCTCTCTTCTAGAGCCGATCCTGCCGTGCCATCCGGTCCTGCCGAATCCCGAACCCCGAACGCTGACTATCTGCCATCCTGTCAGTCCGTACCATCTCTGATCCCTGCGGTGACCCATCATCTCGCTCCAACGGTTCCGGACTCCGCCTGACATCATCTCGGCTTCCGAACCTGAGCTCCGTCACCCGGACTACCATCAGTGACTCCGTGGTCCCAGGGACTTCTCCATTATACTCTTGTGCAAGGACTGTCCTGCTACCAGTAGTGCTCCAGCTACCGGACCCCTTACCATCATCAAGGAGTTCGGCCCAGTGGATCCACCTCCTGGGTCTGCCCGTCCACCTGGCCCTAACAGTATGGGCAATAACCGAAAGGTTCTCGGAATATCTCACGGGAGCTCAAATTGAAGTCTATACGGATAATAACCCCCTGGCTCACATCTCCACCGCCAAACTGGGAGCAATGGAACAGAGGTGGCTGGCACGACTCTCCAGATACAATTATCATGTGCAGTACCGCTCTAAGCATGAAAATCAGAATGCGGATGCCCTTTCTCGTGTTGCCACCGTGTGCCCCTTTGCAGAGTGCCTCAGGAGTGTATCGGCCGGGACGGCCGAGGTTAAAGAGGGGGGGAAATGTAAGACCTGTTAACATATATATATATATATATATATATATATATATAGGTTAAAAGACTGATGGACTTCCTTGTGTTATGCTGCCACCTGCTGTCAAAACAGAGAACAGCGGGCAAAAGTCCTGCTGCTCAAGTGACTTGATTGAGTCTGGAACAGGAGGAGGAGGAGTCTACATGTGGCTGTTTGTCTGAGAGGAGTGTGCTGGAGTGGGCTGTAAGATAGAAGGCCTCAGTCTGCCCTGTTTTTCCGAGGTCCAAGTACCTTAGAGTTTTGCGTGGTGTTCCCCCCAAGACACAGATCCAAAAAGGCTGGATGTGGAGCGAGGAGCCAGACAGCACGTGCAAATTACAAAATTACAGATCCAAAGAGGCTGGATGTGGAGCGAGGAGCCAGACAGCACGTGCAAGTTACAGACCCGGGACAAAGACTGAACTTTAGAGGTGTCTGCCAGCGGAATACGGGCCCCAACGGTGACGAGGTACCCCACGCTGAAACCTGCAGTTAAGTGTGCACACTACTTTTAGTTAGGGACAGATAGGAAAAGACTCTGCACTGTGTTATACGAGTAAGATAACAAGGACTCTGCGTTTTTTTGTTTAATAAGGATTTCTGTGTTTTGCTTTTGGGAGTACAATCTGAGGCTTCCTACCCTTGACAAGTTATTCAAAGTAGTTGTTTGTATATATTGCATTATCTCTACTGCTGTGCACCTTTCTGGCTTTTCTCCCCTTCCCACACTTTTCCTCTACCTGTGTTGTGCAATACATTATTAAATTTGCATTGATTAACCCCCGTGGTTCCGTGCAGTCCTTGCGTATCCCGTTACCTGCAGGTTATTACAGTGATATCAAAGAAGGGGTCCTAGGTTATCATGTAACGTGACCTGTTAAGATGTTTTTGATTGGAAAAGCTTTTGATTTCAGTAAATGTGACCTCTTAATGGTGACCATTTTCAGTTCTTTACAACCTATAAAATGTTTGGAAACTGGCCACTAAATCAGCCCTGCCCCTTACTTTTCGAGGCAGAAGTGAGAGGCGCTGGATGACCACTTTAAAATCTATTGTCCCCCCTATTAGTTTCAGCAAACAGTCACGACCCAATGCGTTAATTTCAATGGGAGACATGTAATGTTATTCGGTACATAAGCTCAGACCCCCCCCAGTGAATGTGGTAATCCGTGGCCCTTGAACACCTTTTTTGATTAATAGCTCCATGATTACAATGGTGGTAAGTTGGAGTGATGCCGATGTCAGAGCATTGGCCAAGCGTCATGGGTCCTTTAAGGTAGCGTTACCCTATAACTTTCCGCTTCAGTCCAACGTCCGACCCTTGCAGTGCGTATTATGATGCTGGACTATAAATCCCAGCAGATTACCAGCAGCAGACCATCTAACCTGTGCTATTGAAGGGCTTGTCCACCTGGCAGCTTTCTTTCTGCTGCCCGATATTGTTCTCGGAGGCATACCAGTAGCCTGTAATGGCCGAGGCGCCAGCTGCTATACCGACACCAACGCTGATCGGATCCACGAACCCAACGACACGGACAGGAGACACAAACAGTAAGAAGAGGAGCCACGTCCCAGGACGGGACCACCGGACAGCAGCCATGAGAGCCGGGAACAGTGCAGGAACAGGAGAGCTCTGTAGTTGTGTGACTCTCGCTCTACCTTTTCATTTGTCCAAAGCTACACCCACTATCGGTCAGGTGCTTCTATCACGTCGTGTGTGACGTAAAAAGGGAAAAAATCCATACTGTGTAGTTTCACTTTTGATTCTGGTTATATGAAGATATGATTCATGTCACTAGTGTAACCTAACACTCCATACATTCCAACCAACACGCCCTAAAAAAAGCTCTCTACTCTTTCAGGTGACGTTTTTGGCAATCATGTCTGTCTTCTGTCGCAGATTCCACCAATAAAGTCGTCACCCTGCATTGGGAGTGCTGTTATAGGAATAGAAAAACAATACATAATGTAAAGAAATGTCACCCGAATATAGTCAGTGGGGTGACAGTGAGTGCAGGGCTAGAATCCTGTGATGTCCCGTTTGAGACTCCCACGAAACAAAATGTCACAGGAAGATAGCCCTGCACTCACTGTCCCACAGCTTATATCACCCCCCCTGAAACAACCTAGTCACCAGGGTGACTTATTACATCTTCTGTCACCACCGTCCCCTGATGATATTTGTTACGTCCGGGTGGTGGAAACACTGGACCGTATACCGGGTTCCCTTGGGGAGGCAGCCAGGCCGGTCACCCCGCCAGAGGGTCTTGATGCACAGCAGCCGAAGCACTATTGGTAGCAAGACAGTCCGTAGGGGAGCTGGAAGGTAGATGTCGCTGAGAACACGGAGTTCCAGAAGGCAGTCCGGGTGACGAGGCTCAGGGTCCGAGGCCGGGTTGTAGGGTCAGGCGGAATCCGGAACCTGCTGAGCGATGGGACGGGTCACCAAATGGAGCCAGGGACTGGAGACTAGCGGAGCTGCAGAGGTGGTGGAACATCCGCCTAAGTCACCGTCAGGGTACTGGAACGGACGTGGTCCGGAGCGGCTGGCGTGGCAGGACAGTATCTGCGAGACAGACAGGGGTTAATACAGGACACAGCAATACGGGGACCTGAACTCCTAGCTTACTAAACACATAGAACAGGCCCCGCCCACCAGGAAAGAGAATCCTAATATACCCTGTACCTGTCTATGCAATTTCCTGTTTCTAGGTGCTGGCCCTTTAAGAAAGGGTCAATGACCGCGCGCGCCCTAATGCGCATGCACGAGGCCCGTGTACCAGAAGCCAGTCCAGGGAGTGGTGCAGAGGAAGCAGGAGTGCCCGGCTGAGTGTCCCACGTCGCAGAGGAGCGCCGGGAGCGGGGAGCTGGACGCATGGAGGGCGCAGGCGAGGAAGAGGAGGCCGGGACCGGAGTGGTGAGCAGGGGACGCCGCCGGGAAGCGGGGAGCGGGCCATGGGGACCAGAGAGCGGGGCACGGGGACCGGGAAGCGTGACAGATGTTCTGTTTGAGGGGGAGATAATGGAGAAGTGACCACATCTTCAATGGACACTGCGGAGACATGATGGTCAGTAGGTGCTCTCGTCCGCTGACCTGACTGTCTTCAGAAAGACCGCATGGACCGAGGCTCATGAAACTGAACACTCGCACTCCTTCCCGTGGGTCAAACATCACTCCGATAACACAGGGTGAGGGAACCACACATTGGTAAGCCTTTGATTCACCAAAAGGCAAAAACATATCGTACGTTCCCAGCAAGAAACCAAGATGGTACAAGAAACAGAGTCTCATCCTTCCGCTAGCCGGCCTTGTGACTTCGGGGCTTCCAGAACCAACAATCCTAGCTAGCAGCGCACCCCACTTTTGGTTGGCACCCACTGAGAGGAGATAGTGGTAAGCTTAGGAAGCTGACCGAGCACAGCAAGAGATGTAGCCCGGTGACCGAGTTCTCCCAACCGGAGTTCTCCAAGCAAAATTGTGGGTCAGCATTGAGAAGCAGTTCTGTGATCCTACAGCTGGAACCGTAGCTCCTAACCTGAGGTCATGTAGAATATGCCTCTGGTGACAGAAGCAAAATCCTTTTATACCACTCCGTTCTCAATTCAGGGTATTGATTGGTTGGAAATGGCTGCTCCCTCATTGGTTTGCCAGTTCAATCCAACTGCATCATTTTCCTCAGATTATTAAGTGAAAGGGGCTGAAGCAATACACATTTACAGATAAGCCGCATTTAACAGACAACAGGGCTCCGATCAGTCCGAAATGAGACAATGGCTACTTTTCTTGATTTAGCAAACAAAGGAACCATACGTCTGGCCTAATTAAGAACAGTTCACCCCCCACAAAAGTGGCCAGATGCTAACATCTTCTATCCCTGCCACCCCTGGCCACTGTCACAGTGGTTCTGTTCCCGTCCCTCGTATCTTCAGTAGACGCTACCAAAGTCCCTGCTTCTGTCCCTGCCATCTCCTTCTCTGAAATGAGACATCATCAGGGAGTGGTGCCGCCCCACATCTGCTATCATTACTCTCAAACAAATTGTAACCAGGGGGGCAGCACTGGTGTCATTTACCCTGCTTCTATCAGAAGAAGCTGCCAGCAGAGGATCTTGATGATTTGCCCAAGAGCTTTCAGTGGGGCAGAACCTTCCTCAGACGCCCATTAATAACCTCAGTTATTGCAGCCAATGCTGTAAGTGCTGGTATTTTTGCACATGGCTCATACTCCAGACTAAATAAATTGAGATGCAAAAAGGAGAACGGTCGAGTGTATATGCAAATAGAAATGTATTTATTATCAAAAGAGACAAACGCAAAACAGCAATATAAAGGGAGTTAAAAACTACCACTGAATCAAGGGGGGCAAACACTGTGATGAAAATGTACAATACAGTTGTTATCAATAGCCGTGGGAGAGGTGAACATATATGGCTATTCTATTAAACCATCAAAAATAGATGTGATATAATGACAATATCTATTGTTCACACTCTCTACTAGTCGTGGGAGAGGCATGCGGTTTAAAACAATGGGGGAAGCAATTAGCCGTGGGAGGAGAGGTGCTGGATGTTTTAACAATCCTCTAGTCGTAGCATGAGGGAATCACATGGCACTAACACATGGCTTAAAGTGAGGAGAATCAACATTAATCGGCCCATTAAGAACACCTACTACAGACTTTATTACAAGGAGACTATCTCCATATCCGTTTAAATAATAATGATCACTAAAGTACATAAGCAGTGCCGTGCACGGGAGTCCAGGAAGTCTAAACGCACGAGACGTCCCTCCCCCTCGCCAGACCAGGGGCGAGCGCGTGACACCACGGACGCGTAACCATGGCGACCGCGCGCTCCGACCTGGCCATAGGCTGACAGGAGTACAGGACGCCACGTACGGAGACGCTCCTGGAGACCCCGCCCACAGCAGCGCGTCATGTGATGACACACACTGCGTGAGTCCAACCTATTGGTTATTGGAGGTGGGTCACTTATAGGGGTGTGTACAAAAAACAAGCAAGCTCCATAGCTATAGCTGGGGCATATAAAGTATATAGTATTTAGATCTAATGCATAATAAGTGGCCAAGCATAGAATGACAAATACCGGCATCATGGAGGTGTTACTAAATGTCTATAGAATATTCACAAGAGAGTCTATAAACTACGGGCCATGTATATAGAGGGGAGGAGCAATGTGGGACAACATCCTGTATCAGTCGGTCAGTCCCACCTCCCGCGGTGACACACCATCGGACGCAAACACATCACCCCTGGTACGCGCAACCAGAGGGCAAAATGAAGGCACTCACATTGAGTCAGAGAGGGACAAGGGACGCCACACCAACAGGACATGTTAAGAATTAAGACTATTCCCAAGTCAGGGAAAAGAAGGAGGGAATCCCTATGATGTACTCCAGCACGGGCTAAAGAGATGTCACATTTAACCACTGATATCCCCACATAGAGTGTCAAGAATGCTCACTCAACACGATTATATACGGCCCCACACCCACAAGGTCATTTGGATAACAACACAATGTGACAAACGTATAACAATATCAGAAAAAAAAAAAAATTCAAAAAATTCCATTCAAGTAATAGTCCATTATATAGGTGTTCATCATTTTCATGGCCAAGGATCTTGATTGATGGAATGACTCAATGTTGCCATGGAAAAGGACCACGTCCAGGAGGCCAAATAGAAAATCAGAGCAAATCGGATGGTACTAGATATAAGGATAAATAACACAATATGAGAAATCCAGTAGGCAAGCAAACAAGAAACATGCCAGATGGACCCCATTGATTAGGGGTAGAGACATTAAACAAAAATTAAAAACAGTAAAAACACATATATAAAAAACCAGATGATATAAAAAGAGCGAGAAAAAGGATATGCATGGAATCAATACCCCTATAGAAAAGAGGCAAAGCTGATGTTCTCATTTAGACCATGAGGTGTGAGGGTCCCGAGAGTGGTGATCCAGCGAGCTTCAACTTGAGCTAGCCTTTTCTTGAGATCACCCCCACGGGATCCCCCACGAACCATGTCAATGCCTCTAATTTTAAGTCCTGAAGGGTCGCATCCATGGAAGCTCCTGAAGTGCCGCGGTAATGTCTTCAGGAGGCCCACGTCAGCGACCCCAGAGGCAGCACAAATGTCCCGAACGTGCTCCCTGGTACGTACACGCAGCTCACGTGACGTGAGCCCTATGTACACCAGAGAGCACGGACAGGTGGCATAATAAATCACGTGTGTAGTCGTGCACGTGATATAATGCCGTATGTCCAAAGTCCGTGTTCCATCAGATGAAGAAAAAGTCGTGGCACGGAGGATATTTGGACATGCCACGCATTTTCCACAAGGAAAGCATCCATGTGTCGGACCACGGGAACCAAAAGGATTGGACAAAGGAGGTACATAATGGCTCCTTACCAGGATGTCGCGGAGATTTTTGGAGTGTCGAGCAGTCATAAGGGGGCCTGAAGGAAGAATATCTGCGAGGATGGGATCTGTGCGTAGAACAGGCCAGTGTCTACTGAGGATGTCCCTCATCCCTCTAGCTCCATCTCCATAGAGGACAGAGAAGTGCTGTTGTGGTCTCTTAATAGAGACAGGAACCCCTTAGAACAACCGTGAGCCAGAGACTCCCACTTCTCCCGGAAGGAGGGATCCTCCACCGGGAAAGAAGGGAAGATCTGGACACGGAGTCCGCGGGGGATCATGTCCCCATCAATGTAACGTGTCAGAAGGGCCCGATTCCAGCATATCTTTAACCTTTTCTTTAAAAGTTCTTTATATTTGAATATGGTGGTCTCGTGATTAGGGGGGTTGGTATCACTGGTTGTGCTGTTGCGATAGTCATTCAGGACATCATTAAAACGTGCGTGCCATGCCTTGTCGCGGGCACGAAAGTCCATGCTCATGAGAGATAATGCTGTGAAAAACACAGAAACGCATATTATGAAACACTTTCTCAAAGACTGAGCCATAAGGTAAATACTCCGCCAGTACACTTGCGCTGGCGGGGTATATGCACCACTCGTAATAGCATGCAAAAAGGAGAACAGTCGAGTGTATATGCAAATAGAAATTTATTAATTCTTGAGGGTGAGGCGGATTTGCTCTACAGACCAGTCCTTTGAAAAACAGGCCGTTGATCTCAAACGCCGTTTCCAGGATCGCGGATATAGTAACCGCTGCATTAAGCGGGGATACTTACGTGCGAAAAAAACTTCTCGCACGGGACTGCTGCATTATAATAACAAACAACAACAGTCAATGACCAATCTTCCCATCCGTTTCATAGGAACATTTAATAACCAATGGCAGACGATGAGGGACATCCTCAGTAGACACTGGCCTGTTCTACGCACAGATCCCATCCTCGCAGATATTCTTCCTTCAGGCCCCCTTATGACTGCTCGACGCTCCAAAAATCTCCGCGACATCCTGGTAAGGAGCCATTATGTACCTCCTTTGTCCAATCCTTTTGGTTCCCGTGGTCCGACACATGGATGCTTTTGTGAAGCCCCACAAGTGCAGTGTCGGTGCATTACCTTCAGGGACTCCACTCGGCTGGATCCTGTCACAGGGAGGAGATCTTCTTTTAGGATTGTCGTGACGCCACTCTCAGAATTGCGGTCAGTGGAGACCGCCACTGCAGATTAAGGGATGCCTGGGGCTGATGGTGGGTGCAGTCAGTTGTAATAGCCTCCTGAGAGTGAGGCAAGCCCCAGGGCCCTGTGTAGGTGTGTAGAACCACAAGGCGCAGAATAACTCCACACAAGCAGAATGTCTTTCAGGGGTTTTACTCACTGTTGATGGCAGGGTGAGTAACCCGGGCGTAGCTGGGATGAACCAGGCTGGAACCAGGTATCCTTCAGGCTGACTGATGAGGGTGGCTACCGACTCGCCTTCCTTAGCCCTTCTGTGGTTTGTGGTAACCCCGACTTTTAGTCCCTATGGGGGTCACCCAGGGAAGTAACTGCTCCCCTCGTTTGTTTGCCGTTTGCTTGTCGCCTGGACCAGATCACTCCAGCTGCTTGCCTCCTGTGAACTATGGGCCCTAACTGTGGCTACGTGGCTGCGGCCTTTGGGGTGTTGTGGCGTGGGCTTTAAGGGCCCCACACCGGCAGGTTTAGCAAGGAAAGGTGGATCTATCCCCGCACCGGGATCTGCCGCCCGTTTGGGCCTGGTACTCCCTGACAGTCTCCGTACTTTCCACTACGCTGCTCTCTCTCCAGCTGTGTGTGGTGTTCGGGCAGCACTACCAGGTGACCGTTCTCCCCCGTCGGTAGTCACTGCGCGGACGCTGTTAGACTGCACAGCTCCAGGGTCTGCTTCTGCTCTTCCTGAGCTGCACACTAAACTGGCTCACTCGTGGGACCTGCACTGCTGCTCCTGTCTGAGCTCCACTTCCATGCTCCTCACTCCTCCACACTCTGCTTCAGACTGTTTACTCCTCCTTCTCTTTTCCCCTTGTGCCTGCCTACGCCACCTAGCAACCAGGCTCTCTACCACACCCCTTGAGTGGAGATGGAGGCTTCGCCCCCTCCACTCCTCAAGTGGAGGTGAAGGCTTTGCCCCCTCCTGGGATCCCCAGGGGTCCTCCCAAAGGTACATGTGTGAGACCTGATCACTATGCGCCTGTGTAGTCACACCTCGGTCAGCCTTCTGGATTACCTGTTTGTACTGTCCCCAGCATGGGTGCAGTACTCAGTGGTGCCTGACCAGGTCAGGGGCGCCACATTCCCCCTTAGTTATCACCAGCACGTCCTCGGGCTGCAAGACAACATTTTAAAATGCATAAAACATTAAAACATGGTCAAACTTTTTAAAACCACCAGGTACCATACATCACCACCCTCCACCCACAAGTCCGTTAACCCACCCTAAACCCTCTCACGTTGGCCGCGCCTTCAGCCACTTCTGGCAGGATGTAGAGGCGGCTTTCATGGGCTGGTGGTCTTCAGGGCATACCTGGCCTGGTGAAGCCGCGCCTTCAGCCTCTTCTGGCAGGATGTAGAGGCGGCCTCCACAGTTGGTGCTGACCAGGTACCCTCTTTGTGGTGGAGAGCCAGGCCCCATAAACAGGCATGCTCCCTGGTTGCAGGCGAGCCAAGGCCCCATAAACGGACGTGCTCCCTGGTTGCAGGTGAGCCAAGCCCCTAAACAGGCTGGCTCTGGTGGTGGTACCTCTGGGGTAACTATTTACACTGCGAGAGTTTGTGGCTATAGCCAGTTCATAGCCTTAAGGTTTATGGGTTTCTCACATTAGTTCATGTGGGCACATGCTTAAACTTATAAACGTTGCAAACTGGTCAAAACTGTAACTTGCTGTACTTCTTTCTTTACTTTACATAGATTCCTCCTTACCAGGGCTTGGGCCTGTAGGGCTGCGGCACCTGTTGCTTTCTTCATTTCTCTCATCATCGGAGGTAGTCTCATCAGTGGGTCCTTTATCTTTCCTTTCTTCTTCTGTATCTGTTTCTTTTTCTTGTGGTATGGAGACAACTGGGTTTCTATAGGAATCTCTGGTACATGGCGTAACGTCAAGTGCATACCATCCTCTTTCTCCTTGGTGCATGGTGAATTCCACTGTATCTCCCATCTGTAAGTTCCTTCCCGGATGTCCTCTGGGCAAATGGGCTCTAACATCCCTTCTATTCACAAATATGCCTTCTTTCATACCAGGAGCTACTATGAAACCATATCCACTCTTCAAACTGAAGTCTTCTACTACACCACGACAAAGTGGACCTCTGACCTGGGATTTGGCCCTTCTCAGGAACCATTTCTCTTCCAAGTCTCTGGCCATGACTTCGTCTTTCTGCTCTGGAGACTGCGGTGCAGGGGAAAACCTTGTTCTGCTACGGCGCCGTGTCCTACGGGCTGGGTTCTGCTGGGTTGCGGCTTCACTGCCTGCAGGCCCCCAGGTGAGGTTTCTGGGCAACTCTTCCTCTTCATCCCAGCGGGAATACGGCAGCATCTCTGGCGCGGGGCATGGATCCACTGCTGATGGCTCCGGGGTCAGCTCCTCAGCTTCCTGGCCTCCTCTCCCCCTTAGTTCTTCAGAGCACTCCTGTTGTGGCAGCGCCGGGGATGGGTGGTCATCAGCAGGCCCGGGCGGGGGACTCTTTGACGTGGATATTGCCGGAATCCTCCTGGGGGTGTGCGGAGGGAGCAGATACCGATCCACCATCTCCTGTGGGAACTGGGCCTCTAGGTCAGCCTTCAGCTTCCAGTATTCGGGGTCCTCTCCTATCAGGGACTTCCTAGCAGGGACTTCCTTAGACTGGGGAGCGGTGTCTGCTCTGGCCTTGCGGGCCGGGGTAAACAGAGGTACATTCTTGTCTTGGCGGGCCGCGCCTGACATGGCGGCGGCCTGGTCTTGGCGGGCCGCGCCCGACATGGCGGCGGCCTGGTCTTGGCGGGCCGCGCCCGACATGGCGGCGGCCTGGTCTTGGCGGGCCGCGCCCGACATGGCGGCGGCCTGGTCTTGGCGGGCCGGGCAGGGCATCGCTGCGGCGGCCTGAATTGGCGTCGCAGCTGCGATGGGATCTGTGCAGGCTGGGCTGGGCGTCGCTGCAGCGATCGGAGCTTGGCGGGCCGCACCTGGCGTGGCTGCGGCCTGGTTCAGCACCTCGCCTGCGGCGTGGATGAGCGTCGCTGCTGCGGTGGGGTCTTGGCGGGCCGGGCCTAGCATGGCGGCGGCCTGGGTCAGCGTCACACCTGCGGCATGGATGAGGGTCGCGGTGGCAGCCGGATCTTTGCGGGCCGGGCAAGGCATCGCTGCGGCGGCCTGGGCTTGGCGGGCCGGGCAGGGCGTCGCTGCTGCGGCCTGGTCCAGCGTCGCCGCGCCGGGCGCCTCTTCAGGGACCGCGGGCGTGGCAGCAGGGGTCGGGGCACTCGCGCTGGCAGGGGCAACACTGGACTCACCCATCGGTGGCACCATCGGGGTCTGAGTCGTCGCCTCTCGGTCTGGCACTCGTCGCGCAGCTTTTCCCTCATAGGCCTGCACCGCTGCAGCCATCTCCAGAAGCTCCATGCGTTCCTCTCTGATCTTCTCTACGACCCGGGTCTCCAGTCGGTCGCAGAACTGGGCAAGTTCCCGATACCACCAGGCAGCGGAGCCTGGTTCTGGGCCTCTGCGTTCAGACGCCATTTCCTCTGCGCCTTCTTCTGCACGATTTCCCAGCAGTGGACTCGTCGCTGCCTCCAGTAGCAGGCTCTTCAGTTTCTGCTCTGCCTCTCCCAGCAGCAGGCTTCTGGCTCCCTTTCTGTCCCGACGTCTCTGAACGCCTCCGCTCTCTTCACTTGCGAGGTCAGGACTCTGCAGGGGATCTCTGGGTAGCCACACCTCTTCGTGGGCGGCAACTTCTCCCAGCGCGGGCTGCTGTTGTTTTTCAGCGCGCTTTTCATGGTGGCAATATGGCGGCGCTTCCAATTTTTCAAGCGGACCGCCCAGGCACATGGTCACCTGTCTGAACAGGTCTAGTCCTTATCCTGTTCGTGACGCCAGATGTGAAGCCCCACAAGTGCAGTGTCGGTGCATTACCTTCAGGGACTCCACACAGCTGGATCTTGTCACAGGTAGGAGATCTTCTTTTAGGATTGTCGTGACGCCACTCTCAGAATTGCGGTCAGTGGGGACCGCCACTGCAGATTAAGGGATGCCTGGGGCTGATGGTGGGTGCAGTCAGTTGTAATAGCCTCCTGAGAGTGAGGCAAGCCCCAGGGCCCTGTGTAAGTGTGTAGAACCACAAGGCGCAGAATAACTCCACACAAGCAGAATGTCTTTCAGGGGTTTTACTCACTGTTGATGGCAGGGTGAGTAACCCGGGCGTAGCTGGGATGAACCAGGCTGGAACCAGGTATCCTTCAGGCTGACTGATGAGGGTGGCTACCGACTCGCCTTCCTTAGCCCTTCTGTGGTTTGTGGTAACCCCGACTTTTAGTCCCTATGGGGGTCACCCAGGGAAGTAACTGCTCCCCTCGTTTGTTTGCCGTTTGCTTGTCGCCTGGACCAGATCACTCCAGCTGCTTGCCTCCTGTGAACTATGGGCCCTAACTGTGGCTACGTGGCTGCGGCCTTTGGGGTGTTGTGGCGTGGGCTTTAAGGGCCCCACACCGGCAGGTTTAGCAAGGAAAGGTGGATCTATCCCCGCACCGGGATCTGCCGCCCGTTTGGGCCTGGTACTCCCTGACAGTCTCCGTACTTTCCACTACGCTGCTCTCTCTCCAGCTGTGTGTGGTGTTCGGGCAGCACTACCAGGTGACCGTTCTCCCCCGTCGGTAGTCACTGCGCGGACGCTGTTAGACTGCACAGCTCCAGGGTCTGCTTCTGCTCTTCCTGAGCTGCACACTAAACTGGCTCACTCGTGGGACCTGCCCTGCTGCTCCTGTCTGAGCTCCACTTCCATGCTCCTCACTCCTCCACACTCTGCTTCAGACTGTTTACTCCTCCTTCTCTTTTCCCCTTGTGCCTGCCTACGCCACCTAGCAACCAGGCTCTCTACCACACCCCTTGAGTGGAGGTGAAGGCTTTGCCCCCTCCTGGGATCCCCAGGGGTCCTCCCAAAGGTACATGTGTGAGACCTGATCACTATGCGCCTGTGTAGTCACACCTCGGTCAGCCTTCTGGATTACCTGTTTGTACTGTCCCCAGCATGGGTGCAGTACTCAGTGGTGCCTGACCAGGTCAGGGGCGCCACACTTTCCTTGTGGAAAATGCGTGGCATGTCCAAATATCCTCCGTGCCACGACTTTTTCTTCATCTGATGGAACACGGACTTTGGACATACGGCATTATATCACGTGCACGACTACACACGTGATTTATTATGCCACCTGTCCGTGCTCTCTGGTGTACATAGGGCTCACGTCACGTGAGCTGCGTGTACGTACCAGGGAGCACGTTCGGGACATTTGTGCTGCCTCTGGGGTCGCTGACGTGGGCCTCCTGAAGACATTACCGCGGCACTTCAGGAGCTTCCATGGATGCGACCCTTCAGGACTTAAAATTAGAGGCATTGACATGGTTCGTGGGGGATCCCGTGGGGGTGATCTCAAGAAAAGGCTAGCTCAAGTTGAAGCTCGCTGGATCACCACTCTCGGGACCTTCACACCTCATGGTCTAAATGAGAACATCAGCTTTGCCTCTTTTCTATAGGGGTATTGATTCCATGCATATCCTTTTTCTCGCTCTTTTTATATCATCTGGTTTTTTATATATGTGTTTTTACTGTTTTTAATTTTTGTTTAATGTCTCTACCCCTAATCAATGGGGTCCATCTGGCATGTTTCTTGTTTGCTTGCCTACTGGATTTCTCATATTGTGTTATTTATCCTTATATCTAGTACCATCCGATTTGCTCTGATTTTCTATTTGGCCTCCTGGACGTGGTCCTTTTCCATGGCAACATTGAGTCATTCCATCAATCAAGATCCTTGGCCATGAAAATGATGAACACCTATATAATGGACTATTACTTGAATGGAATTTTTTGAATTTTTTTTTTTTTCTGATATTGTTATACGTTTGTCACATTGTGTTGTTATCCAAATGACCTTGTGGGTGTGGGGCCGTATATAATCGTGTTGAGTGAGCATTCTTGACACTCTATGTGGGGATATCAGTGGTTAAATGTGACATCTCTTTAGCCCGTGCTGGAGTACATCATAGGGATTCCCTCCTTCTTTTCCCTGACTTGGGAATAGTCTTAATTCTTAACATGTCCTGTTGGTGTGGCGTCCCTTGTCCCTCTCTGACTCAATGTGAGTGCCTTCATTTTGCCCTCTGGTTGCGCGTACCAGGGGTGATGTGTTTGCGTCCGATGGTGTGTCACCGCGGGAGGTGGGACTGACCGACTGATACAGGATGTTGTCCCACATTGCTCCTCCCCTCTATATACATGGCCCGTAGTTTATAGACTCTCTTGTGAATATTCTATAGACATTTAGTAACACCTCCATGATGCCGGTATTTGTCATTCTATGCTTGGCCACTTATTATGCATTAGATCTAAATACTATATACTTTATATGCCCCAGCTATAGCTATGGAGCTTGCTTGTTTTTTGTACACACCCCTATAAGTGACCCACCTCCAATAACCAATAGGTTGGACTCACGCAGTGTGTGTCATCACATGACGCGCTGCTGTGGGCGGGGTCTCCAGGAGCGTCTCCGTACGTGGCGTCCTGTACTCCTGTCAGCCTATGGCCAGGTCGGAGCGCGCGGTCGCCATGGTTACGCGTCCGTGGTGTCACGCGCTCGCCCCTGGTCTGGCGAGGGGGAGGGACGTCTCGTGCGTTTAGACTTCCTGGACTCCCGTGCACGGCACTGCTTATGTACTTTAGTGATCATTATTATTTAAACGGATATGGAGATAGTCTCCTTGTAATAAAGTCTGTAGTAGGTGTTCTTAATGGGCCGATTAATGTTGATTCTCCTCACTTTAAAGGTCCAGTCACACTAAGCAACTTACCAGCGATCCCAACAACGATAGGGATCGCTGGTAAGTTGCTAGGAGGTTGCTGGTGAGGTGTCACACTGCGACGCTCCAGCGATCCCACCAGCAACCTGACCTGGCAGGGATCGCTGGAGCGTCGCTACACGGGTTGCTGGTGAGCTCACCAGCAACCAGTGACAAGCCCCCAGCGCCGCGTGGAAGATGCTGCGCTTGGTAACTAAGGTAAATATCGGGTAACCAACCCGATATTTACCTTGGTTACCACCGCACAGAGCTACACGTGCAGAGAGCAGGGAGCAGCGCACACTGAGCGCTGGCTCCCTGCTCTCCTAGTTACAGCACACATCGGGTTAATTAACCCGATGTGTCCTGCAGCTACATGTGCACAGAGCAGGAGCCGGCACTGACAGTGAGAGCGGAGGAGGCTGATAACAAAGGTAAATATCGGGTAACCAAGGACAGGGCTTCTTGGTTACCAGATGTTTACATTGGTTACCAGCCTCCGCAGAAGCCGGCTCCTGCTGCCTGCACATTCAGTTGTTGCTGTCTCGCTGTCACACACAGCGATCTGTGCTTCACAGCGGGACAGCAACAACTAAAAAATGGCCCAGGACATTCAGCAACAACCAACGACCTCACAGCAGGGGCCAGGACATTCAGCAACAACCAGCGACCTCACAGCAGGGGCCAGGTTGTTGCTGGATGTCACACACAGCAACATCGCTAGCAACATCGCTGCTACATCACAAAAGTTGTTCGTTAGCAGCGATGTTGCTAGCGATGTTGCTTAGTGTGACGGGGCCTTAAGCCATGTGTTAGTGCCATGTGATTGACAAGCGTCCACAGTGGGCCATGAGCCTATCAGAATCATGGATGGGTCTTTTTACCAGCCCTCCCACTTACTTCCTGTTTTGGGAGCTAACACCTGATGGTAATTGAAACTCTCCAGTAGGCTATTTATACCCAGCAGGTTTACAATGCCAGTAGGGTCTCCTCCTTGAAGAAGCAACAACACCTTGCGAAACGCGCGTTGGTGGCGATCCCGTCCTCCTCTTTGGGTATGTGCATCATGTGATTCTATACCTTTGACTTCCATGTCTGTTTTCTTGTTGGCATGTGGTTTTTTACTGTGACTTTTTTTTTTTTTTTTTACATTGGACATGTTCTATTGATATGCACTTGCACTTTAGACTGTGTGATAATTTGTCTGCCAGAGAACTATTGGTAACTATTGGCCTGTGGTTGGAAACTGGTGATATGGGTTTTCTACATACCTGGGTGGGGTTGGGTTTTACCAGTGTATACACTGCAATTGTCAGTTAAATAGAATATTGATATTTTCCACCTACCCCAGTGAGTTCGATTATCTGTTAGTATACCTTTACCTTCCCTCATGCTACGACTAGAGGATTGTTAAAACATCCAGCACCTCTCCTCCCACGGCTAATTGCTTCCCCCATTGTTTTAAACCGCATGCCTCTCCCACGACTAGTAGAGAGTGTGAACAATAGATATTGTCATTATATCACATCTATTTTTGATGGTTTAACAGAATAGCCATATATGTTCACCTCTCCCACGGCTATTGATAACAACTGTATTGTACATTTTCATCACAGTGTTTGCCCCCCTTGATTCAGTGGTAGTTTTTAACTCCCTTTATATTGCTGTTTTGCGTTTGTCTCTTTTGATAATAAATAAATTTCTATTTGCATATACACTCGACTGTTCTCCTTTTTGCATGCTATTACGAGTGGTGCATATACCCCGCCAGCGCAAGTGTACTGGCGGAGTATTTACCTTATGGCTCAGTCTTTGAAAAATTGTTTCATAAATTGAGATGTCTTGAAACATTTTAGTTTTTTTCACAATTTGCAGATCAGTAACAGATCAATCCATCCTATGAATTGCATAAGTTCTTTTCCTTCTTGATGTTGTCATTTCAACATTGATTATAGATATTTCTAAGCCCACGGGTGTATAGCCGCAAGGACAGAGACTGCAGAACACTTAAAAGGGGTGTTAGTCGAGGTGTGTGAGTAAGTTGGTTGTGATGTCCGTCACTAGGTGGCGCTAGACACTACTTGCATGCAGTGAATGGAGAGGTAGTCATACAAGCTGAGGTCAGAAGCCAAGAGGTAATGACAGGACACTGGGAGCAGACAGAGATGAGGTCAAAATACAAGCTGAGGAGAAACACATACAGAATACAGGGAGCAGGCGGGGACATGGTCAGGAGGCGGTCCGAGGTCAGAAGCCAAGAGGTAACAACAAAAACAGGAAGACAGGCAGAGAAGAGTCAACAACAGTCCAGAGTCGAGAGCCAAGATCAGATAACTAAGCACTATGGGAGCCGAGAGCATTACTGTTACCAGGGAGTACGACTGGCTATGTTCCGGGCGAGCCTGCTCCCTAATGAAGCAGAGCAATCGCCGAGAACGAGGAACATCTGTGTAAGCACCTCCCAGGACCCACGTAGAACCAAGGGCTGAGAGACAACCCATCCATAGGTTTTCAACACAAACAGGGGAGCATCCAACCCTGCAAAAAGCTCTGCACGATGGAACGGCACGTACCGGCTTTGCAAGAGAGTATGGCAGAAAATAACCACACAAGATGCTCCGCGCATCGCAACCGTGACAATGGTGTTCAGTCCCCAAGGATAGTATGGGTAAGTTTTAATGTTTTTAGAGTTAGCTCTCCTCTATAAACCTGTTGAGTACTAACTAGAAATCCAGTAACGTATTAACAAGCCTATCTTTCTGTAAAAATTCAAGGCCCCAATATTGGAGTTACCGAAGCCACCGATTCCTTGCAGAGCACCCATAGATGATAAACCTCTGGGTGGTCCTTGTTGTACTCTGCAGTGACGTTATAAAACATCAATGCATGGTAGAGTAGCTACACGTGATGGGGCAGCTGCGGGGGCGGTGGTGACTGTCAGGCACAGCCAGACTTCTCAGAGAGAAGACAGAGACGCTTCGTAAACGTCTTTGCCTTCCAGATTTTATACCATGATATAGTTATATATTTTAATGTACGGCTTGGTGATGTGATAGTAGGATCTATATCACCACATTTGGTCTGGTAACTGTGTCCTAAAAGATCGGGGGTCTCCAATAGGACTCTATAGCATACAGAGCTGCATTAATAGACTTGGTGGGTTATGCCTGGATTTCAAGGGGTGCCATGGCTGAATTGTGTCTACGCTGCAGTCACCGAAGTGGTGGAGTGAGAGGTGCAAACCATTTTCTATATGTCTACTGCACTACCTAGTAGTGTCTGGCACCACATGGATGGACTGCAAAGGTCTAGTTCTACTATTTGGCAATAATATCATGTTGGGCACAAAATATCCTATGGCCATAGTGGCGAACCCTTCAAATGTAGTAGTGTATATCAACAAGTGATTATTAGAGCCTCCCCAGATCTATCTTGTCCATGGGTGCCAGTTGTAGCTGTAGCACACCAAAAAAATAAATTAGTAAATGCTGGCTTCAGAATGGCAGGAGCTGGAGATCTACGAGTGCCTGCACCCGCACTGAATGTGCCCCCGCACTAACAATGAGCTTGTCTTTGGTCTCTTTCAGTGTCAGTGTGCAACCGTAGGAACATTGATTTTATTTTAAGGAGTACTCCCTCTCAGAAAGCCAGCTGTGATGCTAGACACTATGAGCAGTATGAATAGAAGGATAGTCAGACAAGCCGAGATCATGAGCCAGGAGGTAACGTATAAGATTCATGGAGCAGAGACATGGTCAGGAAGAGGTCAGAGGTCAGAAGCCAGGAGGTAACGTATAAGATTCAAGGAGCAGATAAAGATGTGGTCAGGAAGAGGTCCGTGGTCAGAAGCTGGGAGGTAACGTATAAGGTTCAGAGAGCAGACAGAGATGTGATCAGGAAGAGGTCCGAGGTCAGAAGCCAGTAGGTAACATATAAGGTTCAGGGAACAAACAGAGATGTGATCAGGAAGAGGTCCGAGGTCAGAAGCCAGGAGGTAACATATAAGGTTCAGGGAACAAACAGAGATGTGATCAGGAAGCGTGCCGAGGTCAGAAGCCATAAGGTAACGTATAAGGTTCAGGGAGCAGACAGAGATGTGGTCAGGAAGAGGTCCAAGGTCAGAAGTCAAGATCAGAACACTTACACCAGACAGGAGCCAAGAGCACACTGAGCAAACAGGAAGTACGACTGGCGAAGTTCAGACAGAGCAAGCCCAGTAAAGAAACAGAGCAATCACCAGAAATGAGGCGCATCTGTAAAGGCACCTCCCAAAACCAGCATGGACCCTAGTGATGAAAGACAACCTGTCAGCAAGTGCACAAGACACATAGAGCAATTTCAAATGCAAAATGCTCCGCACAGCGGAACCGTGACACCAGGGCTGTCAATCGATCCCAGGTACAATGCTAGATATGCAAATTGGCAGGCATAATGGTAAACCAATCCATTGGCATTTGAAGCCCTCATTTGCATATGGATTAAAAGTGCATTTTTCTACAACTAGACGACTAAATGTATATTCTGGTGTGATTTTATGGGGTCTAAGTCCGATATATAAATGTTTAAGTAGCTGAACATGCAGTTTATGGTGACAGACTCCCCTTTAGCACTGATAGGGTGGTCCTTGGATGACCTGCACGTAAGCTGGACAAGGAGGGTAAAGTCATACAACGATTGCTCCCCTCCTTTCATGGTGCTGGGGGTGCAGTCAATGTCTCCATAGTTTCTGGCACCCCGGTTGGCATCATGTTGGTGACGCTAAAGAATAAGGTCCAGCTTGGCCGCCACGGTTTTACAGCCTTTGTCTGAAAACAGCTTTGTGTCTTTTGGCACATACGTCATCTCAATAGCGACCCGATATGCCAACCTTTCATCCTTGTGAAGACCCCGAAGTCTGAGCTCCGCCAAGACACATTTCATCACGTGACGGAACTCAAGTGGCAGGAACGGGACAAAGTAATCAATCAGGTTCTTCTCAATGAGGCCACTATGCCAGAAGCCACCTGGGCAAGAAAGAAGAAAACACATAATTAGTCCCACTGATACCATGTTACAGTGGAGCTCTTCTGCCCATGCGTAATATGGGCTTCACTGTGATTTAATAACAGCTTCCTCCCATGATGCCTGTTCTCTTGTACAGTGTGGCATGTTGGTGGTAAGGCTTCTTAAACACAGTGCTTGGCGTATACTAAGATGTAATGGTTCTCCTCGCTTAAAGCGCAGTCAGTATAAGGAGACTTATAGGCCATGCAATGCTCCCCTGGGAATTTAAATATGCAATTGGTCTCTTCAGAAAGAAGTCAATATCAACCTTTTCATGAGTCTTGCCACATGACTTTGGATATAAAGCCAAACCAGAAACTTCATTTGCAGACATATGTTTCAAGGTGTTTGCCCCTCATTAGAGCAAAGCAGGACATCTAATTTGGCAGAATGAGAGGCCTCTGATAGGTGGTCTAAAGGGGGTTTTACACGCAGCGATATCGCTGGTGAAAGCACCCGCTCCCGTCGGTTGTGCATCACGGGCAAATCGCTGCCCATGGCACATAAAATCGTTCGGAGCCATCAGACGGACTTACCTGCCTAGCAACGTCGCTGTTGCCGGCAAACCGCCTCCTTTCTAAGGTTGCGGGTCGTGCAGCATCACAGCGGCATCACTAAGCGGCCGCCCAATAGAAGCGGAGGGGCGGAGATGAGCGGCCGGAACATGCTGCCCACCTCCTTCCTTCCTCATTGCCGGGAGCCGAAGGTAAGCTGCAGCTCGTCGTTCCTGAGGTGTCACACGTAGCGATGTGTGCTGCCTCGGGAACGACGCACAACATGCGTCCTCAACAATCAACAATTTTTTGAACTACGTGTCAACGATCAACGATAAGGTGAGTATTTTTGATCGTTAATGGCCGCTCGGTGTCACACGCAACGACGTCGCTAACGATGCCGGATATGCGCCACGGAATCTGTGACCCCGGCGATATATCGTTAGATATGTCGTTGCGTGTAACGGGGCTTTTAGAAGCAATGTTTCTCGTGGTAGGGCAGGCCAAGTAGACTTTTAAGCCATGCAGTGCTTCTCAGGGAATTAAAAAATGCAAATAGCCTCTTCAGAAAGGAAAAGGACATGGCCTTTAGAGCCACTTATGGGACAAGAAATCTTAAAATGACCCCTTAAAGATCCTTTCAAAGGCCTCTCCCCCAGCGGAATCACATCTCCTGCTTTGCACTAATGATGGGCAAACACCCAGAAACACGTCTGCAGATAGAGTTTCATATCCAAAGTCATACTGAAGGGTTGATCTTGATTTTTTTAGGGTTTTCACTTCCAATAGGAGGCACTAAAGCTCCAGTCCTCGTCATTTCTGAAGAGACTATTTGCATATATAGCTGTAGGCACTTTTTGTACCAGCTTATGTTGCTCTGAGAGACAAAAGGCCCCTTTACTTTTTCCAGTTGGTGTCAGGTAAGACGTGTGTTTCAATTTACTCCACATTTTCAAAATCTCTGCTTGCTGTCAGCAAAGAAATAGGAATCCTCTCTTGATCACATCCAAGTAAAAAAAAGAGCCTGTCGTCACTCACTGTTTCTGTTATTATACAGGTCGTCATACAGCTCGTCCTCCACATCCTTCAGCTTCAGATCTTCTCTACATTTTCCACTATTAAATATTAGTGGCATCATTCTGCTGATCAGATCACCACCAGCATTGCTAAGGGAAGAAAACACAGATCATTCACTGGAAAAGTCTCCAATCTGAATTACATAGAAGAGCCCCTTATAATGGAGGCACTCTGTTCCAGAATAATACCAATCGTTAGTAACACCATATGGCAAAGCAAGACATGCTTATGGGTGCATATTTGGCACAATGACTTTGAGATAGTGAGAACTGGGGCTCCTAAGGTGTCCCCATGCTATCCCTCTACTCAGGGATATTCCTAATGGTGGAGAGGCCTGAGTCTCCTTCCTGGCTCTGCTCCTGACCAGTCCTGATCGGATACCTCTGTGGAGGTCGCCTGAGCTATAGCTTGTTTGTTCAAGCGTAATAAGAATATCTGTGTATATAAATAATCAAAATGTAGATGTAGTTGCATAACAATCTGTCTGTCTATGTAGCCATCGCATAGACCCATAATATAATTCTAAGCTGTATTAAGTCATAAAGAAGTTAACCAAAGATAATGAAGCCAGAATGTGAAGCTGTAAAAGTGTTATCAGTAATGTTCACACAGAAAGAATGTACAGAAACAAACTGCGCTGTGAGAAATTAAGGAGTAAAAGTACTCCCTGTCTAGCTTCAAGGTTAGAGATGCAAACTGTATAATTGGATCTATCTAATACACGGGTCAGTTGGTGATGCTGGCTCAAGGAGAACATGTCTTATGTATTCATTGTCTGATACAGTGATATATCGGCACTGGTATACAGCTAATACGGCACTGTCTCTGAATATCCCAAAGGAAGACTCCATTAGCAGTCTTCACCCAAATTCCTCCCTTTACACCTTCTCCCCTAGGGAGGGACAAGACAGGAGCATGATGAACACAGACAAGGGAAAACCAAAACTCTGTGACATAGCATGCACATGCAAAGGTAAAGACAATAAGAGATTCAGGAGGAAAAGAAGAGCAGGAAGGAAGCTACAAAACAACAGGGATAAACTCCACAACCGCACCAAGTAATAAGCACAACTTTCACTAGTAAGTCTGGGACACCACACCTCACAGACCAACAAAGAATAAACTATAGTTGGCATGGGTAGAAG
The DNA here is from genome assembly GCF_048569485.1 of Anomaloglossus baeobatrachus. Classification (NCBI taxonomy): domain Eukaryota; kingdom Metazoa; phylum Chordata; class Amphibia; order Anura; family Aromobatidae; genus Anomaloglossus; species Anomaloglossus baeobatrachus. The sequence continues at coordinate 229,121,458 of NC_134361.1, forward strand.
AATTCCACCAGCATAAATAGGAGGGAAGCAGATGTGATAGGTCTCCCACAACATGTGATTAAAGGAGCAAGCAGACCAGCAGAGACTCTCTTGCTAGCCTGCCTATGAATCAGCACACAGCAGGTCAACGCCCAAGTCTGCCTGTTTGATCCCAGATAGCAGAGAACCTATTGGGTGGAGTGTCAGAATCTGCAATCTGAATAGAGACCAATGTTACCATGACAGTCGTCGAAGTTTGTGCAAAAAATCTCTGTGTGACAACATTACAGTACAGAAAAAAAATGTAATCTGCGGTAAAATAGCAACGTGGATTTGCCATTGCAAACATTAGCAGAGTTTTTCCCACACAGATTTTGGTGCAGAACATACAACAAAATCCATACGGAAGAAAAAAATGTATTTTAGCGTTTTCCTCAAAATCACAAATTATCCCCCTCATCTTGAATAGAGAAGGGAGAAAAAAAATGCTGCTGCTGAACAGCGGCCCATGAAGAGCCTACACCATCATGATACAGACTCCGGGCAAGGGCGTAATTTGTAAAAAATGTAGACTAGGCCTTGTTGTTCGTAGTAACCAATCACAGCACAGCTTTCAGTCTTTCAAAGCAGGTTAGTAAATTAAAGCTGTGCTCGGATTGGTTGCTACAGGCAACGGGGCCTACATCATCCTAGTACAGACTCCATGTAAAGACATTATTTGTTAAAAAATAAAGAAAAGGCTTAATTTTCCATAGCAACTAATGCTGCTCCTGGACAGAGGCCCAAGAAGTGCCTACACCGTTATGATACAGACTCCGCGCAAGGGTGTTATTTGTAAAAAATTTAGACTAGGCCTTGTTGCTCATGGTGACCAATCACAGCACAGCTTTCAGCTTTTCAGAGCAGCTTACTAAATGAAAGCTGTGCTCACATTGGTTGCTATGGACAACAGGGCCTACGTTGTCCTAGTAAACGCCTAATTTTTCATAGCAACCAATCAAAGAACAGCTATCATTTATTTAAAGCAGTTTTGCAAGTGAAAGCTGTGCTCGGATTGGCCGCTATGGGCAATAGGGCCTACATAGTTCTAGTACAGATTCCATGTAAGAAAAGGCCTCATTTTCCATAGCAACCAATCATAGAACAAATTTCATTTTTTTCAGAGCAGCTTATTAAGTGAAAGCTGCTCTCTAATTGGTTGCTATTGGAAATAGGGATATATATATATATATATATGTGTGTATATATATATATATATGTGTATATATATATATATATATATATATATATATATATATATATATATATATATATATATATATATATATTAGAAACTGGTATGGGACAATTAACCTGTTTCTATGGCAACTAGTGATTGATTTGTCGGGGGGGTTACCTGATAAAAATGAAGATCGCTTTGCGATAGGACACTCCATTGATATTATTAGAATGGTCCAGGAAAGGCTTGATGGCGTCGATAATACCCGGATGGAGTTTTTCCATTTCATCAAATATAAATATGGAGCGAGCGCATTCACTGCTGTTTCCTCGAATCCACGACTGTAGCTGGTCCTGAGGAGGGAAGACATATTCTGCTGCATCAGCACCATACTACAGACCATCAGGACAATTGTCTATTATAATGCACCTAAAATTACCAATAACCAATGTTACCTAAAATTTCACATAGATGGAGATTTCTAACCACCCTCTGTCCGCCCTTCAGACATGACAAACTGTACACAGAGTACAGCCTGGATTCCGTTTACTGATCCATAGAACAATTGACATGGATATAAAAAAAAAAAAAAAAAAAAAAAAAATCAAGGTTGCTACAAGAAATGGCATCTGTACAATCTGCACAATAGTGGGGTGGCATACGCTATATGCCATCACTTTACAAAACCGGAATAACCCTTTAAATATATTTAAGCCCTGAAATAGAGAACTATAGTCCTCAGAAGGTGAAAGATCTGTGCCTTTGTCATAAATTAAAAAAAAAATCGCAGTGCAAACCGTCTCAGTTTAGATGCTAAGAAGCCTTTTGATCACCATGACAGGTCCTTATGTTCCAATCTTTAAGACTTTCGAGATTCTTGGGGCCCTGCCTAAAGGTTTTGCGAGGTCTTCACTCCATCCCAAAAATCATCAGCGAGGCTTCCACATGCTAACACCTTTCTTTTCCTCATCCAAAACGGCATAAGCCAAGGATGTCTCTAAAAAACTCTTAGTATCTAACCCTTGGCATCCCAAATTAGAGCAAAATAGGGCATCTTTGTACATGACAAATTGTTAAAAATGTCTTTATTTGCCAATGATGTCCCCCTGACATTGCGCAACCTTTTACCTCCCTTCCTATCCTCCACTTGGTGCTGGAGAGATGAAACTATATATGCCGCACCTTCCTGAATTACAGAGCCGGCAGTGACATTATTCCTCTGTGCAGAGCATCTTGCACACAGGTGATGCTCTGCCGCACCTTCCTGAATTACAGAGCCGGCAGTGACATTATTCCTCTGTGCAGAGCATCTTGCACACAGGTGATGCTCTGCCGCACCTTCCTGAATTACAGAGCCGGCAGTGACATTATTCCACTGTGCAGAGCATCTTGCACACAGGTGATGCTCTGCCACACCTTCCTGAATTACAGAGCCGGCAGTGACATTATTCCACTGTGCAGAGCATCTTGCACACAGGTGATGCTCTGCCGCACCTTCCTGAATTACAGAGCCGGCAGTGACATTATTCCACTGTGCAGAGCATCTTGCACACAGGTGATGGTCTGCCGCACCTTCCTGAATTACAGAGCCGGCAGTGACATTATTCCTCTGTGCAGAGCATCTTGCACACAGGTGATGCTCTGCCGCACCTTCCTGAATTACAGAGCCGGCAGTGACATTATTCCTCTGTGCAGAGCATCTTGCACACAGGTGATGCTCTGCCGCACCTTCCTGAATTACAGAGCCGGCAGTGACATTATTCCTCTGTGCAGAGCATCTTGCACACAGGTGATGCTCTGCCACACCTTCCTGAATTACAGAGCCGGCAGTGACATTATTCCACTGTGCAGAGCATCTTGCACACAGGTGATGCTCTGCCGCACCTTCCTGAATTACAGAGCCGGCAGTGACATTATTCCACTGTGCAGAGCATCTTGCACACAGGTGATGCTCTGCCGCACCTTCCTGAATTACAGAGCCGGCAGTGACATTATTCCACTGTGCAGAGCATCTTGCACACAGGTGATGCTCTGCCGCACCTTCCTGAATTACAGAGCCGGCAGTGACATTATTCCACTGTGCAGAGCATCTTGCACACAGGTGATGGTCTGCCGCACCTTCCTGAATTACAGAGCCGGCAGTGACATTATTCCTCTGTGCAGAGCATCTTGCACACAGGTGATGCTCTGCCGCACCTTCCTGAATTACAGAGCCGGCAGTGACATTATTCCTCTGTGCAGAGCATCTTGCACACAGGTGATGCTCTGCCGCACCTTCCTGAATTACAGAGCCGGCAGTGACATTATTCCTCTGTGCAGAGCATCTTGCACACAGGTGATGCTCTGCCACACCTTCCTGAATTACAGAGCCGGCAGTGACATTATTCCACTGTGCAGAGCATCTTGCACACAGGTGATGCTCTGCCGCACCTTCCTGAATTACAGAGCCGGCAGTGACATTATTCCACTGTGCAGAGCATCTTGCACACAGGTGATGCTCTGCCACACCTTCCTGAATTACAGAGCCGGCAGTGACATTATTCCACTGTGCAGAGCATCTTGCACACAGGTGATGCTCTGCCGCACCTTCCTGAATTACAGAGCCGGCAGTGACATTATTCCTCTCTGCAGAGCATCTTGCACACAGGTGATGCTCTGCCGCACCTTCCTGAATTACAGAGCCGGCAGTGACATTATTCCTCTGTGCAGAGCATCTTGCACACAGGTGATGCTCTGCCGCACCTTCCTGAATTACAGAGCCGGCAGTGACATTATTCCTCTGTGAAGAGCATCTTGCACACAGGTGATGCTCTGCCACACCTTCCTGAATTACAGAGCCGGCAATGACATTATTCCTCTGTGCAGAGCATCTTGCACACAGGTGATGCTCTGCCGCACCATCCTGAATTACAGAGCCGGCAGTGACATTATTCCTCTGTGCAGAACATCTTGCACACAGGTGATGCTCTGCCGCACCTTCCTGAATTACAGAGCCGGCAGTGACATTATTCCTCTGTGCAGAGCATCTTGCACACAGGTGATGCTCTGCCGCACCTTCCTGAATTACAGAGCCGGCAGTGACATTATTCCTCTGTGCAGAACATCTTGCACACAGGTGATGCTCTGCCGCACCTTCCTGAATTACAGAGCCGGCAGTGACATTATTCAGAGCATCTTGCACACAGGAGATGCTCTGCCGCACTTTTCTGAACTACACACCAGACAGTGACATGTTTCTTTTGTACAGAGCATTTTGCATTTGGAGATGCTCTGCTGTGTTTCTCTGAGCACTAGCTGGCAGGATTCCATGAAGGTTCTGGGAGGTGCTGACTACTCAAGTGTTCCACCTTCCTGGTAATTGCTCTCTTTCATACAATACTGAGCATGCTGTGCCAGAACTTCGCCAGTCGTACTCTCTGGTTCTGCAGTTGTGCTCTTGGCTTGTGTTCTGGTCTAAGCTTCTTGACCCCTCTCTGCTCGTTCCCTGTTCTTGTCATTACCTCCTGGCTTCTGACCTCGCACCGTTACCTGACCACGTCTCGGTCTGCTCCCTGAATCTAATACGTACTCTCCTGAAATTCTGACCCTCAGCCTGTGACTTGACTGTGCTTCTGTTTACTCCCCAAGTCCTTTCGTGTCCCCCTGTTTTCTGATCCCGGCTTGTCTGACTACCCTTCTGTCTATACTATCCATAAGTAGTGACTAGCATCACATTAGGTAATAACTGGTTGATCTGTGGTGGGCCAACCACTGGGATTGGTAGAGAGGGGTACTTATACTCTGATTCTAAAATGGAGTGGTAGGTCGGATGCACAAACACCATTACATTTATTGTCTATGGGGCTGCCAGAAAACAGCCAAGTGCAGCGATCTGCAGCGGTGGTGGAGCATGCGCAGTGTGAAGGATATGGGCTAGAGCATGCGCACACAACCTTCTATATCAGAAGGCCATAATGTAATTCTACATCACTCCCAAGGGCCGCAAACATTTTTGTAGGGGTATTACAATCCCAGACAAAAACTATTAACGATAGTATAGTTTTAAGTCAGTAAAATTAATGACCCCTATAAATGCCCCTATGTGAATGGAGGGTCTTCATACCTTGTACGTGGTGATCAGGTTATCATGCGGGAAGTGCAGGGTAGACACAAAAAGATGGACAAATTTGCTTTTCTCTCCTAAATCAAAAACATTCTCTGTGATAATTTTACTAACAAGGTTCTTGCCGGTGCCGGTGCGGCCGTACAGGATTAACGCCAGGGGCTTCCGGGGGTTCTCATTGCTCAGAAATTTGGTCAGTGACTTGTAGATCATTTCATGCGCCAAATGCTGCCCGAAAAGTTTCTCCGTCAAGTCATCCTCTAAAGCTGAAAGAGGAAAAAATAAATCCTAAATGTATTCTGTGTTACAGCATGTACCATGTTCTAGGACAGCATTGACAATTCAGACGGCTTCAGAGCTGAAATCTCCTAGCACTGCTTGTTATTTTTCAGGTATTTTTTTTTTTGGGGGGGTGGGGGTGGGGGGGGAATGTAGCCTTTGTATCAGACACATCAGGCATACGTCACCCTCAGAGTGCACTGCACTTTTGTATTCAGGACAATAAGGCTGCATTTTTTGATGCACCCTAGATAGGTTACGCACCTATGTGCCGAACTGGATACCTGACCTTAGGTATCCCTAGCAGTGCTGGACCATAAATAGGGATCAGGTGGGATGAGCTCTTTGTCAACTCCACTAAACGCTACAGGAAGACACAAGGAGGACACACGGGGGAAAATACATGAACTACTTATCCCCAGATGACTCATGCAAAAGTTCAGCAACGATACCACAGAGGAGTACAAACCACCTGCTTGCAACCAGAGCTAGAATTAACTGAATAATATCACCAGCACCAGTCCAGGGAAGATGGGAGTATTTAAGCACCAAGATAATGCTGATGATTTAACAGCTGGGTGGAAGGCAAGCTATTGCTGGGTCCAAAAGGGAGAGATGAAAATTCAGCAGGAAAGCCTATACCAATGAATACTATTGACATCAGGAACAATAGAAAGTCAGGGGGCATTCTGTGCAGCCAAACACTGTAACCTTCTATTGCAGAAACCATATGACTATCTGTCACCCGTGACACTTGGTCAGGTGAATGGAGCCCCATGGATATGTTTGATGCTGATGCCAAATATAGGGCTCGGACGCAGTGTGCACAGGGCATATAGGCGTGCAGGTGCCATCTTTGTTCCTCCCACCAAATCCAATAATGAGGGGACTGGGACCAGTTTTACATTTTCCTGGCCACCTGTCAAGCTGACAGGCGGCCTCGTAGGCTCAGCCTTTGGTCCAAAAGGCCTATTTTAGGCCCCGGTCTGCCATAGGATACCAGTGCCATGGGTGATCGTCTGACCCCTGCCTATCAGTACACTAGAGATTGTGGGCACTGTACCTGCCAGGCTGCCCATGGGCACTAAATCACTAGTGCCCCTTACGTCTCAACGTGAAACATTGGAGAACCCCTTTAAAACTAGAGGTTCTCCCCTATTAGCCACAGAGTAGACATGAAAATGAACCCATGTGCTCATTTCAATGGGTGTCTTGTAATGTCAGTATGCTACATGAGCTAAGGCCCCCTAATTTCCAAACCAAAGGCTCAGATGTGGCCCTTGAACACTTTTCTTTCAGCTCCATTGGAGTGATACCAATGGTTCCTCGGGGGTGGAGTTACCCAATAATTTTGCATATCAGACCAACGCCTCTTACACTACAGCATGCTATATGCTGAAGGACTATAAATCCCAGCAGATCACTAACAGCCGCCCATTTAACCCTTTATTGTCACAAACCTGTACTATCGAAGGGCTTGTTCACCTGGCAGCACTCCGACAGCCATCCGCAGTAGATCTCTGAGGACAGGTAGCCTGTAAGGGCCATGGCTGCTACAATGGTGAAACCTGTGGTGATCGGCTCCAGGGACACAACGACATGGATGTGCGGAGCCACCAGCAGCGAGAAGAGGAGCCACGTCCCAGGATGGGACCACCTAACGGCAGCCATGATAGCTGGGAGCAGCGCGCAGGCGCAGGAGAGCTCTACTATAGGTGAGGCGCTTCATCAAGGGGACACGAGGTGACGTAAAAGAAGAGACGTCCATGCTGTGTGGTTTCACTTTCCATTCTGGATATATCGTATTGAGTCATTGCCGGGTATATATCGTTATATATACATTCCAACCAACACACCCAAAAAAAAAGTGTCCTCTTTCAGGAACCGTACACGACAGACACAAACATCACCTGAATATAGTCCGGGCTCACAGTCTCCGTTCTAGGTTGTGGCCGAGGTCCGGGCTCTGTGCGGCCGCTCATCTCCCCCCCCCCCCATGTCTGTATGGAGCTTGTGCACGGGGCACAGTGATGGGGGGCAGAAAAGGGTCTTCCCCCAAAATTGTTCCCACAAAGCCGGAAGCTACAATTGTCCACAATGTCTTGTGCTGAAACATTAAGATTTCCCGTCACTGGAACTAAAAAGCCAAGGCCGACCCCTGATAACAGCCCGGGGCATGATCCTCCTCCACCATCTGTACAGCACAATGCAGTCCTGGAATCACCAAACCCAGACCCCCGATAACAGCCCGGAGCACTATCCTCCTCCACCATCTGTACAGCACAATGCAGTCCTGGAATCACCAAACCCAGACCCCTCCATCAGACGCAGATAGAGCAGTGTGACCCGTCACTGCACAGAACACGTCTCCTCCAGAGTCCAGTGGTGGTGGCTTTACACTGCTCCATCCGACGCTCAGCATTGTGCTTGGTGATGTACGGCTCGGCATTGTGCTTGGTGATGTACGGCTCGGCATTGTGCTTGGTGATGTACGGTCGGCATTGTGCTTGGTGATGTACGGCTCGGCATTGTGCTTGGTGATGTACGGCTCGGCATTGTGCTTGGTGATGTATGGCTCGGCATTGTGCTTGGTGATGTACGGCTCGGCATTGTGCTTGGTGATGTATGGCTCTGCATTGTGCTTGGTGATGTACGGCTCGGCATTGTGCTTGGTGATGTACGGCTCGGCATTGTGCTTGGTGATGTACGGTCGGCATTGTGCTTGGTGATGTACGGCTCGGCATTGTGCTTGGTGATGTACGGCTCGGCATTGTGCTTGGTGATGTATGGCTCGGCATTGTGCTTGGTGATGTACGGCTCGGCATTGTGCTTGGTGATGTATGGCTCTGCATTGTGCTTGGTGATGTACGGCTCGGCATTGTGCTTGGTGATGTACGGCTCGGCATTGTGCTTGATGATGTACGGCTCGGCATTGTGCTTGGTGATGTATGGCTCGGCATTGTGCTTGGTGATGTACGGCTCGGCATTGTGCTTGGTGATGTACGGCTCGGCATTGTGCTTGGTGATGTACGGCTCGGCATTGTGCTTGGTGATGTACGGCTCGGCATTGTGCTTGGTGATGTACGGCTCGGCATTGTGCTTGGTGATGTATGGCTCAGCATTGTGCTTGGTGATGTAGGGCTCAGCATTGTGCTTAGTGATGTACGGCTCGGCATTGTGCTCTGTGATGTACGGCTCGGCATTGTGCTTGGTGGTGTACGGCTCGGCATTGTGCTTGGTGATGTACGGCTCGGCATTGTGCTTGGTGATGTACGGCTCGGCATTGTGCTTGGTGATGTACGGCTCGGCATTGTGCTTGGTGATGTATGGCTCGGCATTGTGCTTAGTGATGTACGGCTCAGCACTGTGCTTGGTGATGTACGGCTCAGCATTGTGCTTGGTGATGTACGGCTCGGCATTGTGCTCGGTGATGTATGGCTCGGCATTGTGCTTGGTGATGTACGGCTCAGCATTGTGCTTGGTGATGTACGGCTCAGCATTGTGCTTGGTGATGTATGGCTCAGCATTGTGCTTAGTGATGTACGGCTCAGCATTGTGCTTGGTGATGTATGGCTCGGCATTGTGCTTGGTGATGTACGGCTCGGCATTGTGCTTGGTGTAGTATGGCTCAGCATTGTGCTTGGTGATGTATAGCTCAGCATTGTGCTTGGTGATGTATAGCTCAGCATTGTGCTTGGTGATGTACGGCTCGGCATTGTGCTTGGTGATGTACGGCTCAGCATTGTGCTTGGTGATGTAGGGCTCAGCATTGTGCTTGGTGATGTACGGCTCAGCATTGTGCTTGGTGATGTAGGGCTCAGCATTGTGCTTGGTGATGTACGGCTCGGCATTGTGCTTGGTGTAGTATGGCTCAGCATTGTGCTTGGTGATGTATAGCTCAGCATTGTGCTTGGTGATGTATAGCTCAGCATTGTGCTTGGTGATGTACGGCTCAGCATTGTGCTCGGTGATGTACGGCTCAGCATTGTGCTTGGTGATGTATGGCTCAGCATTGTGCTTGGTGATGTACGGCTCAGCATTGTGCTTGGTGATGTATGGCTCGGCATTGTGCTTGGTGGTGTATGGCTCGGCATTGTGCTTGGTGATGTATGGCTCAGCATTGTGCTTGGTGATGTACGGCTCGGCATTGTGCTTGGTGATGTACGGCTCGGCATTGTGCTTGGTGATGTATGGCTCGGCATTGTGCTTGGTGATGTATGGCTCGGCATTGTGCTTGGTGATGTATGGCTCGGCATTGTGCTTGGTGATGTATGGCTCGGCATTGTGCTTGGTGATGTACGGCTCGGCATTGTGCTTGGTGATGTACGGCTCGGCATTGTGCTTGGTGATATATGGCTCGGCATTGTGCTTGGTGATGTACGGCTCGGCATTGTGCTTGGTGATGTATGGCTCGGCATTGTGCTTGGTGATGTACGGCTCGGCATTGTGCTCGGTGATGTACGGCTCGGCATTGTGCTTGGTGATGTACGGCTCGGCATTGTGCTCGGTGATGTATGGCTCAGCATTGTGGTTGGTGATGTACGGCTCAGCATTGTGGTTGGTGATGTACGGCTCGGCATTGTGCTCGGTGATGTACGGCTCGGCATTGTGCTTGGTGATGTACGGCTCGGCATTGTGCTTGGTGATGTATGGCTCAGCATTGTGGTTGGTGATGTACGGCTCAGCATTGTGGTTGGTGATGTACGGCTCAGAATTGTGCTTGGTGATGTACGGCTCAGCATTGTGCTTGGTGATGTACGGCTCGGCATTGTGCTTGGTGATGTATGGCTCAGCATTGTGGTTGGTGATGTACGGCTCAGCATTGTGGTTGGTGATGTACGGCTCAGCATTGTGCTTGGTGATGTACGGCTCAGCATTGTGCTTGGTGATGTACAGCTCAGCATTGTGCTTGGTGATGTACGGCTCGGCATTGTGCTTGGTGATGTACGGCTCAGCATTGTGCTTGGTGATGTATGGCTCAGCATTGTGCTTGGTGATGTATGGCTCAGCATTGTGGTTGGTGATGTACGGCTCGGCATTGTGCTTGGTGATGTAGGGCTCGGCATTGTGCTTGGTGATGTACGGCTCGGCATTGTGCTTGGCGATGTACGGCTGTAGCTGCTCGGCATTTTGCTTGGTGATGTACGGCTGTAGCTGCTCGGCCATGAAGCTCCCGGTGGGCACAGAGTATTCTCTGCACATTGTCCTGAGGAAGAGGACGGATATGTCCTCGAAACGCGTAGACCTGTGAAAATAAAGGGAAGAATTTTATTACTTCACCTGGACTCCTGTGGTTTGGCGCGGTATTTAAACCTGCTTCTCTCCTGCTGACATTTTTGTAAAGACAGACGGCATGGGGGGGGGGGGGGCGGAGGTTATATATTGGGGGCGAGGGGCTGGAGGTTATACACAGAGGACAAGGGGCCGCAGGTTACACCCAGGAGCCAATTGGGGCCGGAGGTGTTACACAGAGGGGGCAATGGGACTGAATGGGAAACCAGAACTCACTGATTGAGACGTCTCCAATACTTTTCTCCATTTTGCAGATACATACAGGGAAGAAGAGGCTACAGCTGAGAAACGGAACCGAGACCCCCGAGACGGGAGCGATGGAGTCCTCTACTTTAGTGGTGACCATATATACATTTCTTCTTCAATGAGAGGTATCAAAACCTTCGAGTGCCCTCAATCTTCCATAAAGTCTGGTTCCACCAATGGAGCCGCTAAAAATGTCTGTTGGAGTTAATGCAGCCACGTGCCACGGTTCTCCCTTCCTGTGCGCGCTGGGCCCTATGTACTATAAGCAGCAGCGGTGACTCTTATGGGGCAGATGATGGCCGCACAGCTTTCCCCATATATAATGCATTTATAACATCCGGAGTATACAGTAACCCGGAGCCATACCCCCCCCCCCCCCCCTCCATACTGCCCCCGGCCGGTGACGCTGACCCCTCAGCTCCTATCTCCGGCTGTTACGGAACGTCTCTGGAGCAGGAGATCCGATGTCCTAACATTTCCCAGTGACAAGAAATAATTAATTACGCGGCCAGTCACATTCACAGCTTCCATTTTTTTATTATTATTTCATACCATACAGTACAAAAATGTGGAAATGTCCGGAGGAATAAAAAAAAAACCAAAATATGAACGCAAAGAGGGAAGGAGATAGCCCAGAAATGAACCTTTATACACACGACAGTTTGGGGTCACTTAGATATTTCCTTTTTTTTTTTTTCAATGAAGCCAACATTAAATTACACAGAACTCCCCTCTATACATTGTTATGTGGTAAATGACTATTCTCGCTGCAGACGTCCGGTGTGTAATGCAATATCTACATAGGTGTATAGAGGCCCATTTCCAACAACCACCACTCCAGTGTCTAATGGCACATTGTGTTTGCTGTGTTAGAAGGCTAATGGATGTTTAGAAATCCCTTGATAACCCTTGTGCAAGAATGTTAGCACAGCTGAAAACAGTTTTGCTGATTAGAGAAGCTATAAAACTGCCCTTCCTTTGAGCTAGTTGAGAATCTGGAGATTACATTTGTTGGTTCCATTAAACTCTCAGAATGGCCAGAAAAAGAGACCTTTCCTGTGAAACGCGACAGTCTATTCTTGTTCTTAGAAATGAAGGATATTCCATGTGAGAAATTGCCAAGAACCTGAAGATTTCCTACAGCAGTGTGTACTACTCCCTTCAGAAGAGAGCACAAACGGGCTGTAACCGGAGTAGAGAGAAGTGGAGGCCGCGCTGCACAACTGCGGAGAGCACAAACAGGCTGTAACCGGAGTAGAGAGAAGTGGAGGCCGCGCTGCACAACTGCGGAGAGCACAAACAGGCTGTAACCAGAGTAGAGAGAAGTGGAGGCCGCGCTGCACAACTGCGGAGAGCACAAACAGGCTGTAACCAGAGTAGAGAGAAGTGGAGGCCGCGCTGCACAACTGAGGAGAGCACAAACAGGCTGTAACCGGAGTAGAGAGAAGTGGAGGCCGCGCTGCACAACTGAGGAGAGCACAAACAGGCTGTAACCGGAGTAGAGAGAAGTGGAGGCCGCGCTGCACAACTGCGGAGAGCACAAACAGGCTGTAACCAGAGTAGAGAGAAGTGGAGGCCGCGCTGCACAACTGAGGAGAGCACAATCAGGCTGTAACCAGAGTAGAGAGAAGTGGAGGCCGCGCTGCACAACTGAGGAGAGCACAAACAGGCTGTAACCAGAGTAGAGAGAAGTGGAGGCCGCGCTGCACAACTGAGGAGAGCACAAACAGGCTGTAACCAGAGAAGAGAGAAGTGGAGGCCGCGCTGCACAACTGAGGAGAGCACAAACAGGCTGTAACCAGAGTAGAGAGAAGTGGAGGCCGCGCTGCACAACTGAGGAGAGCACAAACAGGCTGTAACCAGAGTAGAGGGAAGTGGAGGCCGCGCTGCACAACTGAGAGCACAAACAGGCTGTAACCAGAGTAGAGGGAAGTGGAGGCCGCGCTGCACAACTGAGGAGAGCACAAACAGGCTGTAACCAGAGTAGAGAGAAGTGGAGACCGCGCTGCACAACTGAGGAGAGCACAAACAGGCTGTAACCAGAGTAGAGAGAAGTGGAGGCCGCGCTGCACAACTGAGGAGAGCACAAACAGGCTGTAACCAGAGTAGAGAGAAGTGGAGGCCGCGCTGCACAACTGAGGAGAGCACAAACAGGCTGTAACCAGAGTAGAGAGAAGTGGAGGCCGCGCTGCACAACTGAGGAGAGCACAAACAGGCTGTAACCAGAGTAGAGAGAAGTGGAGGCCGCGCTGCACAACTGAGCAACAAGACAAGTACATTACAGTCTTTAGTGTGAGAAATCCACGCCTCACAGGTCCTCAACTGGCAGCATCATTACATAGTACCCGCAAAACACCAGTGTCACCCTCTACAGTGAAGAGGCGACTCCGGGATGCCGGCCTTCAGGGCAGAGGGGCAAAGAAAAAGTGATATCTGAGACTGGCTAATAACAGGAAAAGATTAATATGGGCAAAAGAACAGACATTGGACAGAGGAAGATTGGGAAAAAGTGTTATGGACAGATGAATCCAAGTGTGAGGTGTTTGGATCACAGAGACGCAGAACTACTGAAAAGATGCTGGAAGAGTGCCTCACGCCATCTGTCAAGCATGGTGGAGGTCATGTGATGGTCTGGGGTTGCTTTGTGCTGGTAAAGTGGGAGATTTGTACAAGGTAAAAGGGATTTTGAATAAGGAAGGCTATCCCTCCATTTTACAACGCCATGCCATACCCTGTGGACAGCGCCTGATTGGAAGTGGCTTTGGGTCATTGTCCTGTTGTAGGATGAAATTGGCTCCAAATTATGCATGAACTATTTAGGGGAGAAGCCGGCAGCTGGTATCTATCTGTAATGGAGGGGCCCAGTCACCAGACCTCAACCCTATAGAGCTGTTGTGGGAGCAGCTTGACCGTATGGTGCCAAAAAGTGCCCATAAACCAATCCAACTTGTGGGGGTGGGAAGCATGGGGCAAAATATCTCCAGATACCTCCGTACATTACCAGCTAGAATGCCAAAGATCTGCAAAGCTGGAATTGTGCAAAGAAGCGATCTGTGCCGAAAGCCAAGTGTGAGGAGAAATAATTATTCCATGTAACAATCCTTATTCCTGACTCGTCACTGCACGAGATTCTCTATTCATTATCAGCTCCTCTGTAAATAACAGGAGGAGATTCAGGGAAAAGACACAATTGTCCGGAGGAGAACAAACGTTAGAACTGCAGTGTGTAATATTATACATACAGTAATTATATCTATCTCCACACACAGTTATTTTTTCAGTTTTCCATATAACCATCCATTGTATAGATTTATATATAAATATATGTATTCTGCAATTTTCCCACTGGCCACTAAGCCTTACCAAGGCTCACACGTTCTGTTCTGTGCAGAAGTCTCATTATCATCATAGACAGGATTGCAATGAAAGGTAACTCCTGTACAGTGATATCTACTGTATATGTGTTAACACATGCTCCACCATTCACAATAGCTGATGTCCCAGCTCACCTTCTCCAGAATAACTGATATTTCCTCTATAAACAGTAGATAACACAGATGTCACAGCTCACCTCCCCATCTTTTTGTACAATGACTGATATCTCCTCTATATGCAGTAGATAACACAATGCACCATAGGAGTTGTCACAGCTCACCTCCTCCTGTACAATGACTGATTACTGTATATACAGTAGATAACAGGAGCCACCATAGATGTCACAGCTCACCTCACCCTCTTCTTGTACAATGACTGATATCTACTGTATATATAGGTGTTAACACACGACCCATCATCCACAAAAGGTGACGTCCCAGCTCCCCTCCTGTACAATCACTGATAATACAGGACCCACCATTCACAATAGATGTCACAGCTCTCCTCCTCCTCCTGTATAATGACTAATAACTGTATATACAGTAGATAACAGAATCCACCATAGGTGATGTCACAGCTTACCTCTTCCTCCTGTATAATGACTGATCACCTATTGTGAATGGTGGATCCAGGCTTATGTCACAGCTCGCCTCCCTCTCCTCCTGTACAATAACCTTTACCAAGATTAGAGCAAGCCCAGGTAATTCTTCTATACAAATGACTGGGGTCTGAATCAGTCTTTTGTTACCAATGTCCAAGTGAAGAACAGGTCCTTGGAGTATTAATACTAATATTAGGCCTAGTGTCTAGATTATTTTTTTTTGTTTTTTTAACAATAGGTGATTTTCTGATGACACATTCCCTTTAATTTGCTAGAACTGGCAAATCCCTTTAAGTCAATTTACACCAGGGGTCTCAAACACGCGGCCCGCATGTGGCCCCTCAGGGTAGTTTGTGCGGCCCCCAGGCCCGTGCCCCTGGTCACTATCGCGGCAGGTGCAGGGGCCGCAGCCACTGCCTGCACTTTATGTCAGATGAATGTGTTGCTGGGGCTCCGCTCTCGCGCCGGCAATACAATCATCTCACATAAATCACTGACAGCGACACTGCAGCTGCCGCGATAGTGACCGGGGCACGGGCCCGGGGGCCGCACGAAGCAGAGATGAGGCAGCGGAGGGGGCGCGGGAAAGGGGAGAAGAATGGTGTGTGTGTGTGTGGGGGTGTTGGACGTTAACCCCTTAGCGACCTATGACGTACTGGGTACGTTATGGCTCCCTGGTACTTAAGGACCCATGACGTAGCCAGTACGTCATGGTGAAATCGCGGCCCCGGAGGCTGCGATGGCTGCAACAAATACCTTAGATTCGGGGAGGAGGGGACCTCACAAGGGGTGGCGTCTCCTCCCCGGACCTACCGAGGCTGTGATTGGCTGGAGCTGGGTGACCTGTGTTTCACCCGCCCCCAGCTCTGATTGGAGAGACCGGCCTTGTGACCGATCTCTCCAATCACTGTGGAGCTCGGGCCACAGACCACTCCCCTCAGCTTCACTCCAGAGTCTGTGGAAGGTGAGTGGAGCTGCTGACCCATTACTACAGGATGGGGACAAAGTGCGCACATTACTGAGATGGGGATAAGACTGAGGACATTACTATAGGATTGGGACATTACAAGGATGGGCACAATACTATAGTATGGGGACATTAGGATAGGGACTAGGACGGCACATTACTATAGGATGGGGACAAAGTGGGCACATGACTATAACATGGGGACTAGGTGGGCACATGACTATAAGATGGGGACTAGGTGGGCACATGACTATAGGATGGGGACTAGGTGGGCACATGACTATAGGATGGGGACTAGGTGGGCACATGACTATAGGATGGGGACTAGGTGGGCACATGACTATAGGATGGGGACTAGGTAGGCACATGACTATAAGATGGGGACTAGGTGGGCACATGACTATAGGATGGGGACTAGGTGGGCACATGACTATAAGATGGGGACTAGGTGGGCACATGACTATAGGATGGGGACTAGGTGGGCACATGACTATAACATGGGGACTAGGTGGGCACATGACTATAAGATGGGGACTAGGTGGGCACATGACTATAGGATGGGGACTAGGTGGGCACATGACTATAGGATGGGGACTAGGTGGGCACATGACTAACATGGGGACTAGGTGGGCACATGACTATAAGATGGGGACTAGGTGGGCACATGACTATAGGATGGGGACTAGGTGGGCACATGACTATAGGATGGGGACATTACTACAAGGGGACAAAGATGGGAAACATTTCTATAGAATAGGGATAATGCTGGGGACATTACTATAGGGTGGGGACAAGGTTGGCACATTACTAAAGGATGGGCACATTACTATAGGATGGGGACATTGCTACAAGGGGACAAGGATGGGGAACATTACTATAAGATGAGGGACATTACTATAGGATAGGGACTAGGATGGGCACATTACTATAGGATGGGGACAAGGATGAACACATTACTATAGGATGGTGACAAGAATGGGGAACATTACTTTAGGATGGGGACCAGGATGAGCACATTACTGTGGGATGGGGACAAGGATGGGGCACAATACTACAAGGGGACAAGGATGGGCACGTTACAACAAGATGGGGAACATTACTAAAAGATGTTGGTCAAAATTTCTATATAGTGCTAATTGTAAGACTATTAGTTACAACAAAGGAATAAAATGTAAAAAAAAGTTTATATTTAAACAAAGAATGTGCACGTTTGCTATAATGAACAAGCGAAAAAGTTGAATATCAGTGATCCCAAGGTGTGTAAAAAATTTTTTAAAAAATTATAATATATATATATATATATATATATATATATATATATATATATATATATATATATATATATATATATATATATATATATATATATATATATATATATATATATATATATATATATATATATATACACACACACACACACAATAAAAATGTCTCTTTGTCCTGCAAAGAATGCGGCCCCCCCAAATTATTTTTTTTTCCTCTGTGCGGCCCATACACCCAGCCGAGTTTGAGACCCCTGATTTACACCATTATGTCACATTCAGACTTGAATAATAGATCTGAGCTAGAGATGCAAAGGAATTCCCTGAACAGTCCCTAACGACCCCATCAGGGGGCACACAAAGTCTTCACAATCATCAGGACTAGTCCTCGGCAGGCACCGCATCATGGTGGATGTTAATGTTTATTATTCGCACTGCGCTCTTTTCGCAGCTTCGTCATTGGGGGGGGGGGGTCACGTGCCGACTAACTTGTCTTTGTGGAGCGGGACTGAGCATGTGCGACCGATGTGTAGACAGTGGGCTGCACATGCTCAGTACCTTTCCACTTACACACTGGACTTTAGGATCCCAGATCTCATGATGGGGTTGATCCTGCCCAAGTAACACATGGCGCTATATACCTGGGCTGGAGGCCGTCCAGACATGCTGAGAGAGGCGGTTTTGCAACAGCTGGAAAGCGATCGGTTGACGATCAATGAGAATGGTGGTTTTGCAACAGCTGGAAAGCGATCGGTTGGCGATCAATGACTCAGACATAGCAGACGTGGATGAAAACACTGATTCATGTAGATTATTAACTCTTCACGTAGAAATCGGAACCATAATTACAAATTATATACATCGTCTTTATCAAAGTGATTATCTTACTGTAAAAACTGGCAGACCATTCACTGGGGGTCTGCGCCCAAAATTTACATCCAATCCAGGACTCTGAAGGCCACAGGAAAGGTATCTAACGAGTCCATTCAAAAAAAGGAGCAATGTCCGGCTAGCGGGGCAGAGAGCGGAGGCCGCCAGTCCGTCATAGGAATATATCCAGCTTTGTGGACACAGTTTTACAGCCTTTTACGGAGTAAACTTTTTCCCCCTGGGGGTAATACGTCATGTCTCTGGCGATGGCGAGCATGGTGTCTTCATCCGCCACAAAGCCGCGGCGTTCCAGCTCCGCCTTCACACACATCTTCACATGCTGGAACTCCATGGGGAAGAATGGCACAAAAACATCAATCAGGTTTTTATCTATCAGGCTGCTGTGCCAGTAACCACCTAAAATGGGCAGAGGAAAAAAAAAAAAAATAATATTTTTTGGCATCCAGCTGAAAAGGACAGTCAGTTGAGAACACTCCCACTCATCATGATTGGCTGCAAGGTTGATAAGCTCCTCCCACCTATGCTTTCCAGCTGAATGCCAGACACAGAAGACAATCCACTAACCCTCCTGCTGGAGCTGTAGATTAGGGGGACACACCTAATTTCTAGGCCTCACGTCGTACTCACTGTCTTTCTTGTTGAAGGCAGACAAATACACATCCCTCTCCACATCAGATAATTTGATTTCCTCTCGATTTCTTCCAGCTCTCCAGAACTTTAGAGATAATTCTGTGATCTTCTCTCCTCCGGCATTACTGGTATATAACAATATATAAGAGAAAAAAAATATTTCCCAATTCAGAAATTCTTAAAGCTTGACACAGAACACTATGCAGGCCCCCTCCCCCTTTTATGCAGGCAACCCCCCCCTCCCCCTTTTATGCAGGCAACCCCCCCTCCCCCTTTTATGCAGGCAACCCCCCCTCCCCCTTTTATGCAGGCAAACCCCCCCCCGCCCCTTTATGCAGGAAACCCCCCCCCCTTTATGCAGGAAACCCCCCCCCGCCCCTTTATGCAGGAAACCCCCCCCGCCCCTTTATGCAGGAAACCCCCCCGCCCCTTTATGCAGGAAACCCCCCCCCCTTTATGCAGGAAACCCCCCCCGCCCCTTTTTGCAGGCAACCCTCCATTTTTAGCTGATGTATGGCTTCCCGATTGCCACATGTACACCCCTAGTGACATGTAGCATTATGTGGCATCCATTAAAGTCAATTCAGACTGATTTGGGCCCTTTAAGGGAAACTGTCTACACAAATTGACTGTTCAAACCAAGCACAGGCTCTTGGCGAGTGGCCAAAAAGTTAATTGCACCTTCCTACCTACTGGGTTTCCCTGAAAATAATTAAGTTTACAAAGCAGACACCGCCTAAAAGAATCATACTTAAAAGACCCCAAACAGTTAGAATTGGCAAGTGAATGGGCTCTCCCATACAGATCTGCGTCGCTGTCAGGTCCCCTGTGTTCTACAGTGATGCTCCCCCTGGTGACTGGAAGCAGTATCACTCGCGCAGAGGGATACTGGTACCCGATCTGTTTCAGAGCTGCAGCACAATGGAGCTGGAATGGTGGGGGACCTGACAGCGACGCAGATCTCTGTGTGAGAGTCCATCCACCATCAGCACTTGCCAACTGTAATTGTTTGGGGTCTGAAGATTGTTTTGTGTTTTGGGGGGAGGTTACTTCGCTACGGGGGGCATCTTTCTTTGATGAAGAGTCCTGCTGTATTCTTTAACTTTTTTATCTACTTGGACACTTCCCTCTGGAACTGTAACTACGGCTTATTTTTGGAGTAGGGCTTATATTTGAAGCACACTCAAAAAATCCTACTAGGGCTTATTTTCGGGGTAGGTTATATTTTCGCCCTTGATTCACAGGTCTGGCTTTACTTGAGCCAGGTAAGGGCGGAAATAGATGGAAAACAAGTAAACAAAGGAGGTGCACTGAGCGCCTGCGCTTGGTTTGAACAGTCATCTTGTACTGACAGACTCCCTGTAAGGCCACGTTCACACGCTGAGTATTTGGTAAGTTTTTACCTCAGAATTTGTAGGACAAAATCAAGAGAGGAAAAAAAATCTGAGGAAAAGTACAATAGACACATCTCCTGGTTTTGGCCACAAATACTGAGGTAAAATATTGACCAAATACTGTGTGAACGAGGCCTAAGCGGGATCACTATGATTGCTGCTCTGGATGATAACGGAGGTATAGCCCCTCCGCATGACATTGGACTGGGGTTCTGGTTAGGAGCCATGACGCTCACCTGAGGAAAATGAACATGGCCTTCCTGTAGGAGACTCCATCGATGTGCTCGTAGTAATCTAGGAAAGGCTTAATGGCGTCGATTAGGCCCGGGTGCATTTTATCAATCTCATCGAATATGAAGACGGAGCGCTCGCAGCCCTTCACCGTGTCTTTCACCAAAGTCTGTAACTGGTCCTGTCAGTGGGAAAAGATGAGGCTGAGGAGTCATGGAAGCACATGGGTCTGCAGCAGAGCTGCGTACACAGAACGGCAGAGACACGCCGACCATTACCTTGTAGGTCTGGATTTGATTGGCGTGTGGAAAGTGGAGCGTGGCCACAATGGTGCGCACGCACTTCTGCCCCATGGGCTCAGAGTAGATGTGGTTGACCAGGATCTGGCTGACGTAGTTCTTGCCCGTCCCGGTCCAGCCGTGTAAGGAGAGCGCCAGCGGCTTCTTAGGGTTTTCATTGCTCAGGAATCGGGGTACAGCCTTCAGGATCACCTGCTTGGCCAAATGCTGCCCGAATATATGACTGTCGAAGTCCAACTGCAGCGCTGCAAGATGGAAGACAGCGTAATAAATAAATATATATATATATATATACGCACACATACATATTTGGGGGGGGGGGTTTTGTGTGTATTTCTTTTTAAGGAACAACATTAAGAAATCCTCCTATTTTTGGAAATCTGACGAAATATTTACAATTAAAAAGGTTGTAAAATGTTTAGATGAGGAACACAGATGCGCATTTATAGACTGTATTTCAAATGAACAATTCCTTTAAGGAAGTTACTTCATCTGCAGGTGATATTGCGAGGAGCGGCTATGGGAAACTGGACAGCCAATCACCAGGATCTGCAACCTGTGGGACTACAACTCCCAGCCCGGGCACACATCCGTGGCCGTGCAGCTGCTGCCGGACTACAACTCCCAGCATGGGCACACACCCGTGGCTGTACAGCTGCTGTAGGACTACAACTCCCAGCATGGGCACACATCCGTGGCCGTGCAGCTGCTGCCGGACTACAACTCCCAGCATGGGCACACATCCGTGGCCGTGCAGCTGCTGCCGGACTACAACTCCCAGCATGGGCACACATCCGTGGCCGTGCAGCTGCTGCCGGACTACAACTCCCAGCATGGGCACACACCCGTGGCCTTGCAGCTGCTGCCAGACTACAACTCCCAGCATGGGCACACATCCGTGGCCGTACAGCTGCTGTAGGACTACAACTCCCAGCATGGGCACACATCCGTGGCCGTACAGCTGCTGTAGGACTACAACTCCCAGCATGGGCACACATCCGTGGCCGTGCAGCTGCTGCCGGACTACAACTCCCAGCCTGGGCACACATCCGTGGCCGTGCAGCTGCTGTAGGACTACAACTCCCAGCCTGGGCACACATCCGTGGCCGTGCAGCTGCTGCCGGACTACAACTCCCAGCATGGGCACACATCCGTGGCCGTGCAGCTGCTGCCGGACTACAACTCCCAGCATGGGCACACATCCGTGGCCGTGCAGCTGCTGCCGGACTACAACTCCCAGCATGGGCACACATCCGTGGCCGTGCAGCTGCTGCCGGACTACAACTCCCAGCATGGGCACACATCCGTGGCCGTGCAGCTGCTGCCGGACTACAACTCCCAGCATGGGCACACATCCGTGGCCGTGCAGCTGCTGCCGGACTACAACTCCCAGCATGGGCACACATCCGTGGCCGTGCAGCTGCTGCCGGACTACAACTCCCAGCATGGGCACACATCCGTGGCCGTGCAGCTGCTGCCGGACTACAACTCCCAGCATGGGCACACATCCGTGGCCGTGCAGCTGCTGCCGGACTACAACTCCCAGCATGGGCACACATCCGTGGCCGTGCAGCTGCTGCCGGACTACAACTCCCAGCATGGGCACACATCCGTGGCCGTGCAGCTGCTGCCGGACTACAACTCCCAGCATGGGCACACATCCGTGGCCGTGCAGCTGCTGCCGGACTACAACTCCCAGCCCGGGCACACATCCGTGGCCGTGCAGCTGCTGCCGGACTACAACTCCCAGCATGGGCACACATCCGTGGCCGTGCAGCTGCTGCCGGACTACAACTCCCAGCATGGGCACACATCCGTGGCCGTGCAGCTGCTGCCGGACTACAACTCCCAGCATGGGCACACATCCGTGGCCGTGCAGCTGCTGCCGGACTACAACTCCCAGCATGGGCACACATCCGTGGCCGTGCAGCTGCTGCCGGACTACAACTCCCAGCATGGGCACACATCCGTGGCCGTGCAGCTGCTGCCGGACTACAACTCCCAGCATGGGCACACATCCGTGGCCGTGCAGCTGCTGCCGGACTACAACTCCCAGCATGGGCACACATCCGTGGCCGTGCAGCTGCTGCCGGACTACAACTCCCAGCCTGGGCACACACCCGTGGTCGTGCAGCTGCTGCCGGACTACAACTCCCAGCATGTGCACACACCCGTGGCTGTGCAGCTGCTGTAGGACTACAACTCCCAGCATGGGCACACACCCGTGGTCATGCAGCTGCTGTAGGACTACAACTCCCAGCATGGGCACACACCCGTGGCTGTACAGCTGCTGTAGGACTACAACTCCCAGCATGGGCACACACCCGTGGTCATGCAGCTGCTGTAGGACTACAACTCCCAGCATGGGCACACACCCGTGGCCGTACAGCTGCTGTAGGACTACAACTCCCAGCATGGGCACACATCCGTGGCCGTGCAGCTGCTGCCGGACTACAACTCCCAGCATGGGCACACATCCGTGGCCGTGCAGCTGCTGCCGGACTACAACTCCCAGCATGGGCACACATCCGTGGCCGTGCAGCTGCTGCCGGACTACAACTCCCAGCATGGGCACACATCCGTGGCCGTGCAGCTGCTGCCGGACTACAACTCCCAGCATGGGCACACATCCGTGGCCGTGCAGCTGCTGCCGGACTACAACTCCCAGCATGGGCACACATCCGTGGCCGTGCAGCTGCTGCCGGACTACAACTCCCAGCATGGGCACACATCCGTGGCCGTGCAGCTGCTGCCGGACTACAACTCCCAGCATGGGCACACATCCGTGGCCGTACAGCTGCTGCCGGACTACAACTCCCAGCCCGGGCACACATCCGTGGCCGTGCAGCTGCTGCCGGACTACAACTCCCAGCATGGGCACACATCCGTGGCTGTACAGCTGCTGTAGGACTACAACTCCCAGCATGGGCACACATCCGTGGCCGTGCAGCTGCTGCCGGACTACAACTCCCAGCATGGGCACACATCCGTGGCTGTACAGCTGCTGTAGGACTACAACTCCCAGCATGGGCACACATCCGTGGCTGTGCAGCTGCTGTAGGACTACAACTCCCAGCATGGGCACACATCCGTGGCTGTACAGCTGCTGTAGGACTACAACTCCCAGCATGGGCACACATCCGTGGCCGTGCAGCTGCTGCCGGACTACAACTCCCAGCATGGGCACACATCCGTGGCTGTACAGCTGCTGTAGGACTACAACTCCCAGCATGGGCACACATCCGTGGCCGTGCAGCTGCTGCCGGACTACAACTCCCAGCCTGGGCACACATCCGTGGCCGTGCAGCTGCTGCCGGACTACAACTCCCAGCATGGGCACACATCCGTGGCCGTACAGCTGCTGCCGGACTACAACTCCCAGCCTGGGCACACACCCGTGGCCGTGCAGCTGCTGCCGGACTACAACTCCCAGCCTGGGCACACACCCGTGGCTGTGCAGCTGCTGTAGGACTACAACTCCCAGCACTGAGCCGATTTCCTTAGTCTCCACTACCTGTAACATTGACAGTTCCCTCCGTCCGGCTGCTGCCCCAGAGGTAGGTGTGTAGGCCATAGTAAGAGATGACCCCGGTGATCAGTGACACGGTCCCCACCGTGATGGAGATGGGCTCCGCCCGGGCGATCACCGGGAGCAACAGCCACAGCGCCGCTCTCAGCAACTTCATATCCCGGACAGAGGAATATCCATGCGGGCGGGCGCTCTACACTGGCCATGACGTCACTTCCTGTGTCCCGCGGCAGCCATTTCTAAAAAGGGCAAAAGCTTTGATTCTCTGTTTCACCATTTTCTTTGGGTTGTGATGTGGTGGGGAGAATTTAGCTAATTAAAATGGCAGAGGAGGATAGGGATAATTTCTCCAAAATGTTCATTTTTTTTTTAATATTATTTCTGTTTGCCTTGTTAGTAGTAACAATATAGAGTGACTTTAGCAAAAGGTTGTGGGAAACTTAAAGTGGTGTTGTTGCCCATAGCAACCATTCGATTTGCTCTCCCTTCGGGTCTCACTTCTGGCATCGTAGCCAGATTGGTTCCGGGAGCTCTTAAACCAAGTTACTCTTATATCAAAGCGAATTTTCCCATAGGAAATAATTGAAACACAGACAATTCGTTCCACAACCCAAAAATATTTACTGTATTTATACAAACTTATTACAGTAATACAAAATGTACTGTATTCATATAAAATTACAGTGTACTAATACAAAATACTGTGCAGTAACAAACATATAAAGCAAATTAATCTGCACTTTAGCTCACAATAGGATTGTTGGTGCGGGATGCAGTATAAGCGATGTGCTGCACGGGTGAGCAGAAAGAGAGTACAGTACTGTATCCACAAATGCAAATTAATACACATGCTATATAGTATATACTGTACAATGGTATACAGTATACAGTACATATGTACAGAAAGTTACCTCCACAGCGGGTCAGAGCGCGGTGAAGGGACCGAACCAGACGGGTGCACGGTGAGGATTTGCTCTTCTTGCAAATCATTGCTCTCAAACCAAGTTACTCTTAATCCAATGTTCCGCTGCATTCTTTATTTCTTTTAGCAGCCTTCAGATTGATCTTGAGCCATGGCGACTTGATGGATGTACACTCTGAAGTAAGATCGATCTTGTGCAGCCTAGATAGGACCACCAGGGTCTTCTCCGCCATTATAATGATCTTATCAAACCCCCCAAAAAATAAAGAATAAAATTATATATATATATATATATATATATACATATTATTATTATTATTTATTATTATAGCGCCATTTATTCCATGGCGCTTTACAAGTGAAAGAGGGTTTACGTACAACAATCATTAAAAGTACAAAACAGACTGGTATATGAGGAGAGAGGACCCTGCCCGCGAGGGCTCACAGTCTACAGGAGGAGAGAGGACCCTGCCTGCGAGGGCTCACACTCTACAGGAGGAGAGAGGACCCTGCCCGCGAGGGCTCACAGTCTACAGGAGGAGAGAGGACCCTGCCCGCGAGGGCTCACAGTCTACAGGAGGAGAGAGGTCCCTGCCCGCGAGGGCTCACAGTGTACAGGAGGAGAGAGGACCCTGCCCGCGAGGGCTCACAGTCTACAGGAGGAGAGAGGACCCTGCCTGCGAGGGCTCACAGTGTACAGGAGGAGAGAGGACCCTGCCCGCGAGGGCTCACAGTCTACAGGAGGAGAGAGGCCCCTGCCCGCGAGGGCTCAGTCTACAGGAGGAGGGAGGACCCTGCCCGCGAGGGCTCAGTCTACAGGAGGAGAGAGGGCCCTGCCTGCGAGGGCTCACAGTGTACAGGAGGAGAGAGGGCCCTGCCCGCGAGGGCTCACAGTCTACAGGAGGAGAGAGGCCCCTGCCCGCGAGGGCTCAGTCTACAGGAGGAGGGAGGACCCTGCCCGCGAGGGCTCAGTCTACAGGAGGAGAGAGGGCCCTGCCCGCGAGGGCTCAGTCTACAGGAGAGAGGACCCTGCCCGCGAGGGCTCACAGTCTACAGGAGGAGAGAGGACCCTGCCCGCGAGGGCTCACAGTCTACAGGAGGAGAGAGGACCCTGCCCGCGAGGCCTCAGTCTACAGGAGGAGAGAGGACCCTGCCCGCAAGGGCTCAGTCTACAGGAGAGAGGACCCTGCCCGCGAGGGCTCACACTCTACAGGAGGAGAGAGGCCCCTGCCCGCGAGGGCTCACAGTCTACAGGAGGAGAGAGGACCCTGCCCGCAAGGGCTCAGTCTACAGGAGAGAGGACCCTGCCCGCGAGGGCTCACAGTCTACAGGAGGAGAGAGGACCCTGCCCGCGAGGGCTCACACTCTACAGGAGGAGAGAGGCCCCTGCCCGCGAGGGCTCACAGTCTACAGGAGGAGAGGGCACTCTGCCCGCGAGGGCTCACAGTCTACAGGAGGAGAGAGGACCCTGCACGCGAGGGCTCACAGTCTACAGGAGGAGAGAGGACCCTGCTCGCGAGGGCTCTCAGTCTACAGGAGGAGAGAGGACCCTGCCCGCGAGGGCTCACACTCTACAGGAGGAGAGAGGCCCCTGCCCGCGAGGGCTCACAGTCTACAGGAGGAGAGAGGACCCTGCCCGCGAGGGCTCACAGTCTACAGGAGGAGAGAGGACCCTGCCCGCGAGGGCTCACACTCTACAGGGAATGGGTGATGGTACAATAGGTGAGGACAGAGCTGGTTGCGCAGTGGTCTACTGGACTGAGGGCTATTGTAGGTTGTAGGCTTGTTGGAAAAGGTGGGTCTTGAGGTTCCTCTTGAAGCTTTCCACGGTAGGGGAGAGTCTGATATGCTAAGGTAGAGCATTCCAGAGTATGGGGGAGGCACGGGAGAAATCTTGTATGCGATTGTGGGAAGAGGAGATGAGAGGGGAGCAGAGAAGGAGATCTTGTGAGGATCTGAGGTTGCGTGCAGGTAGGTACCGGGAGACTAGGTCACAGATGTAGGGAGGAGACAGGTTGTGGATGGCTTTGTATGTCATGGTTAATGTTTTGAACTGGAGTCGTTGGGTGATGGGAAGCCAGAGAAGGAATTGGCAGAGTGGCGAGGCTGGGGAGTAGCGGGGGGAGAGGTGGATTAAACGGGCCGCAGAGTTTAGAATAGATTGGAGGAGTGCAACAGTGTTGGAAGGGAGGCCAGAGAGCAGGAGGTTGCAGTAGTCGAGGCGGGAGATGATGAGGGCATGCACTAATGTTTTTGCTGATTCTTGGTTAAGGAAAGCACGGATCCGGGAGATGTTTTTGAGTTGTAGTCTGCATGAGGTGAAGAGGGCTTGGATGTGTGGCTTGAAGGACAGAGCAGAGTCGAGGGTTACTCCCAGGCAACGAGCTTGTGAGACTGGGGAGAGTGAGCAACCATCAAGCTTGATGGAAAGGCTTGTTGGAGGAGATGAGTGAGGAGGAGGAAAGACAATGAACTCTGTTTTGTCCATGTTCAGTTTTAGGAATCGTGCAGAGAAGAAGGATGAAATAGCGGACAGACATTGTGGGATTCTGGTTAGTAGAGAGGTAATGTCAGGTCCAGAGAGGTAGATCTGTGTGTCATCGGCATAGAGATGATACTGGAAGCCGTGGGACTCTATGAGCTGTCCCAGGCCAAAGGTGTATATATATATATATATATATATATATATATATATATATATGTATATACATACTGTATATGGTGTCTGACTGCAGCGGTGGAGTTTGTTGGTATATCCTCTTGTCTATGTCCTACTGTCTGTCCTTATTATTGAGCGAGTGGTCAGCTATTCGCACTCGCTATGCTGTTAGACAGTACCGTCCGCTACTCGCATATTCGTTACAAGCAGCGGGCATAATGTAAGTCAATGGGAAATACTCGCTAAGTAGTGAGTAACACAAAAGCCGTACTATTCGCTACTTGCACGAAAAGTAGGGCTTATGGGTTATGTGACGCCCTGGACTAGCCAGGTAGTCACTGACAGGCCCTTGCACAAACACCAGTCCCCTAAAAAGGTAACAGCAGCCAACCTAAAAACCCTGAGTCACCCCTCTCAGGTTTTGATGTTCACACCCGGGGGCAGAGCCAGGCAGTTGGCCATGCCCATTAAGGAGTTCAGATAGCCTGAGGCAGGAGAAGCAAGCAGATGAAGTTAGGGAGGAGAGGAGAGTAGTCTAGAAGGAGAAAACGTCTGTCGGGGATCTGGGTCGTAGCCCAGATACCCTGTGGCCAGGAGGCATACGGTGGTTGCCGCCTGCAGGAGCCGGAAAGACGGCTGGTGGAACCGTAAGGGACCGGGACAGGGTAGTGACCCGCCGGTACCGAACCGGGGAACCAACTTTAAACCGGAGCATTAGGAGGGGTACTCAGTCCCAGAACGAGGCCCAGAAACCACTGGACCGAGTCAAATTCACTGATTGGGGTCTGGACCTTAGGTTATTTCTCATCCAAGTCCCGACTGAAGAAAACAGCCCAACGAGGGGGATAGAAAGCCACTGCTCAGGCAGAGAGATCCCACGGGCCAGCGTCTGCGGGCAAACGGGCTCTCCCGACACATACAAAGCCGGGGAGCGGACTCCCGTCGCTGAAGCGCAGGCAGTCAAAATCCACAAACAAGGTGCAGGAAAAAGGCGGGGACTACCAAACTGGGTGGGGGACCAGACGCAGCCGGCTGCGGCGACTGACCACCATCCTTTTGGTTTACCAGAGACTCCGGTGTATCTGTTATAGTGAGTACAACAGTGCGCTCGGGCCACGCACCGCCCCGCATCACGCCAACACGCCCGCACCCCCACATCCTAACCCCAACAACCGGGCCCCGGGACCATCAACCCCCTATCCACGGAGGGGTCAACACCTGGCTGCGCAACACCGTCTCCGGGAGCCTAGTCAACACTCACCACGACCCGTGGGTGGCGTCACAAACTTAAACCCAAAAACCGCGGCTCCGGCCGTGAACCTCCCCACCAAAACCTCTCACGTAGCGCCAGCCTCCCTTCAGAGCGACGTGACCTCCCGGGTCCGGAGGCGCTCGAGCCACCCACCGTACGAGCACGGATCCGAGCGGCGGGGCGGTACAGTTACTCACTACTTAGCGAGTATTTCCCATTGACTTACATTACGCCCGCTGCTTGTAACGCATATGCGAGTAGCGGACAGTACTCGCTAACAGCATAGCGAGTGCGACTAGCTGACCACTCGCTACCTCACTACCTGTCCTCCTCCCGCTGTGTGTCGTTACTCTAGTGGTATAGAATATAAATGGAACCAGGTTCTCCAATGTAGTTACAAAAATGTTATTTTTATCAGCGGCCGGTCCAGGAGAGAAGACATGTTGTTAGTGTAGTGGTGGCGTCTAGTGCACTCACCGGCCTTGTCATTATATAGGGTGAGTGGAGGGACAGTAAGGGACTAGGTATGTGACGGCGACGAGGGGAAGGACTCGTGTAGAGACGTTAGGGGAGCGTAGGGACCAGGATAGTGTCATCCCCTGCTCCCTATCATCTGGGTGCTCATCTCTTATACCATCCCTATTGAAACGCACCTATTTCGCCGTCATTTGTCCGTGCACATCTCACGCCATGTTTCAGACACTCGAGAGTCCGAACCTGACATCTGCTGATTAAACTCTTGGATGCCTGATTAGATCTGGCCTCATGTCTCTGCCTCACCTCTTCATAATGTCTCTGGCCCCTGTTCTTAGGGTGAAAAAAGCCCTCGGTCCGCCCAGTTCCTCTTCCTCCACCAGTTCTACATTTTGTCCCTAGGTCACCTATAACCCACAATGTTGTGTCCTGAGGAATCCTCCGCCCTGATATAAAGCTGTTATAGTATCTGCCATTACTGCCTCTTGTGGTCGGCATTCCACATCGGACTGCTCTAAGGGGCCCTTTGCACGTTGCGACATTGCAAGCCGATGCTGCGATGCCGAGCGCGATAGTCCCCGCCCCCGTCGCATATACGATATCTTGTGATAGCTGCCGTAGCGAACATTATCGCTACGCCAGCTTCACATGCACTCACCTGCCCTGCAACGTCGATCTGGCCGGTGAACCGCCTCCTTCCTAAGGGGGCGGGACGTGCGGCGTCACAGCGACGTCACACGGCAGCTGTCCAATAGAAGCGGAGGGGCGGAGATGAGCAGGACGTAAACATCCCGCCCACCTCCGTCCTTCCGCATTGCCGGCGAGAGCCGCGTGGGACGCAGATAGGAGATGTTCCTCGCTCCTGCGGTTTCATACACAGCGATGTGCGCTGCCACAGGAACGAGGAACAACATCGGACCTGTCGCTGCCGCAACATTATGGAAATGACCGACACTACACCGATGATACGATTTCGACGCTTTTGCGCTCGTTAATCGTATCAAAAACGATTTACACACTCCGATGTCGACAACGACGCTGGATGTGCGTCACTTTCGATTTGACCCCACCGACATCGCACCTGCGATGTCGTAGTGTGCAAAGTGCCCCTTACACTGCGCATCGAATATTCGCAAATAGTCGAATAGCGGCGAGGTATTCAGAAAATATTCGCAAAGACGAATAATCGAAGTATTCGATCATCCCTATTTAAAATCTAAAAACCAAGGAAAGAAGACAATAGACATAATCTGGCCAGTAGCTCCATGCCATTGTATGTTCTTCATTACCTTGTATGTGTCAACTTGACTTTTATGCGGAAAACTAACAGATGCCACGATCTTATGGACAAATTGACTTTCCGCGCCTCTTGGATTAAAATGTTTCACCAGGATCTGACTGATGTAAGTCTTGCCACTGCCGGTGAGTCCATGAAAAGAGAGGACGAGCGGTCTGAGACGTTTTTCTGTCTTCACGATGACCCCCTTGGCTAGGTGCTGTCCAAATATTTTTTTTTCCAAGTCACACTGAAGAGCTGAAAGAAGTGACATGTAGAGAAAAAAAGATGATTATTTTGATACTGATATGGCGCGGCATTGTGCTTGGTGATGTACGGCTCGGCATTGTGCTTGGTGATGTATGGCTCGGCATTGTGCTTGGTGATGTACGGCTCGGCATTGTGCTTGGTGATGTACGGCTCGGCATTGTGCTCGGTGATGTACGGCTCGGCATTGTGCTCGGTGATGTATGGCTCAGCATTGTGCTTGGTGATGTATGGCTCGGCATTGTGCTTGGTGATGTACGGCTCGGCATTGTGCTTGGTGATGTACGGCTCGGCATTGTGCTTGGTGATGTACGGCTCGGCATTGTGCTCGGTGATGTACGGCTCAGCATTGTGCTTGGTGATGTATGGCTCGGCATTGTGCTTGGTGATGTACGGCTCGGCATTGTGCTTGGTGATGTACGGCTCGGCATTGTGCTTGGTGATGTACGGCTCGGCATTGTGCTTGGTGATGTACGGCTCGGCATTGTGCTTGGTGATGTACGGCTCGGCATTGTGCTTGGTGATGTACGGCTCGGCATTGTGCTTGGTGATGTACGGCTCGGTATTGTGCTTGGTGATGTATGGCTCGGCATTGTGCTTGGTGATGTACGGCTCGGCATTGTGCTTGGTGATGTACGGCTCGGCATTGTGCTTGGTGATGTATGGCTCGGCATTGTGCTTGGTGATGTACGGCTCGGCATTGTGCTTGGTGATGTACAATGCCGAGCCATACAACACCAAGCACAATGCCGAGCCGTACATCACCAAGCACAATGCCAAGCCATACAACACCAAGCACAATGCCGAGCCGTACATCACCAAGCACAATGCCGAGGCATACAACACCAAGCACAATGCCGAGCCGTACAACACCAAGCACAATGCCGAGCCGTACATCACCAAGCACAATGCCGAGCCATACAACACCAAGCACAATGCCGAGCCATACATCACCAAGCACAATGCCGAGCCATACATCACCAAGCACAATGCTGAGCCGTACATCACCGAGCACAATGCCGAGCCGTACATCACCAAGCACAATGCTGAGCCGTACATCACCCAGCACAATGCCGAGCCATACATCACCAAGCACAATGCCGAGCCGTACATCACCAAGCACAATGC
Source organism: Anomaloglossus baeobatrachus (assembly GCF_048569485.1). Lineage (NCBI taxonomy): Eukaryota > Metazoa > Chordata > Amphibia > Anura > Aromobatidae > Anomaloglossus > Anomaloglossus baeobatrachus. The sequence continues at coordinate 229,153,735 of NC_134361.1, forward strand.
TGAGCCATACATCACCAAGCACAATGCTGAGCCATACATCACCAAGCACAATGCCGAGCCATACATCACCAAGCACAATGCTGAGCCATACATCACCAAGCACAATGCCGAGCCATACATCACCAAGCACAGTGCTGAGCCATACATCACCAAGCACAGTGCTGAGCCATACATCACCAAGCACAATGCCGAGCCATACATCACCAAGCACAATGCCGAGCCATACATCACCAAGCACAATGCCGAGCCATACATCACCAAGCACAATGCCGAGCCGTACATCACCAAGCACAATGCCGAGCCGTACATCACCAAGCACAATGCAGAGCCGTACATCACCAAGTACAATGCTGAGCCGTACATCACAAAGCACAATGCCGAGCCGTACATCACAAAGCACAATGCCGAGCCGTACATCACCAAGCACAATGCCGAGCTGTACATCACCAAGCACAATGCCGAGCCGTACATCACCAAGCACAATGCCGAGCCATACATCACCAAGCACAATGCCGAGCCATACATCACCAAGCACAATGCCGAGCCATACATCACCAAGCACAATGCTGAGCCATACATCACCAAGCACAATGCCGAGCCATACAACACCAAGCACAATGCCGAGCCGTACATCACCAAGCACAATGCCGAGCCGTACATCACCAAGCATAATGCCGAGCCGTACATCACCAAGCATAATGCCGAGCCATACATCACCAAGCACAATGCCGAGCCATACATCACCAAGCACAATGCCGAGCCATACATCACCAAGTACAATGCCGAGCCATACATCACCAAGCACAATGCCGAGCCATACATCACCAAGCACAATGCCGAGCCATACATCACCAAGCACAATGCCGAGCCGTACATCACCAAGCACAATGCCGAGCCGTACATCACCAAGCACAATGCAGAGCCGTACATCACCAAGTACAATGCTGAGCCGTACATCACAAAGCACAATGCTGAGCTGTACATCACCAAGCACAATGCCGAGCCGTACATCACCAAGCACAATTCCGAGCCATACATCACCAAGCACAATGCCGAGCCATACATCACCAAGCACAATGCCGAGCCATACATCACCAAGCACAATGCTGAGCCATACATCACCAAGCACAATGCTGAGCCATACATCACCAAGCACAATGCCGAGCCATACAACACCAAGCACAATGCCGAGCCGTACATCACCAAGCACAATGCCGAGCCGTACATCACCAAGCATAATGCTGAGCCATACATCACCAAGCACAATGCCGAGCCATACATCACCAAGTACAATGCCGAGCCATACATCACCAAGCACAATGCCGAGCCATACATCACCAAGCACAATGCCGAGCCATACATCACCAAGCACAATGCCGAGCCGTACATCACCAAGCACAATGCCGAGCCGTACATCACCAAGCACAATGCAGAGCCGTACATCACCAAGTACAATGCTGAGCCGTACATCACAAAGCACAATGCTGAGCTGTACATCACCAAGCACAATGCCGAGCCGTACATCACCAAGCACAATTCCGAGCCATACATCACCAAGCACAATGCCGAGCCATACATCACCAAGCACAATGCCGAGCCATACATCACCAAGCACAATGCTGAGCCATACATCACCAAGCACAATGCCGAGCCATACAACACCAAGCACAATGCCGAGCCGTACATTACCAAGCACAATGCTGAGCCATACATCACCAAGCACAATGCCGAGCCGTACATCACCAAGCACAATGCTGAGCCATACATCACCAAGCACAATGCTGAGCCATACATCACCAAGCACAATGCCGAGCCGTACATCACCAAGCACAATGCCGAGCCATACATCACCAAGCACAATGCCAAGCCGTACATCACCAAGCACAATGCCGAGCCGTACATCACCAAGCACAATGCTGAGCCATACATCACCAAGCACAATGCTGAGCCGTACATCACCAAGCACAATGCCGAGCCGTACATCACCAAGCACAATGCCGGGCCGTACATCACCAAGCACAATGCCGAGCCGTACATCACCAAGCACAATGCCGAGCCGTACATCACCAAGCACAATGCTGAGCCATACATCACCAAGCACAATGCTGAGCCATGCATCACCAAGCACAATGCCGAGCCATACAACACCAAGCACAATGCCGAGCCGTACATCACCAAGCATAATGCTGAGCCATACATCACCAAGCACAATGCCGAGCCATACATCACCAAGTACAATGCCGAGCCATACATCACCAAGCACAATGCCGAGCCATACATCACCAAGCACAATGCCGAGCCGTACATCACCAAGCACAATGCCGAGCCGTACATCACCAAGCACAATGCAGAGCCGTACATCACCAAGCACACTGCTGAGCCATATCAGTATCAAAATAATCATCTCTTTTTCTCTACATGTCACTCCTTTCAGCTCTTCAGTGTGACTTGGAAAAAAAAATATTTGGACAGCACCTAGCCAAGGGGGTCATCGTGAAGACAGAAAAACGTCTCAGACCGCTCGTCCTCTCTTTTCATGGACTCACCGGCAGTGGCAAGACTTACATCAGTCAGATCCTGGTGAAACATTTTAATCCAAGAGGCGCGGAAAGTCAATTTGTCCATAAGATCGTGGCATCTGTTAGTTTTCCGCATAAAAGTCAAGTTGACACATACAAGGTAATGAAGAACATACAATGGCATGGAGCTACTGGCCAGATTATGTCTATTGTCTTCTTTCCTTGGTTTTTAGATTTTAAATAGGGATGATCGAATACTTCGATTATTCGTCTTTGCGAATATTTTCCGAATACCTCACCGCTATTCGACTATTTGCGAATATTCGATGCGCAGTGTAAGGGGCACTTTGCACAGTATGACATCGCAGCTGTGGCCATAACAAGCCAAGTGGTCACATGGAGGCTGAAAATGGTCTTTTATGGAGGACACGATGGTAAAGGTATGATAAAAGTCTTCTGGCTTCATATCTCGGTAACCTGTCCGTCAGGTGCAATGATAGAGTGATCAGGAACCCCGGAAGGCCGATCACGCCGACGTCCGGCTCTCCATATAATTTGGTGTAGTGTATGGGCCCGTTCAGGTCTCTTCCAGTCACCTCCTGCCCAATTTTGTCCAAAGTCAGGCCCTTCTTTATGAAATGCTTTCGAATCACTCGTTTGAGAAACAAGATCAAGGGAAACGAAACTTAGAACCGTTCAGTTTCTTCTTTTAGTAACTCATCAGGAAGAACAGGACGGTAACCAATCACTGTCTGCAAGTATAGGTAAAGTTATCAAACCTGCTCTGTCACTATACCATAGCCTCTTCAGAAGTAAGAGGATGTGATCTCTGGTGCCACCTATTGGATGTAGCAGTCCTAAAAGTCAATATCAACCTTTTTAATGAGCCTTGACATAGGAGAAGAAGCCAAACTAGACATTACATTTACAGAAACGTGTTTCGGGGTCTTGCTTCCTCCTCAGTGCAAAGCAGGAAAACCAATTTGGCTAGGTGAAAAGCTTCTGAGCCTCATGCTGGTCTAAGGAGACATAGGCCAGGAATTTATATATGTAAATATCCTTTTCTGAGAGGATGTGGACCTGATTTCTGGCACCACCTATTGAATGTAGCGAGACATATACCATTGTTATAGTAACATGAGAAAAACAATGAATATTGCACCATCTGGTGATCACAACTAGTAGTTTTCTTCCTTTGTCTCCCGTTCAGGGTCATCATGATCGCGGTCGCAGATAGCCGACGTCAGCACTTAATTTCAGCTGAAGTGTATTGACAGCGCAGAGATCTGCCAGGATGGGGGACATTATTACCAGGAAGGGGCCAAGTATGGGGAACATTATTCCACGGTGGGGGATATTATACTAGGATGGGGGGGCATTATTACCAGGAAGGGGCCAAGTATGAGGAACATTATTCCAGGATGGGGGATATTATACTAGGATGGGGGACATTATGACCAGGAAGGGGCCAAGTATGAGGAACATTATTCCAGGATCGGGGATATTATACCAGGATGGGGGACATTATCACCAGGAAGGGGCCAAGTACGGGGAACATTATTCCAGGATAGGGTTTATTATACCAGGATGGGGGACATTATCACCAGGAAGGTGCCCAGGATAGGGAACATTATTACAGGATGGGGGATATTATACTAGGATGGGGGACATTATTACCAGGAAGGGGCCAAGTATGAGGAACATTCTTCCAGGATGGGGGATATTATACCAGGATGGGGGACATTATCACCGGGAAGGGGCCAAGTATGGGGAACATTATTCCAGGATAGGGGATATTATATCAGGATGGGGGACATTATTACCAGGAAGGTGCCCAGGATAGGGAACATTATTACAGGATGGGGGATATTATACCAGGATGGGGGACATTATTACCAGGAGAAGGGATATTATATGAGGATGGGGGACATTATTACCAGGAAGGGGCCCGGGATGGGAAACATTATTCCAGGATAGGGGATATTATACCAGGATAGGGGACATTATCACTGGGAAGGGGCCAAGTATGGGGAACATTATTCCAGGATAGGGGATATTATACCAAGATGGGAGACATTATTACCAGGAAGGGGCCAAGTATGGGGAATATTATTCCAGGATAGGGTTATTATATCAGGATGGGGGACATTATTACCAGAAAGGGGCCCAGGATGGGGAACATTATTCCAGAATGGGGGATATTATATCAGGATGGGGGACATTATTACCAGGAAGGGGCCCGGGATGGGGGACATTATACCAGGAGAGGGGATATTATATCAGGATGGGGACATTATCACCAGGAAGGGGCCAAGTATGGGGAACATTACACAAGGATGGGGGATATTACACCAAGTTAGGGTCAAGTATGAGTGACATTATTACTGGTAGGAACACAGGATGTGGGACATTATTACAGGAAGATGCCCGGGAAGGAGGACATTATACCAGGAAGGGATCTGGATAGGTGACATTATTTTATTATGGGGGCAACACGTATGTCTTTATAGGATTTAGAACTAGTGAGCGTGCAGGGCACTGATCATTACCTGATTGAGCATCACCGGTGTACGAGCGCCATACTCGAGTCCCTGCACCCCATGTTTCTCAGCTGTTAGACAGCCAATAAACATGCTGTGATTGCCTGCCATACACGGTAATGTTGTAGCCATGTTGGCTATTGGCATTACTGTGATAGACCGGCCACCTCGTGTCATCGGGTGCTATTTGTAACCCGGGGGTGCTTGGCACACTGTCCTCTGGAAGCCGGTATAGTTGATGTAGGAGTAAAAGCATAGGTTAGAACAAGGTTTGTACACTTGCACCCTTTAGTGCCTTTCATGGGTGTTTTTAGCCCTGTTTAACCTAATAAATAAATCAACAAATGAAAAAAACAAACAAACGTTTGGTCCCTCTATTTTAATAACCAGCCAAGGTAAAGCAGACAGCTGGGGGCTGGTATTATTAGGCTGAAGAGGCCCATGGTTATTTGGCCCTTCTCAGCCTAAAAATACCAGCTTGCAGCCACCCCAGAATGAGCGCATTACATTAGATGTAGATCTGGCGCTCCGCTCGGCTCTTCCTGACTGCCCTGGTGTAGTAGCTATCAGGGTAATAGTTTTAGGGGTTGATGTCAGCTGTGCAATGTCAGCTTGCTTCAAGTCCAGGGGTTAGTAATGGAGAGGCATCTATTAGACACCCCCATTACTAACCAAGGAAAAAATAGTTTATTTGAATAAAGACTCCCCCACACTACCCCTCGTTCACCAATTTATTATCAAAAATGTTCCCATGAAGTTCCATCGTGGTCCACGATCCACAAATGTAGCTCTGGCGACTGTGAATAGCAGTAAAGTACTGTTTGGAGGGCTAGGAGGGGCCGTTATACAGAGTGAAGAGGTGTGGGGGCCATTATATTGTATTTAGGCCCGATGTTTTTTGGGGGGCTATTAGAAATTCTGCAATGGGGCACCATGATTTCTATGTACACCCCGACTCCTGACCTATTGGATACAGTAAATACTTTTATTACCTATTAAATACAATCTAAGTGTTGCAGGACAACGCCTGGAAATCTTGAGCAAATTTGGGGTCAAATGACAACTTTGCACCCTAAATCTAAATACAGAGGCTGTAGAGGGAAAATTGATCTATCAAATAGAACATAGAACTAATTGGCCACAATACAAAGTGACAAGTGCAAGCTTTTCTATATACACTTTATTAGTACAAATTGCAGTTTTACATTTTATTCTGAATTCTATTAAGGGATCCACAGATCTAAATCAGAATTTTTGTAATTGAAAATTGACTGGTTCCTTAAAGGGGTTTTCCAGTGATATGTTTTTCAAAAACAAGTCATTTAGTTAATGATATGGTCATTATATATATCATTCATTATGTCCCGCTGATTGGAAAATTGCTGGAGGTGGTCAATGGACTAATGTCAGACCGGGTTCAGTGGCCATTAGGGGGAGCACAGTGCGCGGCTGTTTAAATCCCCATGTGACACCTGTCCTTTGTCAACTATTGCAATGTTCCTGTAATGCAAGCCACTACTTACGAATGGTATAGACGGCAGAGAAGTCAGGAAAGCCGGGGTCAGGTAACAAAACACATAATGACACGGAGTACACAGAAGCGTAGTCAGGTGACAATCCGAGAGTCAGAATTCCAGGAGGGTATGTATTAGATTTAGGGAGCAGACAGAGATGTGGTCAGGTAACAAGAGGACACGTATGGACACGGAGTACACAGAAGTGTAATCAGGTCACGATCCGAGGGTCAGAATTCCAGGAGGGTATGTATTAGATTTAGGGAGCAGACAGAGACGTGGTCAGGTAACAGGAGGACACATATTGACACAGAGTACACAGAAGTGTAATCAGGTCACGATCCGAGGGTGAAAATTCCAGGAAGGTACGTATTAGATTCAGGGAGCAGACAGAGACGTGGTCAGGTAACAGGAGGACACATATTGACACAGAGTGCACAGAAGTGTAATCAGGTCACGATCCGAGGGTGAAAATTCCAGGAAGGTACGTATTAGATCCAGGGAGCAGACAGAGACGTGGTCAGGTAACAGGAGGACACGTATGGACACAGAGTGCACAAAAGTGTAGTCAGGTCACGATCCGAGGGTGAAAATTCCAGGAAGGTACGTATTAGATTCAGGGAGCAGACAGAGACGTGGTCAGGTAACAGGAGGACATGTATGGACACGGAGTACACAGAAGTGTAGTCAGCTCACTATCTGAGGGTCATAATTCCAGGAGGGTATGTATTAGATTCAGGGAGCAGACAGAGACGTGGTCAGGTAACAGGAGGACACATATGGACACAGAGTACACAGAAGTGTAATCAGGTCACGATCCGAGGGTGAAAATTCCAGGAAGGTACGTATTAGATTCAGGGAGCAGACAGAGACGTGGTCAGGTAACAGGAGGACACGTATGGACACAGAGTACACAGAAGTGTAGTCAGCTCACTATCTGAGGGTCATAATTCCAGGAGGGTATGTATTAGATTCAGGGAGCAGACAGAGACATGGTCAGGTAACAGGAGGACACATATGGACACAGAGTACACAGAAGTGTAATCAGGTCACAATCCGAGGGTCAAAAATCCTGGAAGGTACGTATTAGATTTAGGGAGCAGACAGAGACGTGGTCAGGTAACGCTCCGAGGTCCAAAGCCAGGAGGTCACAACAAGAATAGGGAGTGCTCCAAAATGCTGCAAGCGATAACAATCACTCCTGCTGATTGTTATCGCTTGCAGCATTTTGGAACTCTTTATGTGGGGTGTATATTTGTACGGCGCAGATACTTTTTGTATACACACTAAGAACAGGGAGTGGGCAGAGGGGAGTCAAATAACGGTCCGGGGTCAAGAAACTAAGATCAGAACACATGCACAAATACAGGCCAACAGCACAACTACAGAACCAGAATGTACGACTGGCGTGGTTCTTAGAGAGCATGCTCAGTAAGGAAGCAGAGAAATTACCAGGAGGATGGAACACCTGAATAATCAGCACCTCCCAGAACCTGCATGGAACCCTGTGCTGTCAAACAGCCTGCCAGCTCAGTGCTCAGGAAAACACAGCGGAGCATCTCCAAATGTGCAAGATGCTCTGCACAGAGGAATCATGTCACTGCCAGCCCTGTAGTTCAGGAAAGCGCAGCAGAGCATCACCTGTGTGCAAGATGCTCTGCACAGAGGAATCGTGACAGTTCCGTTTCCGTCTGCTGTGCTTTATATTGGACTCCTGTTCTGTGTTCTCACCCGTCTCTTTAACCCACTGCTCTGCTGATTAAACCTTTGGATACCTTTTTCAATTTGGCCTTGTAATATATGACACTGCTTCTGCCTCACGTCTCGGCCTCGCCCCTTGGCCACGTCACTGGCCTCTGATTCTCCTCTCTTTGTCCCCATCTTTCTGGCACCAGCTTGGCTTGCCCTCAACGTAAATCACCGGCCAACAACTGCCCTGTGGCTGGAACCAGCAGAGGCTAGTTTTAAGTATACAGTTGCTATACGAATTACCAAAATTTTTGTGGCTGATTCAGAAAAAAAAGTAGTTTGTGGATTGATTGTTGGCAGTTCATTCTAAATTCACTCGTATCTGCACGTTTTTGCAGCCATTTTGGGAAAAAACATCTTCCCCCTTAGGGTAGTAATCCATGCCTTTTGGAAATCCGGGAGACAAACTTTTTATCTTCTTTCCTTCCTTGCCGCTTAAGCTCTGCCCTAATGCACATCTTCACATGCTCCAATTCCAAAGGCAGAAAAGGGACAAAGATGTCAATAACGCTGTTCTTTATCAGGTCGCAGTTGTAATATTCACCTATGGATAGAAACAGCCTATGAGAGTCATGAACTTGCCTAAAATAAGTTGTCATCCCTCGGTTTCGGTACTCGACCCGGTGACCCTTTGCTGCGGTGCCGGTTTCCTTCTCCGCTGAACCACAACCTGGTCGGTCTCTGTCTAAGTGCTGATGGTTCTCTTACTTTTGCTTTTCTTCCCTTGCTTTGCTGCTAGTCAGGTGTTTCTTACTTTCTTAGTTTTTCTCTGTCCTATCACATCCCGGGTGGGGCTTTTTATACCCAGCTTTCTCTCCTGGCTATATTTTGTTTAGGTGGAAGAAGTTCCAGCTCTGCAACTTAGGTATTTTGCCTGCTAGGCAAAGACTAGTTTTCTCATTTACCTTCCGAACACCTTTCTTCTGTCCTCAGGTTGGTGGGATGTTTTCCTTGCTTTCATTCATTTCATTATTTTCCCTTTCCCCTTGTGCACGTGCTTTAAGCTTGCTCACGTTCGATTTATCTCTAACCTTGCACACTTTTCTTATCTTGGTTAGTTTGTTGTAGCAACCTCCCCTTTGGTTCCTTAGGAGGAACAAGAAACAGCTTGATGGCCTTTCAGGGAGCCAGGTCTGAGCTGTGGTTTTTAGCTGTACGGCTAGGGAACCAATTGGGTGTGGGTGCGGCCAGTGTGGTAGGCTTTTTTTCTTCCTGACCCGTGTAGAGTTGACTCATGTATACCAGGAGTCATGTTTCATGAGTTTACTTTTGCTCATCCACATTAGATGAATGTCTGAGTTTTGAATGCGCAGTCCATGTCTTCTCATTATAGTTATGGTTGTTATGCACGTGTAAACTCAAACACTGATAAAGGGAGATCTAAGGCCTACCACTGTATACACACCCACATCCTACAGGTTCCTGTACAGACTAGAATACCCCTAGCCACACAACTAAAAACCACAGCTTGGACCTGTCTCCCTAAAAGGCTATCGAGCTGTTTCTCATTCCTGCTGATGAACCAAAGGGGAGGTCGGTTTGCACAACTAATAAGGAAAGTGTGCAATAGGCAGACACCCAAGATGAGCAAACTAAAAACACATGCAAAAGAGGAAAGATGAGAATAATAAATACAAGCAAGGGAAACCTCCTACCAACCTAACAGAGAACATAAGACAGGTGTAGGTAAGGCAAATGAGAAAACAAAGGGAAATAACAACATTGGTTTCAGCCTAATAGGCAAAATCCCTTAGTAGCAGGGCTGGAAGTCCTTAGCAGATATCCACATAGAAAATATAGCCAGCAGAGAAGGCTGGTGAAGGGAGAGTATAAATAGCCCCACCTGGGATGTGATAGGACAAAGACAAAATAGGAAAAGAAGAAACAACTGACTAGCAACCAGGCAAGGGAAAATAAAGACAAAGATAAATGTACCATCAGTGTAACTGAAGGTGAGCAAGGGAAAAAGGGGAATAATAAATGCAAGGAAAGGAAAATTTCCTACCAACCTAACCAAGAACAGAAGAAAGGTGCAGGAAAGGCAAATGAGAAAACAAAGAGAAATACAACAATAGTCTCTGCCTACTATGCAAAATCCCTTAGCAGCAGGGCTGGAACTCCTTAGCAGAAATCCACCTTAAAAATATAGCAAGCAGAGAAGGCTGGTGAAAGGACAGTATAAATAGCCCCACCCTAGATGTGATAGGACAAAGACAAATTAAGAAAATGAGAAACACCTGATTAGCAGCGAGGCAAGGGAAAAAGGTAAAGATAAATGAGACATCAATGTAACGCGAGGTGAACAAACATAAAGCTTGTGCATAAGGGGAAAGGGGAATAATAAATGCAAGCAAGGGGACACGTCCTACCAACCTAACCGAGAACAGCAGAAAGGTGTAGGAAAGGCAAATGAGAAAACAAAGAGAAATACAACACTAACTCTCTTAGCAGCAGGGCTGGAACTCCTTAGTAAAAATTCACCTAAAATTATAGCCAGCAGAGAAGGCTTGTGCAAGGTGGGTATAAACAGACCTACTCAGGATGTGATAGGACAGAGACAAAATAAGAAAGTAAGAACATCTGACTAGCAGCAAAGCTTGGGAAGAAAAGCAAAGTTAAAAGAACCATCAGCAGTTGGACAAAGATCGACCAGGCTGTAGCTCAGCAGGAAAAGAAACTGACCACACAGCAGGGGGTCACCAAGATCAAGTCCTAGGACCGAGACATGATGGCATTGAAATGTATAGAAAGAGTTGTCCATGCAGAGCATTGCTCTCCATACTCGACATTTACGGCTTATTCTCTCTACTAAGGTTATGGGTTTATGGTGAGTTTTAGTCGTTGCATATTTTTACAGTTCCAGCCAAGTGATGTAGACAAAAATGCAAGTAACTAATTTATGTAGCCTGTTCTGTCTCCTATTCATTAAATAGGATAAGGGTAATATCGTTTGTTGCCCACAAGAGGTCACTGTTGGCTTTCTTATGTTTTTCTCATACATCTCCACAATATTTCTGTGGGTTGGAGCCTGTTGCTTTAAGGAAAAGATACTTCCTTGGACTGCCCCTTTTCCCTTCCCTTCCTGAGTTGGAGACGCAGATGTCTTGGTGCCTCCATAGGATTCAGAGGTGCTATAGCCGGCTCCAGTTCCTTTTCTTCAATCGTTCCTCCTGACTAGTGGATCCCGGTAGGAATCATTGTACTAGACTACATATTTGTGTTGGAATATGTGTACAGTTGTTATGTAGGCACTGTGAAGTGGCGGTGGCTCTACTCAGATTACATAGGCTGTGATACATGCAGAGCAGGTGTAGGGCAGCATCAGCAGTGTAAATGTTGTATTCAGTCATATGCATTGCTCTCTGTGTTATGCAGATTCTGTAAATACCAGTACTACTATGTATGTCATTCTGTTATTTGTGATATGCCTGTACTGATATGGATTTGTATCTTTTGTTATAGTTTTTACCAATCAATCATCCATTTCTTATGATCATCCACCTATCCATCATCATTTAATAAATAAAGACTTAAAGGCAACACAGTCTGTTTATTGAAACAGTGGATGAAGGTTAGCTGTATGCCGGAGTCCACACAGCTCACACGTGGACGAAGGCAGAACAGTAAAAACGGGCTGCTGGTCGCAGGCAGCGATTGTACGAACTGTACGGGACAGCTAACACCCACGCTACACGGCACACGGGTATTACAGCAGCCGCCGTACAGCTACATAGAACAAGAGCGCAGTCCAGCTCCAGTAAAGATAGCCGGTCGCAGGCTGTAGTACGGGACCGCTAACATCCACGCTGTACCGCATATGGATGTCGCAGCAGCCACCATACAGCCGCAGTGACTAGACCGCAGTACGCCAGAAACCACCATTCCACTCTCCACCACGTGGAAGGCCGTCCGCAAATAGACTCTGTTTCCTGCTAAAGTAGTCTGCAGCCAAGTGCACAATGTCTGTCAGCCGAGCGTCTTCCCTGAAGACAAGGTCACGGGCAAGCTCTACTAAATCCTCAATTAGGGAGCTTGCTGCCGTCGCCCGCGCTGAGGCCGAAGCAGCTAAAGTGAGGTCCTCCTTCGCTGAACGGGAAATGCAACTCAAACTAAAGCAGACAGAGAGTGCACGTCTGCAATCAGAACAAGAAGCAGAGAATGCACGTCTGCAACTGACTTTAGAAAGACTTGCCGTAGAAAAGGAGACAGCGGCCGCAATAGCCAAGGCCGAGTTCCTGGAAGCGGCAGAGCAACCCGAAGGAAGACGTAGCAATGTTCTTGGGCCGGACCTAAACCAGCAGGATCCAGCACAGCGCGTCACAGAATACATCTACCAATACTCCAGGATAGATGACAGCTCAGATGTGCTTCACCAAACAGACTACGCAGACGGCCAGCCATCCATCCTTGAATTACACCGCTTCAAGCAAGAGAGTGTACAGCACGAGGAGGTTCACCAAAACTACTATTCCACAGGGCGGAAGGTACAACCACCATCTTACCACAAAGAGACACCTTCCTCTCCGGGGAGGTACTATGCTGACTTTCCGAAGGCGGAAACACCCTACAGGTATGGTGATACACCACACAATAGACGCGACCATACACCGGCTCGCACCAGCACTGACCAAGCCACCATGGACTTTGCAAAGTTCTTTGCTCGTCGAGATCTGGTCCCAAAAGGACTTGTAAAGTTCAATGATCGTGCCGAGAATTATAGGTCGTGGCGAGCCTCGTTCCAGAACACCATAAGAGGTTTGGACCTTTCTTGTAGTGAGGAGTTAGACCTCCTGGTAAAATGGCTTGGTAGTGAATCGGTAGAACATGCCAAAAGACTAAGAGACATTAACATTAAAAACCCACCCAAAGGTCTACACTTGGCGTGGAAGAGACTTGATGAATGCTATGGGTCCATAGAAGTTATTGAAAATGCTCTGTTTAAAAGAATTGATGACTTCCCTAAGATAGGACCCAAAGGCTTTCAAAGGCTAAGAGAGCTAAGCGATCTCTTAGTAGAGTTACAGGTTGCCCAAGAGGAAGGAGATTTGCCCGGATTGGCATTCTTGGATACCGCTATGGGTGTCAATCCGATAGTGCAAAAACTTCCTTACAATCTACAAGAAAAGTGGGTCTCACACGGTTCACGGTATAAGCAAACACATAACGCGCCATTCCCTCCTTTTGCCGTATTTGTAGATTTTGTAGCTCAGCAAGCTAAAATCAGAAATGACCCTAGTTTTGATTTTACTCTGTCATGTACCACCGCCCCCGGTGTCAAACCCAGTAGGACACCCGTGGCAGTCCACAAAACTAACATTGTCTCCTCAGGTCCTGCTCACAAAGAGAGTAAGCATCCTCCAGAAGAGAACAAACCCCAGGATATCAGTAAACAGTGTCCTCTACACCGGAAACCACATCCTCTACTAAAATGCAGAGCCTTCAGGGAGAAGTCTCTAGAGGATCGCAAAGGCTTCCTCAAGGAACACAACATCTGCTTCAAATGCTGTGCTGCAACATCGCACATGGCCAGGAACTGCGAAGCTAGCGTGAAATGTGCAGAATGTGACAGCACGGATCACAATACAGCCTTACACCCTGGACCACCTACACGAGTGTTGCCGCAAGCAGAAGAACACGATGGAAAACAGAAGACCACTGATGAAGACACCACGGTGGTTACCTCTCAATGTACGGAGATCTGTAAAGGACTCACAGGAGGAAGGTCCTGTTCGAAAATCTGCCTTGTCAGAGTTTACCCAGCAGGCCGCAGGGACAAAGCAATTAAGATCTATGCGATCTTGGACGATCAGAGCAACAGGTCTCTTGCCAAGTCCATCTTCTTCAGCAGTTTCAACATTGCAGGCCCCGGTTCTCCCTACTCCTTGAAGACATGTTCAGGTACTGTTGAGACGGCGGGGAGGAAGGCAAGCGGGTACAAGGTGGAATCCATAGATGGCCAGACCTGCCTATCATTACCTACCATACTGGAGTGCAACCAGATTCCTGACAATAGGTCTGAGATACCTTCACCAGAGGTAGCAGCTCATCACCCCCATCTGAAGCGTATAGCTCACCTGATTCCAGAACTGGACTCAGAGGCTCCAATAGCCTTACTCCTTGGAAGAGACATGCTACGCGTGCATAAGGCTAGAGAGTCCATTAACGGCTTCCAGAACGCTCCATATGCGCAGAGACTGGACCTAGGATGGGTCGTAATAGGAGATGTCTGTCTAGGAGTAGCACACAAGCCAGCCTCAGTCAACAGTATGCTCACCAACACACTAGAAAATGGACGTCCGTCTTTCTTCCGACCATGTCACAACAGTCTGTTGGTAAAGGAATTACCAAGCAGTACTCCTCTGCCATGTCTTTTCGCAGTTCCTTCCAACGAAGACCACGCTTGTGAGGGCGAACAAGACCACATAGGCTGTACAGTCTTCCACAGGACCAAAGAGGACAACAAAACGGCAATGTCTATAGAAGACAGGATGTTCTTGGACATCATGGACCAAGAAATAACCAAAGACAAGTCGAACAGCTGGGTGGCACCCTTACCATTCCGACCACGGAGACAATGCCTACCCAACAACAGGGAACAGGTCTACAGTCGATTTATCTCCCTCAGACACAAGCTCAAGAAGTCTCCCGAGATGAGAGAACATTTCTTTACCTTCATGGAGAAGATATTCCGAAATAACCATGCAGAGATCGCACCTACACTACGAGACTCTGAAGAACACTGGTA
Source organism: Anomaloglossus baeobatrachus (assembly GCF_048569485.1). Taxonomy (NCBI): domain Eukaryota; kingdom Metazoa; phylum Chordata; class Amphibia; order Anura; family Aromobatidae; genus Anomaloglossus; species Anomaloglossus baeobatrachus. Next base: position 229,168,802 of record NC_134361.1, read on the forward strand.
CTTACCCATCTTCGTAGTGTACCATCCTAAAAAGCCAGGCCAAATAAGAGTGGTGTTCGACTCAAGTGCCAAGTGCGAAGACGTCTCGTTGAATGATGTCCTACTATCTGGCCCAGACCTCAACAACAGACTCCTGGAAGTTCTACTCTGTTTCCACAGAGATACAGTGGCATTTATGGCTGACATCCAACAGATGTTTCACTGCTTTCTCGTCAAAAAGGAACACAGAAACTACCTGAGGTTCTTCTGGTACCGTGACAACGACCCAGATAAAGACATTGTCACAAACCACCGGGGGGGTCACTCAGAAATCCCCCGCGCTGGCTACCAGTACGTCACAATCGGGGGGTAACAAGTGGGGGTCACCCCTCCTTTATACCTCCCGACCGACAGACAGAGCACGTGACGCGCTCTCTAGCGCCCCTCTTATAGTCAGGCCAATTATGGAATTGCCCGACAATAAGCAAGGAGGCCGCTATACTACTTATGCCGATTATTGAAGGGTCCCCGGTGAGAGTAGGGTATATATTCCCCCGACCTCCGCGGGCGGAATATATAATATCTTCCCGAATCTCACTGGCCTCCCCACAATAATCCTTGGCACAACTCGCTGCCACCAACCGCTTCACGGTAACTATTAGCCGAACACACAGACGTGGGATTCAAGATCGAGATAACAGAACAGCCCAAGATTAATTATATAATTTAATCAGCCTAAAGCACACTAGAAACTACAATATATACAATAGGGAATCTACAGAATATACATATGTCAGAGTACAGTTACAGATAAAGCATGTTTTACAAACAGGTATGCAATTCAATCAGTTACCTTGTGCATCTGGCCACAGGGGGGCGCTGTAGACCAGGTTTCTAGGAACTCCCACAGATGTTTCCTGCACGTGACCCCCAGCGAAAGAACACTGGAAAATGGCCGAAGTAGGGTTATCAACCTGGGCAAATCCAGGTCCCCTCCTACCTTCGTGACCTCAGAGGGAGCACTGCTCCACCCCTGGCTTGAGTTATGGACAATCCACAACATGGAATATGGGCCATAACTTTGCCTGGGAGCGTCGTAGGCGGACGCCAATGCTCTCATTGTGACAGTTATGAATTTAGCTACAGAACGAGGGGACTCATGACCTGTCTGCCAGTTCCCCATTGGCTGATATCACGCCTGGGGCATTTCCCAATGTCCTGCTCCCATAAAAAGGGTGTGCCGGCATCGTGCGCATGCGGAGACACCATTTTTATGGTTGCCATATTTATCGGAAATATGGCTTGCGAGATATGAACCATTTTTTACTGGAGTCGTTCTGTCTGGCTATTTCCATAGCCTTGCTAACTAGCTAGCAGCCCCCACTACAGGGTCACGGCAGGGAGTCATCCTGTGTCCATTGTTCCCACATCACCTAATTTCCATATCACAGGACATGGCCATGGAGGTGTAAGTGGAACACTGAGAACAAGAAGGGAGGGGGCACTGCCAGGGAGTGATGAGGGATTATGACTGGAGTCATAATTCATCTTCATATCCCGGGATTTGCCTCACACCTCCCCCCTTTTGAGGGCGCTAGGGGGCAGCACACTCCGGTGTTCCCCCGTGCGCCCGTCCGCGACCTCTCCTTGTCGGGACAGCCCGTCTGCGTTACCGTGGTCACGGCCCCTTTTGTGGCGAATGGTGAAGTTGTATTGCTGGAGCGCAAGGCTCCATCGCAACAATCGCCCATTCGTCCCAGAGACGGTGTGCAACCAGCTGAGGGGATTGTGGTCCGTCTCCACGATGAAGTGGCGCCCGTATAGATAGGGTTGCAGACACTGCAGGGCCCACACTATGGCCAGGCACTCCTTCTCCATCGTGGAATAGGCAACTTCCCTTGGTAACAGCTTCCTGCTCAGGTACAAGACTGGGTGCTCTTGGCTCGCAGAGTCCACCTGGCTGAGCACCGCACCGAGGCCGAAGTCACTGGCGTCGGTCTGTACTACAAACGGTCGCGTGAAGTCGGCTGCCTGTAGCACGGGCGGGCTGGACAGGGCGTCCTTTAGGGCCCGGAAGGCTGTCTCGCAGTCCATTGTCCAATCGACTGCAGAGGGCAGCTTCTTCTTGGTGAGGTCCGTCAAGGGCTTTGCCAGGCTACTATAGCATGGAACAAACCTCCTATAGTACCCAGCGGTCCCCAAGAAGGACATCACCTGCTTCTTGGTCCTGGGGGTGGGCCAGGATGCGATGGCTTCCACTTTCTCAGGCTCGGGCTTCAGTGTTCTCCCACCTACCCGGTGACCGAGGTACTGGACCTCGCTCATGGCCAGCTGACACTTTCCCGGCTTGATGGTCAAACCTGCCCGGTGGATCCGCCTGAGCACCTGTGCTAGATGCTCTAGGTGGTCCTCCCAGGTGGGACTGAAGACGGCAATGTCATCCAGGTACGCGGCCGCGTACCCTTCAAGTCCCTTGAGCAGGGTGTTGACCATCCGCTGGAAAGTGGCAGGGGCATTCCTCATCCCGAATGGCATCACCGTGGACTCGTACAGTCCAAATGGGGTAATAAAGGCAGAGCGTTCCCTGGCCTTGCGAGTCAGGGGGATCTGCCAATATCCCCGGCTCAGATCCATGATGGTCAGGTACTGAGCCCCGGCCAACTGATCGAGCAGGTCATCGATGCGTGGCATTGGGTACGCATCGGCGACCGTGACCGCATTGAGCCCCCTGTAGTCCACGCAGAACCGAGTGGTTCGGTCCTTCTTAGGGACGAGGACTACAGGCGAGGCCCAAGCGCTGTTGGATGCCTGGATCACCCCCAGCTTCAGCATCTCGTCAATCTCCTGGCGCATGTGTTGCTGCACCTCCAGGGAGACCCGATATGCTGAACGCCGGATCGGGGGATGATCCCCAGTGTCCACGTGATGGACAGCCAAGTCAGTCCTTCCGGGCTGGTTGGTAAACAACCCCCGGAAGGGGAGGAGGGTGGCCCACAGCTGGGACCGTTGGTCTTCCAAGAGCTGGTGGCCAACCTCCACATCCTCAATGGATCCGCCTGCCCTAACCTGGGCTAGCATATCCAAGAGGGTTTCCGCTTCTCCCTCCTCGGGCAGGTTGCACACGGGGAGCGCACATGCCTCCCGCTCATGATGTGCCTTCATCATGTTCACATGGAAGGGCTTCCGCCTTCCACGGGCAGGGTCCAGGGTGACCAGGTACGTTACAGGGTTGAGCTGCTGGTACACGAGGTATGGGCCTTCCCAGGCTGCCTGAAGCTTGTCCTGTGGTACGGGGACCAGTACCCACACCTTTTGACCCACTTGGTAGGTCCTCTCACAAGCGTTCTGGTCGTACCAACGCTTCTGATCGGCCTGGGCTTGAGCCATATTGTCGTGTACCAGTTGCGTCAAGGCCTGCATTTTGTCCCGGAAGCGCATGACATACTCGATAACCGACACTCCAGGGGTGGCCAAATCCCCTTCCCAAGCCTCTTTCACCAGAGCCAGGGGGCCCCGCACACGTCGCCCGTACAGGAGCTCAAACGGTGAGAATCCTGTTGAGGCCTGTGGAACCTCCCGGTAAGCAAATAACAGGTGTGGGAGATACCGCTCCCAGTCACGCCCATGGGAGTCGACCAACATCTTAAGCATCTGCTTTAAGGTGCCATTGAACCGCTCGCACAGGCCATTAGTCTGTGGATGGTACGGGCTGGCCACCAGATGTCGCACCTGGACTTGCTTACAGAGGGCCTCCATCAGCTGGGACATGAATTGGGTCCCCCGGTCAGTGAGCATTTCCTGGGGAAAACCCACTCGGGAGAAAATCTCCAGCAATGCGGTGGCCACCTTGTCAGCCCGAATGGACGACAAGGCCACTGCTTCTGGGTACCGGGTGGCATAGTCCACTACCGTCAGTATGAAGCGTTTCCCGGAGCTGCTGGGGATGGCCAGCGGGCCGACCAGATCCACAGCCACCCTCCTGAAAGGCTCATCGATGATTGGCAGAGATACTAGTGGGGCTTTGGGGCGTGGCCCCGCCTTCCCCACTCTCTGACAGGTTTCACACGAACGGCAGTAGGCAGCCACATCGGCCCCCATTTTTGGCCAGTAGAAATGCTGGTTTAACCTGGCCTTGGTCTTAGCGATCCCTAGGTGTCCGGCCATCGGAATCTCATGTGCGATCCGCAACAACTCCGTCCGGAACGGATAGGGTACCACCAACTGTCGGTCCCTGGGCCACGCCTCCGGTGAACCCTGCTGGACCGTGGCCCGGTACAGCCGTCCTTGGTCCCAGACCACTCGCTCCGGGTCCGAGTCCGAGGGAGGCTGTGCCGCCTGCTCCTTAAGAGCTTTCAGGCTGTCGTCAGCTTCTAACGCTGCCTGAAACCCCTGACTAGATGTGGCCAGAATCGACGAGACTGTCACATCTTCAGTCAGTACCCCGGGACCTGTGTCCTGGCCTCCACCTGACTCGGCTGCCACTTGGTCAGAAGGGGAAGAGCTATCGGACCTCCGGGAGGCCCCTTGGCTTCCAGCACTCCCACTGCGGGTGACAGCGGCCACAGCCGCTGCGACCGTGGGTCGTGCCTGCTCCTCCTCCGTTCCTGACCAAGTCGCCGGTTCAGGCAGACCTACCTGGCTTCCTGACACCCCGGTTGTGGGGGAACCATGCACCGAGATCTTACCTGGGAGCACTTCCGCTCCTGGACCGGCCCCAATCTCACCTGCCTGTTCCCCTCCTGCAGCAACAGAACCCCGCTGTGAAATCTCTGGGGACCCCACATTTGCTGTGGTAGCCCCCACCCCACACACTGGTCCTCCCCCTGCAGCACCCTGCTCTCTGCTTATCCCTGCAGAGGGCAACAGATCCCAGCTCACAGGCTGATTACTTGTAGAGGCATTGTCACACCTTTCTCTGACCCCCTCCCCTGTCACAGCTGCAGCTGTGTGTGTGTCTATGGTGTCTATGCAAGCAGAAATATCAGAGTTCACTCCCTCCTCCCTTACATCATTCATAGATAACACATTAACATTGTCCGGAGGCATGTCAGTACTGGCTGAAGGTTCAGCCCTTGGTTGGGGCCCAAACTGGGAGGTTATCTGCCCCAAATCTGTCCCAAGTAGCACGTTTGCGGGGATCCGATCAGTTACCCCCACCTCCCTCACCCCTCGCCCTGCGCCCCAGTCCACATAAATGTCAGCAACAGGCAGCGCCGGGTCAGTGCCTCCAATCCCGGAGACAGCGAGGGTTTTTCCAGGGATCAAGTCTTGGGGGGACACCATCTCAGGCCGCACCAGAGTCACCTCCGAGGCGCTGTCTCGCAGTCCTATGGTCACAGACCGGCCGACGGTGACAGGTTGGAAGCTGTCCAGGGACCTACCACCACCCCCACCCACACAATACACCTTGGGCGGCCCTTGGGACAGGGACGGAGCCGGGGCCTTGGGACGCTGAGGGCACATGGCCTTGAAGTGTCCAGGTAGGTTGCACTGGTGGCACCGTCTTGGCTCTGCCACGGGCCTGGAGAGGGGAGTTGAGGGGGACACCCCCTGCAGTCTAGGGGCAGGTGGGGCAGTCGCAGAGTTCATCTTACCCCCTCTCCAGGTGCTGCTGGTGGCTGCTCTCCTGGCCTCAGGAGCCCGATTGTTGGTGTAGTCATCGGCCAGGGCAGCTGTAGCCGTGGACCCCTTTGGCTTCTGGTCTCGGATGAACTGGCGGAGATCCTCAGGGCAGTTCCACAAGAGTTGCTCCGTGATGACCAAGTCCAGGATCTCTGGTCCGGTGGAAAGCTGCAGGCCTTGGGTCCAGTGGTCGGCAGCTCGGGCAAGTGCCCGCCTGTGGTCAGCCCAGGAGTCCTTTGGTCCCTTCTGTAGGCTCCGGAACTTCTTGCGGTAGGACTCCGGGGTGAGGTTGTACTGTTGGATCAGGGCCCGCTTGATGGTGTCGTAGCCCTGATCTGCCTCAGCAGGCAAGTCCCCAAGGATATCCAGGGCCTTACCCCTTAAATGGGGGGTCAGGTATTTGGCCCACTGGTCCTTGTTCAGATGGTGCTGCAAGCAAGTCCGTTCAAAAGCAGTCAAGAAAGAGTCCAAGTCTCCATCCTTCTCCAGCACTGGGAAGTCCTCAACACGGACCTTTGGAAGTTTGGTGTCTTGAAGGTCACGTGTGGCTGATGAGGGCCGGAGCTGAGCTAGCTGCAGCTGGTGGTCCCGGTCTGCCTGTTGCCGTCGCTCCGCAGCCTCACGCTCTGCCTGGCGCTCTTCACGCGCTGCCTGCCGCTCCGCAGCCTCAGCCTCACGCGCTGCTTGCCGCTCTGCCCTGCGCTCTGCCAGGAGTCCCTTGTAGCCCTCCTGGTCTCCAGCCTGGAGAAGGGCCATAGCCATTTGAAGAAGGCTATCCGAGCCTCCCAGGCTCGGTGGAATGGCACGTGGTGATCTGCGGCCCGCTGCGGAGCCTGGTGATTCACTGTCCATTGCAGAGCGGAGGGCTGGCATCTGGCTCGTTGAGGACCCTTGGGTGAGCTGCTCCTCATCTTGTCCATAATTGCCAGCTTGTGCGCTGTCCTCTGCAGAACGGTTTCCTGGCGTCGAGCTCCTGGAGGACTCGTGGGCAACCTCCTCATTACTGCCCACAGCACCGTCCTCCCTCTCTTCGGCATTGGCCAGTTGCATAGCTCTGCTCCTGGTGCCATCAGCCATTCTTGCAGACTTTTGGTCACTGACACAGAACTGACACCTGATGCCTCCACACACCTTACAGTATCTGCACTCTGACACTCTAGTGTTGAGCTAGTCTGAAGACCCCAGCAGCCACAGCTGCTGCAGGCAGTCTTTAGTGTCTGGGAGTATGGGTCTCACACTCACACACACTATTATCTCGATCCCACCGCTATGCCACCAATATGTCACAAACCACCGGGGGGGTCACTCAGAAATCCCCCGCGCTGGCTACCAGTACGTCACAATCGGGGGGTAACAAGTGGGGGTCACCCCTCCTTTATACCTCCCGACCGACAGACAGAGCACGTGACGCGCTCTCTAGCGCCCCTCTTATAGTCAGGCCAATTATGGAATTGCCCGACAATAAGCAAGGAGGCCGCTATACTACTTATGCCGATTATTGAAGGGTCCCCGGTGAGAGTAGGGTATATATTCCCCCGACCTCCGCGGGCGGAATATATAATATCTTCCCGAATCTCACTGGCCTCCCCACAATAATCCTTGGCACAACTCGCTGCCACCAACCGCTTCACGGTAACTATTAGCCGAACACACAGACGTGGGATTCAAGATCGAGATAACAGAACAGCCCAAGATTAATTATATAATTTAATCAGCCTAAAGCACACTAGAAACTACAATATATACAATAGGGAATCTACAGAATATACATATGTCAGAGTACAGTTACAGATAAAGCATGTTTTACAAACAGGTATGCAATTCAATCAGTTACCTTGTGCGTCTGGCCACAGGGGGGCGCTGTAGACCAGGTTTCTAGGAACTCCCACAGATGTTTCCTGCACGTGACCCCCAGCGAAAGAACACTGGAAAATGGCCGAAGTAGGGTTATCAACCTGGGCAAATCCAGGTCCCCTCCTACCTTCGTGACCTCAGAGGGAGCACTGCTCCACCCCTGGCTTGAGTTATGGACAATCCACAACATGGAATATGGGCCATAACTTTGCCTGGGAGCGTCGTAGGCGGACGCCAATGCTCTCATTGTGACAGTTATGAATTTAGCTACAGAACGAGGGGACTCATGACCTGTCTGCCAGTTCCCCATTGGCTGATATCACGCCTGGGGCATTTCCCAATGTCCTGCTCCCATAAAAAGGGTGTGCCGGCATCGTCCGCATGCGGAGACACCATTTTTATGGTTGCCATATTTATCGGAAATATGGCTTGCGAGATATGAACCATTTTTTACTGGAGTCGTTCTGTCTGGCTATTTCCATAGCCTTGCTAACTAGCTAGCAGCCCCCACTACAGGGTCACGGCAGGGAGTCATCCTGTGTCCATTGTTCCCACATCACCTAATTTCCATATCACAGGACATGGCCATGGAGGTGTAAGTGGAACACTGAGAACAAGAAGGGAGGGGGCACTGCCAGGGAGTGATGAGGGATTATGACTGGAGTCATAATTCATCTTCATATCCCGGGATTTGCCTCACAGACATCATAGAGTACCGGATGAGGGTACACATCTTCGGGAATAGTCCTTCCCCCGCAGTGGCTATCTACGGTCTCAGGAATTCCGCCAAAGAAGGTGAAGAGAAGTACGGGTCGGATGTCAGATCCTTTGTGGAAAAGGATTTCTACGTAGACGACTGCTTGAAATCCACACCCACAAATGAGGCAGCAATCAGTCTTCTAAAAAGAGCTCAAGAAATGCTCGCTCAGTCCAACTTAAGGTTGCATAAGATTGCATCCAATAGCCGAGAACTGATGGAAGCCTTTCCCTCTCAAGACTATTCCAGTGATCTGAAGGGCATAGACCTGAGCATCGACTCTCTTCCCATGCAACGGATCCTAGGACTACTTTGGGACTTGAAGACAGATGCCTTCACCTTTCAGATCAACAAAGAAGAAAAATCCTTCACACGTAGAGGTGTCCTTTCCTTTGTGAATAGTTTGTACGATCCTCTGGGATTCGTAGCTCCAGTTACCGTCCAAGGTAAAATGATGCTAAGAGACTTCACCCAAGAGACATCTGATTGGGATGATCCACTTCCGGCAGAAAAAGCAGACCTGTGGGCAGAGTGGAGGAAGTCTCTCGAGGCCTTGACCGATCTTCATGTGAACCGACCATACGCTCCTGTGCCATCCACAGAAGTTAAATCTCAAAGACTTTGTATCTTCTGCGATGCATCAGTCAAAGCAATCGCAGCAGTAGTATACCTTAAAACCACCGATGTGAATGAACAGATCCATATTGGGTTCGTCATGAGTCGGACAAAACTGGCGCCACTCCGTGAACACACGATACCTAGACTGGAACTCTGTGCTGCCGTCCTTGCAGTAGAGCTGGCTGAACTTATCTCAGATGGAATGAATCAGGAGATCAAAGATGCAGAGTTCTACACTGACAGCAAGGTGGTACTAGGATACATCTGCAACGAAACACGACGCTTCTATGTCTACGTCAGCAACCGGGTATTGAGAATAAGAAGATCAACTTGCCCTGATCAGTGGCATTACGTATCTACTCATCACAATCCCGCCGACCATGCGACTAGATCCGGTGCACCAAGTCACCTTAAGGACACTACATGGTTCACAGGCCCTGCCTTCCTGTACCGAACAACATCCTACATCAGCAGGCCCGATACATTCGAACTGGTGGATCCAGATGTCGATGAAGACCTTCGTCCTCAAGTGTCAGCTCTTCATACAGTGGTTTCAGGACGTCACCTCGGATCTCATCGGTTCAGTAGATTCTCAACCTCAAAATAATTTCTGTGGAAAAAGAAGCGCAATAGGGTCTTACCCCGGTATATAAGGGGTCTTAAGATAAGTAATCCTACTCACCAGATCAGGTTGTGAAAGTCACAACTCCTATGCAAGCATGTAACTCCAGGTCACGGCAGCAGTCCCCGGTTGGCAGATAACGGAAAACAGTAGAGAGGGGTTTCACACCGCGCCAATGACCGACAACTCCTGAAATTTCAGATCAATGCTTCTTTATTTCACGCACAGGTCAAGTCAACGCGTTTCAAGAGTCTTAGCTCTCTTCATCAGGACAAGCTGGCAAAGAACATCAAATCTCTATTAATAAAGAAGCATTGATCTGAAATTTCAGGAGTTGTCGGTCATTGGCGCGGTGTGAAACCCCTCTCTACTGTTTTCCGTTATAGATTCTCAACCTGGAACTCACTTGTTAGAGCCATCGCTTTTTTACTACACGTGACTCAGTTTTACAAGTCCGAACTACCAACAAATCAGAGATGCAGTAAAGGTTGGCATCACTGCAAGCATGCGTTTACTGCTCCCAACCTAGAGAAAGCTAAGATTACAATACTCCATGTTGTACAAAATGAAGCCTACAACAAGGAAATAGACAATCTCGACAAAGGACTACCCATTCCTAGAGACAGTGCGTTGAGGAAACTCGACCCGTTCATTGACAAAGATGGGCTGCTGAGAATAGGTGGCCGTATTCAAGAAGCTAAGGTAGAAGTCTCAGAGAAACACCCGGTAATAATTCCCGGACGTCATCACGTCACAACCTTGCTCATTCAACATCATCACATCTTGGTGAGACATCAAGGTCGTTTGTTTACCGAAGGGAGTCTACGAGCGGCTGGACTATGGATAGTCGGAGCGAAGAGAAGCGTGAGCAAACTCATCTTCAACTGCGTTAGGTGTCGCAAACTTCGTGGCATGTTTCAAAACCAGAAGATGGCCAATCTTCCACCTGACAGGCTCAGTACTGAACCCCCCTTCACCAACGTTGGACTGGATGTGTTCGGCCCCTGGTCCGTAGCTACAAGACGCCCTAGGAAGGTCCATGCCGAAGCAAAGTGTTGGGCAGTTCTATTCACCTGTTTGTCTGTCAGAGCTGTTCATATCGAAGTAATAGAATCTATGGACACTTCAAGTTTCATAAATGCACTTCGACGCTTCATCGCTATCAGAGGCCCCGTGAAGCACATTCGTTCTGATAGAGGCACGAACTTTATTGGAGCAGCAAGAGAACTCCAAATCCCTTCCAATCTAGACATTACAAATGTAGAGAGGTACCTAGGTGAGCAAGGATGCACCTGGACCTTCAACCCGCCACACTCTTCGCACATGGGAGGCACCTGGGAAAGAATGATAGGAATTGCACGCAAGATTCTAGATTCTATCCTCTTGCAAGCAAACACCAGACTTACCCACGAAAGCTTGACTACGTTCTTGGCCGAAGTTACAGCTATCATGAATGCTAGGCCATTGACAGCTCTTTCTGGAGATTCTGGAGACTCAACAGTTCTTACTCCTGTCATGTTACTTACACAGAAAACCTGTGTCCCAGGAGCTCCACCTGGAGAATTCACCGAGAAAGACCTCTACAGAAGACAATGGAGGCAAGTACAAAACGTGTCCAATGCCTTTTGGGACAGATGGAGGAAACAATATCTCTCCACTCTGCAAACCAGAACAAAATGGCAGAAAGACCATCCAAACATCAGACTTGGCGATGTGGTACTTGTAAAGGACAGTCAATCACACCGAAATGAGTGGCCACTTGGCCTAGTCACCAAACCCTTTCCCAGCAAGGATGGGAGAGTACGCAAGGTAGAGGTCAGAGTGAGCAAGCTCAGAGAGAACAAACTGTTCGCCAGACCAGTCACTGAACTTGTGTTGTTGTTCTCCCCTCAGGAGTCCAATAGTGGCATTGGTTAACGCCAAGCGGGGAGTGTTCTGTCTCCTATTCATTAAATAGGATAAGGGTAATATCGTTTGTTGCTCACAAGAGGTCACTGTTGGCTTTCTTATGTTTTCCTCATACATCTCTACAGTATTTCTGTGGGTTGGAGCCTGTTGCTTTAAGGAAAAGATACTTCCTTGGACTGCTCCTTTTCCCTGCCCTTCCTGAGTTGGAGACCAGATGTCTTGGTGCCTCCATAGGATTCAGAGGTGCTATGTTTGGCTCCAGTTCCTTTTCTTCAATCGTTCCTCCTGACTAGTGGATCCCGGTAGGAATCACTGTACTAAACTACATATTTATGTTAGAATATGTGTACAGTTGTTATGTAGGCACTGTGAAGTAACAGTGGCTCTACTCAGATTACATAGGCCGTGATACATGCAGAGCAGGTGTAGGGCAGCTTCAGCAGTGTAAATGTTGTATTCAGTCATATGCATTGCTCTCTATGTTATGCAGATTCTGTAAATACCAGTACTACTGTGTATGTCATTCTGTTATTTGTGATATGCCTGTACTGATTTGGATTTGTATCTTTTGTTATAGTTTTTACCAATTAATCATCCATTTCTTATGATCATCTACCTATCCATCATCATTTAATAAATAAAGACTTAAAGGCAACACAGTCTGTTTATTGAAACAGTGGATGAAGGTTAGCTGTATGCCGGAGTCCACACAGCTCACACGTGGACGAAGGCAGAACATAGCCTCTTCTCAATCTGTATGTTTTCCCCTTTGTCCGAGTAGTGGACAACCCTTTTAAGCTGTAAATGCCCAAGTTGGGAGCACCGTTTCAAGCGCCCCCCAAAAATAGAGACATCAGGAATCCATTTCCACAAAAATTCTGCGGAGACTCTCCAGTTTAGCTTCGGATGCTCATAGTCTCCCCATTATTTCAGACTCACTTTTCATCGATGTTAGCAAATAATTGGACAATTTGTTGTGCACGTCAAACAATCGGATCTCCTCCCTCTGATTAACTTGTTTCTGGAACGCCAAAGCCAAATCCGAGATAATATTTGCTCCAGTGTTGCTATAATACAAAGGAAAGAGAAAACTATACAATTATTCCAAATCTATAACATCGGAGGAGAACGGTCTACAAGCAAGAACCTAATGTGTCCATAATGTCTAATGAGAACATCAAGCCAAATGGCTTTCTAAGTCTTATCTGATAGCACCCAATATAGCACCACATATAGTGGCATGGTTTGGGCTACCGGCCATGGGTTACAATTGCTGCCTCTATTGCCAAAGAGGACCATTGGACTCCAGTAGGCCACAAACGTCCATGGAGGACATCGATCTGGTGCTTTGAACAGTGATAGGACACCAAAGAGGTAAGTACTGAGTGATCATCAGAGAAGCCACCAGAACTCTACTTAGAGGTCACTCATAAACGTTTTGGACCCAAAATTTCCAGGCTCACTGTTATCTGCCCAGGCCTGAAAGAATAACAAGAAGAATAACGGACATTAAGGGTGGCTCTTCTACTCAAAACCACTCCCGTCAAGCATCATAAAATAAATAATAAGAATAGCATTGGGTCTTCTACACAAATTCGTTGCAGTCAAGATTTCCCAGCCCATTCACAAAGGATGACTACCTGTAAATTACTAGTACAATCTTACCTCATAAAGATGAAAATGCTTTTTTTGTAGGACACGCCATCAATGTTGTCATGATAATCGAGATACGGCTTTAGGGAGTGTAAGAGTTCTGGATGCATCTTGTCAATGTCATCCAATACGAAAAGAGAGTGCTCGCAACGCGATACGTTCCCTCGGATCCATGCATGCAGCTGGTCCTGGGAGTAAAGACAAGAATAGGTCATCATCTTTAGATGATCCTTAGGATAGGCCATCAATGTCTGATCTGATACCCGACAACCCCATCGATCAGCTGTTCTCGGTGCCGGCAGCAGGTAGGCAAAAACACTCTATTCCAGAGCTGCCCCATCTTCTGATAGTGGCCTAATAGGAGGCGGATGTGCAGTACTTGGCCACGGCCATTATCAGTTGACTGAGCAGCTCCGGAACTGAGGATTTCCGTGGCACCAAGAGCAGCTTATTGGCGGGGTGCCAGGTGTCGGACCCTGGCCGATCAGACATTGATGACCTATCCCAAGGATAGGCCATCAATGTTAAAGTAGTGTATAACCCCTTTAAGTGACTGCCGATCAAGAAACGTTAACCAATTAGTGGTTGTTTAAGGCTATGTTCACATGTCTAGTAATCATTCGTTAAGATGAACACAACACTATTATTTTTTTTTTTTAAATATCTTTCCCGCTCTTTAGTTCCTGCCTCAATGTCTACCTCTTTGTACCGAACTCTTCAGAACCTTGTCTATTTCCCTTATTGTCCCTTCATTTCAATGTTACTTGTAGAGTTTCAACTTTTTGTCACCATTCTCTGACACTCCGAGACAGTTCCCTTTGTGTCAAGGGTTAGGTCCACAAGGGCTTGTCCTTTCACAGGTCAGTCTAACAGGCTATCTGACCACACAACGTCCAGACCACTACACCAGTCATCTCCTCAAGGGAATGGTAGACAGCCTTCCACTAAGACCCCAACTCTTTCCAGTGGTCAAACTTGGCCACCCTTACGACAGTCTAACATTGTATTTCCAGACCACTTCTGAGGCCTACTAGGCAACCAAACCTTAATTCAGTCTTTACATGCCTTGACTAAAGCCTTCCTTGGGTATTACCTCTTCAAGCTCACTCATTACTGGTTTCCAACTGACATTCCTACAGTCTCCATAAATTGTGTAGATCTAACCATTTGGGCTGACGAGAAACCATCCTCTGTCATTACTGTTCAGGCGGTGGCTCACATGGTCCACCTTCCCCTGTCCACTCCCTGAATCACTCACTAGATCTCATATTTCCTTCCATCTATGACTCTCCATAATATCTCCTGACCACCGATGGAGCCTCCTCAGCCCTGTCAAGCATCCAGTGGTCCTCTGTTCCTCTGCTGAAGGATCATACATACATTATAAAAACTGAACAGAGGGGATTAACACAATTTAGATAACACAGTAGCTCAATTTCATTGCAAGTTCTCCATTATCTTGTAGGTTTGAATGTCACTTTTATGCGGAAAACTAACCGATGCCACAATTTTATGGACAAATTGACTTTCCGCGCCTCTTGGATTAAAATGTTTGGCCAGGATCTGACTCATATAAGTCTTGCCACTGCCGGTGAGTCCATGAAAAGAGAGGACGAGCGGTTTGAGACGTTTTTCTTTCTGCATCGTCTTCAAGATGACCTCCTTGGCTAGGTGCTGTCCAAATATTTTTTTGTCCAAGTCACACTGAAGAGCTGGAAAGAGTGACATGTAGAGTAAAAAAGATGAATGGTGGAGAAATGGCCGGACCACTGGTTACACGACCAAGTCAATGTCACGCCTGTTAGGGCCCCTTGGATGAAGACTAGAGGGGTCCTGCTACTGAACAATATACCACCCCACGTTGTGACCTTCCCTCATGAAGGCCTCTTCATGGCGTTACCCAGGTGGGTTCTTCATCAGGATGAGCTTTTTTTAGTCATCTGTAGTTATCTGTGTATGGGCTTTTCAGGTGTTATATAAGGAATTCAAATGTAAAAAAAATATGTACAATGCTGAGAGTATATTACGCTGATATATTCGCATTGGTGCAAATTCACATAATAACTAACCAAAGCACCGCTCCGGCATTATTTATTTATTTTTTAGACTAGAGTGATGCTTTAAATGTAAGCCCCCTGCCCCCTGTCATATACCCACTGTCCGGCGTCTTCACCTTTTATCGGCACCAGTCCAGTCCCACAGCGCCATCTTGTTGGTGTACCTTCTGACTGGCTGCAAGTCAGAAATTATGTCACAAGGGCTCAATACAAGTCTATGAGAGCCAGAATGAAACCAGAAAGGGCCAGAATGAGACCAGAACAAGGTCAGAATAAGGCCACAAAGAAGCCAGAAAGAGGCAGGAACAAGACCAGGACAAGCCATTACGAGGTTGGAACGATACTAGAACACGGCCAGAACGAGGCCAAAACGAGACCAGAATGAGGCTGTAACGAGGTCGGAAAGAGGCCAGAACGAGGACAGAAAGAGGCCAGACCAAGACCAGAAAGAGGCCGGAGCGAGGCTAAGACGAGGCCACATCGAGGCCAGAAAGATGCCTGATCATGGCCAGGACGATGCCGGAATGAGGCCAGAATAAAGTCGGAATGAGGCTGGAATAAGGTCAGAACGAGACCAGAAAGAGGCTAGAACAAGGCCGGAAAAAGGCCAGAAAAAATCCAGAAAGAGACAGGAACAAGACTAGGACAAGCCAGAACAAGGCCAGGACGAGGTTGGAATGATACTAGAACGCGGCCGGAACAAGGCCAAAACGAGACCAGAACGAGGCCAAAATGAGACCAGAAAGACGCTGGAATGTGGTCAGAATGAGACCAGAATGACGCTGGAATGTGGTCAGAATGAGGTCGGAAAGAGGTCAGAACAAGGATGGAAAGAGGCCAGAAAGAGGCCAAACAAGACCAGAAAGAGGCCGGGACTAGACCATATCGAGGCCAGAAAGATGCCTGAACAAGGCCAGAACGAGACCGGAACAAGACCAGGACGAGGCTCTCATAGAGGTGCATTGAGTTGTAACCTCCAGCATCTCCATGAAACACTGGAGCTGCTGGCAGGTCACAAATTGCCGTAGACCAACTGGAGTCGCAGCGATAGAAGATGAAGAGGCCGCAAGGTGAGTATAAGACAGGGGCAGAGGACTTAGATCTAAAGCACCACTCCAGCTGTGCAATAAAAAAAAATCACTGGAGGGATAGAATCTGTCATAAACAATACTCCTGCAAATCACATAGATGGACATTTAGATTTTTGAAATAAAAAATCCATCAACACCTTTTGTATCCTCTATCTGTTGCTGCATTCCTGAGTAAATTAGTGTTTCAATTCCCATGCACAGGAGGCATTAAGTGCTCTATGAGGGAGGGAGCACTCCCCGGGCCTCTGCCACCTTGAACGATAGCCCACTGTCTGATTTCCGTGATATCAATCAAGTCAAAGAGACAGGAGGGAGATAAGTTCTAGGCAGAGGCTCGGGAAGAGCTCAGTCACACCCAGAGCACTCAACGCTTTTTTTGCATATACTCTAAAATGCAGCAACAGATAAAAGATATAAAGGCGTCGAAGGATTTATATTTAAAATGCCTAGTTTGATGTTACTAACAGATTCTTTTTACATGGTGTAAAGCAATATTGATGAGGAGGATCACAGATCTAACACCCCAATACAATGCTCAGTATATAACCCTGTAGGCCGCCATTTTGTCACACGTCAGTCTCCCAATCTCCATTACCTGTGATGTTGATACTCCAGTCTGTTAGACAGCATTCGCATGTTCTGGCCACTGGCATCCCATAACAAGCCAAGGGGTCACATGGAGGCAAATAGTCTTTTATTATGGAAGACATGAAGGTAAAAAGTTGGTAAAAGTCCTGTGGCTTCATATCTCCGTCAGATGCAACGATATAGAGCAAACAGGAATCCCCGCGGCACGATCACGCCGACATCCGGCTCCCCGTATAATTGGGTGTAGTGTATGGGCCCATTCAGGTCTCTTCCCAATCGCCAATTTTGCCCAAACTCGGGCCTTCCTTAAGAAATGCTTCCGAATCCCTCGCTTGAGAAACAAAAAAAAGGAAACCGAAACGGACAACCATACGATTTATTGACGTTAGTAACTAATCTGGAAGAACAGCACTGGAACCAATCACTGTCTGGGAAGACAGATAACAGGCAATAAACCGCAGCGTCGCTGCCCTCGCCAGAGGACAATGAAGATAAAACAATGCTAAATGCATAAGAAAACTGGGAAGATGGCGCCAGGTTTGCTCATTTGACTCCTTTCTCTTCAGATCCAGATGACCACAGATTTCCAAATAATCCCTCAAATCACCCCAAGTCATAGTGTGTACACGTTCACATGGTCAGTTTTTACCTCAGTATTTGGTCAATTTTTTTACCTCAGTATTTGGCCAGGTTTTTTTACCTCAGTATTTGGTCAGTTTTTTTTTACCTCAGTATTTAGTCAGGTTTTTTTTTACCTCAGTATTTGGTCAGGTTTTTTTTACTTTAGTATTTGGTCAATTTTTTTACCTCAGTATTTGGTCAGGTTTTTTTTTACCTCATTATTTAGTCAGGTTTTTTTTTACCTCAGTATTTGGTCAGTTTTTTTTTACTTTAGTATTTGGTCAATTTTTTTACCTCAATATTTGGTCAGGTTTTTTCTTACCTCATTATTTAGTCAGGGTTTTTTTTACCTCAGTACTTGGTCTTTTTTTTTTTTTTTTTTTTACCTCAGTATTTGGTCAGGTTTTTTTCTCAGTATTTGGTCGTGTTTTTTTTTACCTCAGTATTTGGTCAGTTGTTTTTTTTTAACTCAGTATTTGGTTATTTTTTTTACCTCATTATTTAGTCAGGGTTTTTTTACCTCAGTATTTGGTCAATTTTTTTTACCTCAGTACTTGGTCTTTTTTTTTTTACCTCAGTATTTGGTCAGGTTTTTTTCTCAGTATTTGGTCAAGTGTTTTTTTTTACCTCAGTATTTGGTCAGTTGTTTGTTTTTTTTTAACTCAGTGTTTGGTCAATTTTTTTTACCTAAGTACTTGGTCAGGTTTTTTTGTACCTCAGTATTTGGTCAGTTTTTTCTACCTCAGTATTTGGTCAGTTTTTTCTACCTCAGTATTTTGGCAGTTGTTTATTTGCCTCAGTATTTGGTCAGGCTTTTTTTACCTCAGTATGTCATTTTTTTTTACCTCAGTATTTGGTCAGGTTTTTTTCCCTCAGTATATGGTCAGTTTTTTTTTTACCTCAGTATTTGGTCAGGTTTTTTTTTTACCTCAGTATTTCGTCAGGTTTTTTTACCTCAGTATTTGGTGAAGGTTTTTTTTCCTCAGTATTTGGTCAGGTTTTTTTCACTCAGTATTTGGTCAGTTTTTTTTTTACCTCAGTATTTGGTCAGGTTGTTTTCCTCAGTATTTGGTCAGGTTTTTTTTTTTACCTCAGGATTTGGTCAGTTTTTTTCCCCTCAGTATTTGGTCAGGTTTTTTTTCCCTCAGTATTTGGTCAGTTTTATTACCTCAGTATTTGGTGAGTTTTTTTTTCCCTCAGTATTTGGTCAGGTTTTTTTTTCACTCAGTATTTGGTCAGTTTTTTTTTCCTCAGTATTTAGTCAGTTTTTTGTTTTTTACCTCATTATTTGGTCAGTTTTTTTACTTCAGTATTTGTAAGGCAAAACCAGGAGTGGAATAATCAGAGGAAAAAGAATAATAAAAACACGGGCACCACTGCTGTATTTTTGACCCACGCTTGATTTTAGTTACAAATTCTGATGTAAAAATCTGACTTAATACCGAACCCGTGGCCTTAAAGAGGTTTTCCCCGCAAACAAAGTTCATTTTAATCAATATATCTTGGAATAATAATGCATGGAGTCCTGATATGGTAGATGTATGGTATGGTATGTATGGAGTCCTGGTATGGTATACGTATGGTATGGTATGTATGGAGTCCTGGTATGGTATACGTATGGAAGATGTATGGTATGGTATGTATGGAGTCCCTGGTATGGTAGATGTTTAGGTATGGTATGTATGGAGTCCCTGGTATGGTATACGTATGGTATGGTATGTATGGAGTCCCTGGTATGGTATACGTATGGTATGGTATGTATGGAGTCCCTGGTATGGTAAGGTATGGTATACGCATGCTATGGTATGTATGGAGTCCTGGTATGGTATACGTATGCTATGGTATGTATGGAGTCCTGGTATGGTATACGCATGCTATGGTATGTATGGAGTCCTGGTATGGTATACGTATGGTATGGTATGTATGGAGTCCTGGTATGGTATATGCATGCTATGGTATGTATGGAGTCCTGGTATGGTATACGTATGCTATGGTATGTATGGAGTCCTGGTATGGTATATGCATGCTATGGTATGTATGGAGTCCTGGTATGGTATACGTATGGTATGGTATGTATGGAGTCCTGGTCTTACCCTTAAAGGGGTTTTCCCACACTAACAAAATTTGTTTTAATTAATAGATCTTGGAATAATAATAAGTTCCGCAATTGGATGTAATTAAAAAAAAATGTTCCTGTGCTGAGATAATCTTATATAGGCGTCCCTGCTGTGTGCTGTGTAATGGCCGTGTCTGACCGTACAGAGACATGGTCTGATCACACCACATCTCCTGCGCAGGGGAGGACACACAAGACTATAAAGGCATTACAGCACGGGATCATAGCTGATTCTTTTCGTGAGGTAAAAAAACTTTCCCTGCCTGTTTTAAAAAATATATTTTACCTCAAAGAAAGCAAAAAAGTAGGAAGTCATTACAGCATGGGATTATTATAGCTGACTCTTTTTGTGAGGTAAAACATTTCCCTGCCTGTTGTTTTTTTTTAATGTTTTACCTCAACAAAAGAATGCAAAAAAGTAGAATGACATTACAGCATGGGATTATAGCTAATTCTTTTTGTGAGGTAAAACATTTCCCTGCCCGTTTTTAACAAATGTTTTACCACAAAGAATTATTTGAGCTGTGCTGTTATGTCTGTATACTCTATTGTGTCTTCCCAGACCCAGGAGAGGTGGTAAGAATAGACCATGTTCGTGTACGGTCAGACACGGCCATTACACAGTTGCGGCACATATATAAGATTATCTCAGCACAGGAACTTTTTTTTTAATCACATCCAATTATAGAAATTATTATTATTCCAAGATGTATTGATCAAAACAAACTTTGTTAGTGGAGAAAACCCCCTTTAAGGGTACAACCAGGACTCCAGGCATCGTGGACCCCACATATAGTCCAAGGGCCGAACCTGAGGATATCAGCAGATAGCCTAATGTTGATGGGTGTCTCTTCCTGACAGATAAGGAACCGAACTGTTGAATTTAAGGGGCTCCCTAGAGATACGCCACTACCAGAGAGACACAAGAGAGCGGTGCGGCTGAGCTGAGTGTATGGAGGATCAGGCAGCTGTTTAATATTTATGGGGTCTAGTTAGTCAGCCTCACTTATCTCCCCCCCACCCAGCTTTCCCAACCTCCATCTCATCCGGTTGATGGCTAAAAATCAATGTACAGTATTTGGATAACTATAAAGTCTTGATAACAACATGGAGGCATGTGCTCATCACAGTGTCTCAGTAGTGCAGCCTCAGGCCTGGGGCCTCTGACTTCAAGACATCATATCTCTATACAGAAATAAGATATCAAGAAGCCGTTTTCACATTTTTAATGTACAGTAAAGAGAGTGTAATACTTTCCATTTTGTAAGATTCCTGCAAGAAACCCCCCCCAAAATACAATGGTGAAGGAATGGTTTTATTGTATCTCTGCTCCAGGAACAGCACAGGTCATAATTAATAAAAATGAAATATAGATATGAATTCATGGGTAACACTGAAATCCTTGTGTTTTGCTCCAAGGTGGTAGTAGGTAAAAACAGGAAATAAAGAAAAGTACTCCCAGCTCCGGAGTAACTGACGTCCATCGTTGTCTGGGTGGCAGCATTAGTAACGTCGGTTCATTTTCTTGAATTTCTCATAATGATAGTCGTCGGTGGCCTTCTCGTTGGATGGACGCTTGCGGTTTGGAGGAGACTCTGAAGATGAAGGATGATACAATCAGGAGACTTATCTGTCACATACATCTTAAGACGGATATGAATAGCGACGTAAGATTGTACGAAAACTTGGTATAGATGTCTGATAATGTGTTATTTTTCCATTCTTTAGGGAATAGCTGGAGTCGACTACACCCAAACATTTGTGACCCCACATCACCCAGCTTTATACTCACTCTCCGGCTCTGGCTTCTCTGTATCGCCTACACGGAGGGGACGCGCCTTTGGCTCTTCCTTGTGACGTCTTAAAGGGGTGTTAAGATCCTCCTGATAGACTGAAAAGCAACAGGAAAAGTGTCAATAAAAGGTGTCACAATATAATATAAATATATGAGACACAGAGAGAGAGAGGGACGCAGAGAGTGACAGAGAGAGAGAAAGACGCAGAGAGAGAGGGACAGAGAGAGAGAGAAAGACAGAGAGATGGGGCCGCGCAGAGAGAGACAGAGGGACAGAGAGAGACGGGGCCGTGCAGAGAGAGAGCAGGACGCACAGAGTGAGCGGGACGCACAGAGAGAGAGACGCACAGAGGACGCACAGAGAGCAGGACGCACAGAGAGACAGAGAGAGCAGGATGCACAGAGAGCGGGACGCACAGAGAGAGAGACGCACAGAGGACGCACAGAGAGAGACAGCGGGACGCACAGAGAGAGAGAAGGACGCAGAGAGAAAGACAGAGAGAGACGGGGCTGCGCAGAGAGAGAGCGCAGGACGCACAGAGAGAGAGAGAGAGAGACAGAGGAAGAGAGAGACAAGGACGCACAGAGAGAGAGAAGGACACACAGAGAGAGAGAAGGACACACACAGAGAGAGAAGGACACACACAGAGAGAGAAGGACACACACAGAGAGAGAGAAGGACACACAGAGAGAGAGAGAAGGACACACAGAGAGAGAGAAGGACACACACAGAGAGAGAAGGACACACACAGAGAGAGAAGGACACACACAGAGAGAGAAGGACACACAGAGAGAGAGAAGGACACACAGAGAGAGAGAAGGACACACAGAGAGAGAGAAGGACACAGAGAGAGAGAGACAGAGAGAGACAGGGCCGCACAGAGAGAGAGCGGGACGCACAGAGAGAGAGCGGGACGCACAGAGAGAGAGCGGGACGCACAGAGAGAGAGCAGGACGCACAGAGAGAGAGCGGGACGCAGAGAAGGATGCACAGAGAGAGACAGAGAGACGGGGCTGCACAGATAGAGAGAGAGATGCACAGAGAGCGGGACGCACAGAGAGAGAGAGACGCACAGAGAGAGAGAGAGAGACGCACAAAAAGAGAGAGACGCACAGAGAAGGACGCACAGAGAGAGACAGAGAGATGGGGCCGCGCAGAGAAAGATGGGGCCGCGCAGAGAGAGAGAGCGGGACGCACAGAGAGAGAGAGACGCACAGAGAGAGACGCACAGAGAAGGACGCACAGAGAGAGACAGAGAGATGGGGCCGCGCAGAGAAAGACGGGGCCGCGCAGAGAGAGAGAGAGACGCACAGAGAGAGACGCACAGAAAGAGAAGGACGCACAGAGAGAGAGAGAGAGACGCACAGCGAAGGACGCACAGAGAGAGACAGAGAGACGGGGCCGCGCAAAGAGAGAGATAGGGACCCACAGAGAGAGAGGGCCGCACAGAGAGAGAGAGAGAGACGCACATAGAAGGACGCACAGAGAGAGCGGGACGCACAGAGAGAGACGCACAGAGAGAGAGACGCACAGAGAGAGAGACGCATAGAGAGAGAGAGATGGGGCCGCGCAGAGAAAGACACAGAGAGAGACGCACAGAGAGAGAGAGAGAGACGCACAGAGAGAGACGCACAGAGAGAGAGAGACGCACAGAGAGAAAGAGACGCACAGAGAGAGAGAGACGCACAGAGAGAGAGACACACAGAGAGAGAGACGCAGAGAGAGAGAGAGAGAGAGAGAGACGCACAGAGAAGGATGCACAGAGAGAGAGACAGAGAGACGGGGCCGCGCAAAGAGAGAGATAGGGACCCACAGAGAGAGAGGGCCGCACAGAGAGAGAGACACGCACATAGAAGGACGCACAGAGAGAGAGAGAGAGAGACGGGGCCGCGGAGAGAGAGAGACGCACAGAGAGAGAGACACGCACATAGAAGGACGCACAGAGAGAGAGAGAGAGAGAGACGCACAGAGAGAGACGCAAAGAGAAGGATGGAGAGAGAGAGAGAGAGAGAGAGAGAGAGAGAGAGAGAGAGAGAGAGAGAGAGAGAGAGAGAGAGAGAGAGAGAGAGAGAGAGAGAGAGAGAGAGAGAGAGAGACGGGGCCGCACAGAGAGAGAGAGACGCACAGAGAGAGGGGGTGGCACAGAGACAGATAGATAAGAGAGATAGGATAGATAGAGATCATCTATCCGCAGAATGCCTGATTGCTATTGGTTTCACCAGACAAGATTTGGGATCCTGAACTCCCGAGTGTGAATAAAAAGGTAGTGAGCATGTGCGACCACTGTCAATAAGAGTAATGGTCGCACATGCTCAGTACCGCTCCATTCATTTGACCATTCAGGTGATCAGTAGAGGTCTCAGCAACCTAAGCCCCCCTCAGCGATCATACATCTATCCTGTGAATCGGTGATATGTTTTTTATTGGACAAACACTTTAATAACAGTTAGTACTACCCGGCATAAAGGGAAGGTTTTATGACAACCCCTTTAAGGTGTTCTCTAAGAAACTTATTTCCAAAAACAGCGCCATGAGCGGAGTCTGATATCGCAGCTTATCCTCATACAAGAGAATCTGACTAAGCTGTAATATCTTAAAAGGCCTTCGGGCAGGAGAGGAGCAGATCCTTGGGGGGGGGGGGAACTTTGCGATGGGGTAAAATTTAGCAGGAGGCTTGTTTTTTTTTGGAAGCCTCCAGATTTGCGATGATCAATGATGAAGGAGCTGCCATGGTTACCAAAAAATGTAAAATGTATCCCCCAACCATGGAATAGGGGGTAACTTGCTATTTGCTGTGATACCAGCGATTCCGGGATCGGAACTTTAGAACTCCGAAAGTGGGTCTCTAAATCCCCGTCCTCATTGGTGCATCCTCGATTTCTGCTCCATTTATTGTCTACAGGGCTGGCGCTCAGGTCACCGCACTAAATATTTTTGGAGGGGGCCCAAACGTTATCATACCACGTCGTCCAAACCTTACATCGATTGTGCTGCACGTAGTTGACGGCCATGTTGGTGGGCACGAAGGACGTCTGCTTGTCCTTCTTCTTGTTCTGCTGCTCGGCCAGTAAGCGGGCCTTGGCTTCTTCCGTAAAGATGATGTTTTTGATTTTTGCGCTAATAATGATAAAAATATCCGTTACATCTTGGTTCACTTTCTCGCCAGATATATACACGAAGCTCGCGGCTCACGTACTCTATGCCCAGGTCCACCTCCGGGATCCCGCTCAGCATCTGATTGGACAGCATCTCCTCGGTCTTCTTGGCGGAGGACACTTTGATGCTGTCCGGCAGCTCGTACAGACAATCCTCCGCGCTCTTCGGCTTCACCTTCTTCACTTCATTCTCAATGATTCCTTTTCTTTTCTTCAGCTCGGTCTCTATGTACTTCATCCTGAAATAAGAGATCGGTTACCGAATTGTGGAGAACAGCCAACAACGCACAGGTGCAACCTTTATGCAGATCACCCCATACCCCCGATGAGGGGCGATATCGGCCTCCCCAGCACTGCCCGTGCACCTACATGTCAGCATCTTCGTCCCTCCTGTTGGTTTCTGCAGAGAACGATGTCCCCAGATTCAGCTCTTCATCGTCTCCAATCTTACTAAAGGAAACAAAATGACTAAAGTCAGACGAGCTCCGACTTCCTAGTCCGGCCGCACAGCTTGGGCCTCCTTCACACGCCCGTGCATGTGTGTGGTGGTCCGTGGTGAAGGTGCATATTCCGTGTGCTATCCGTGTGACATCCAGAGAGCACGAACTTGCACACTTACGTGTCTCCGGCGCTGCTGTTGCTTCAGTTCCTGCGGTGAGTGCAGTGAATATTCATGAGCTTAATGAGCAGACCCGGAAGCAACAACAGCACCAAAGACAGGTAAGTATACATTTTTTTTTCTTTTTATGCGACTTCTGTTTTCTCACATGGATCACATCAGTGTGCGGTCTGTGTGGGAGAAAACGGACCTGTCGCCATGTGGACCACACGAACATACGTGTACTCCACATGGACCATGCCAAAACATGGACGTCTGCGGAAACACATTGATTTTAAGGGGTCTCCGGTACGTGTGAAAATGGACGTCACATGTACCGGAGACACGGGTGTATGAAGGAGGCCTTACAGAGATATAGAAAGTTACCTGTCCTTCCCACGGTCCTTCAGCTTCTTCATATCCACCATCCCTCCAGTGTTGCTCTTGAAAGGATCATCCTATGATATGATAATCATATAAAAGAGGTTCAGCAGCAGCTGCAGCAGCATACTGTGAGTCAGCACGATTACCTATCTCAAGCTCCCAAGGTGCTTTTGGTGGTGACATCGATACCACAGACACTATTAAAGGGGACCTGTCAGGTGCAATATGCACCCAGGACCACAAGCAGCTCTGGGTGTATACTGCTAGTCCCTGCCTAACTGTCCCTATATACACCAGCATAGATAAAGAGATCTGCATATAAAGTATTTCTAAAGATCCTTTATGATATGCTAATGAGAGCAGGGACTAGTTCCCTTGGCTAGTCAGCCCCCTTAGGATGTAAGTACACCCCTGTGGGCGTACTAACATGCTAATGAATGCGCGGCGTCAGAGGCATGGTCAATCTCACTGCTCTATGCTGCCACCGCGCCAGAAGCTGGATTTCGACTCAGTGCCCATGATCAGAAGTCCCGGACTTCCAGTCATGCGCACTATGAAGCCAGGGGTAGTGCACATGACCATAAGTCCAGAGACTTTCTGATCGTGCGCACTAAGCCGAAAACCAGCGGTCACAGCAGAGGTGAGCGCGACCATGCCTCTGACACTGCGCATTCATTAGCATGTTTGCACGCACACAGGGGTGTACTTACATGCTAAGGGGGCCGACTAGCCAAGTGAACTAGTCCTTGGCCTCTTTATCATATAATAAAGGATCTTTAAAAATCCTTTTTCTACAGATCTCTTTATCTATGCTAGTGTATACAGGGAGGGTTAGGCCGGGATTAGTAATATGCACCCAGAGCTGCTCGTGGTCCGGGGTGCATATTGCACCTGACAGGTTCCCTTTAATCGCAGCCTCTGAGGGGGCCGGGATTGGAGTTCTCACTGATCCCAGGCGTTGAAGATGTAATAATGTGGACACAGCTCCTTTCTTGGTGCAAACTATATAGCGCCAACACCGAAAACATACGTCATGGAAGGAGGCGCTATAGTGTGAGGCCTCAGCAAAAAGCTCAACGTCTTGGACCCTTGTCAGTGTCTTATGTCTAGGACCGGGACCCCCAGCAATCAGGCAGTTATCCCCTATCTAATAGAAGGGGGGATAACATCATATTTCGGTAATATCACGTGGACTCACCGCCAGTACGGATTCTTCAGGCAACTTTTCTCCAACCAAAAGAGCTGCAGCGCTACAGGGGGGGCAAAATAAAAGTAATGCTATGTTATTTTACTACTGTGTTAGTAGGTTTGGTACAATGTATCAGTGCAGACACAATCCAGGCAGTTTACATCACAGATAATTGCCTGGGTCTGATGCAACTGTGACAAACCCTCAGCTGTATGGATTTCTTTCTACACATGGGCTGTAAAGAAGAAAGCCTCATGCACTGACTATATAGGACAAACCATCTCCACGTGTCGCCATTTTCACCCCCAGGTGTGTCGGACGGCGTTCCCCCCCTTACCTCACACCATTTTGTCGCTTTCTTAGACTCTGCACCTCTTTAGCTTCTTCAAGTTTCCTTCTGCACATACATAACACAAAAAAAGTATTACAAATGGCAGCTGTGAGCAATAGGATCAGAATAGCGTGCCACAGGGAGAGTGGCTACTCCGTATGCCGCGAAAGGGGCACTTAAAGGGGTTGTCCTCATGATGAGTGTTCACTGCCCCTTTAATCAATATGGCAGAGAGAAGATTGTCACCACATTGCACAGAAAGGAAAGTCTATAAATACTGCTGCAAAGAAATACAAATAACAGCCAATCAGATTGCTTCTATCATTCTCCAAAGGAGGTGTCTAGGAATGAAAGGTGTGATCTGATTGGTTCGTCACTGACCTAACCTCCTTGGTCACCCCTTGGTCTTCCTCCTCTTCCTCCGAGCTGGAGGCTTTGCGTCTGCGGAAGTTTTTACCGGCTGGCATGTTCGGTTATTTCACACGAGCCCTTAGAATTGGATGTAAACAACAGTAGGACGAGTTACTTCCGGCGCGGGGTGATGACGTAGTAACGCCCTTTCTGAGGCTTCCTGGCTCCACCCAGGCACTGGCAGTGCGAGGAGGGGGAGGAGCTAAGTAATCAGCCGTCAACAGCTGCAGAAAGATGGGGCCCCGTGTGCAGAAGGCTGAGCCATAGACTGGAGCGGAGGTGAGTGTCCTGCAAAGGCTGCACTGACAGGTATACAGACAGCAGGGGCATGTATACGTGTGGATAGATTTATATATGATGCTGAAGGGGCTGTTATTCCTGGACATGTTGGAAACATGCATCACCCTCCTGGCAAAGCTGGGTGACAACCAATATGGCCGCCCCCTGTGTCATCACTCAGCTTTCCCAGAGCCCTGAGTGACCGCTCTATGTAATCATGTAGCCACCATTCCTGTCTCCTTGGAAAACTAGTAAGATTTGCTTTTCAGGGCTTTGGGAAAGCTGGATAATAACCAAGCTCGCACCCTCCAATGTCATCACTCAGCTTTCCCAGAGCACTGAGTGACCACTCTATGTAATCATGTAGCCACCATTCCTGTGTCCTAGGAAAACTAGAAAGATTTGCTTATCAGGGCTTTGGGAAAGCTGGATAATAACCAAGCTCGCTCCCCCCAATGTCATCACTCAGCTTTGACAAAGCCCTGAGTGACCGCCCTATATAATCTATAATCATATATTCACCATTCCTGTGTCTTAGGAAAACTAGTAAGAATTGCTTATCAGGGCTTTGGGAAAGCTGGATGACAACCAATCTGGCCTCACTCAGTTGTCACTCAGCTTTCCCAGAGCACTGAGCAATCGCGCTATGTAATGATGCATCGAACATTCCTGTCTCCTTGGAAAATTAGAAAGACTTGCTTTTCAGGGCTTTGGGAAAGCTGGGTGACAACCTGTTGGGCTGCTATTAGACCTCCCACAGGGGTTGTCGCCTCTAATAACGTGCAGTAGGGGGCGCTGCAGTGTAACTGGAATCAGGGGGCGATATTATCCTGATATATATTTGTAGATTATGGGTCCTGATTGTGTGTGTGTGTGTGTGTGTGATATATTAGGAGTGTCCCCGTGACGGCGCCTTGTGGAGTCGGGGGCGCCCCCCCCGTGACGGCGCCTTGTGGAGTCGGGGGCGCCCCCCGTGACGACGCCTCGTGGCGTCGGGGGCGTTCAAATCTGCAGAGGGACTAGGGTCTCTGCTCTAGAATCCGCCCCTATAAGACACTTATGGCAATTCTTTAAACAAGGAAACTTTCTGTCGTTTTGAGGAAATTGGGGGGAGGGGGGAGGTGAAGCTGCAGATTATTATTGACGTTCTCACTGTCTCCGCGTTTTGTTGCCGTCATTGCTGCGGTCCGGGCTTTCTCCATTCACACAGTACAGCGCTGCGGTATGTGATACATGATCCCACGGCTTACACAGCCATTTCTGGAATTGTCTTTTAAGCGATTGCTATGGGGTCCCTGCAGCGGCTGATATAATCCGTCCCTTCTTTTTCTGTCTTCGCAGGCCGCTTCTGCTCATCCGGCGAGGACCTTTTCTCCGTCGCCTGTGAACACCATGGGTGAGATGGACGATTTCTGTCCCCATCTGGATTCCATTGGGGAAGTCACCAAGGAGGATCTGATCTTAAAATCCAAGGTGAGCTCCCTGGGGTCAGCTATGAAGGCGTCAACGTTCCGATTAGGGCTAACGGTGCACCATAGCTGTATTAAAGGCACAGTACCTCCAATATGGCCCATCCCTGTTCTTGCAGTAAGCAGGGGTCTCACATTTTTGCAATAAGGTCTCATTAAACATTTTGCACCATTTGACGTTTTCAACTTTTGAGTAATGAATTGTGAGTCAGTAATCAGAGCTCACTGATGGATCCTCAGTTTACTCATTCTCCAGAATAATGCAGAATGTAATGCTAGATGCTAACAGATTATTTTAGGGTGTAAAATGGGCCCCTTTTCTGATGCATTTGAGTCCCACTGGCCATTTATGTAAAAGTATCTCCACTTTTTCTATAGGGAACCTGCGAGTCCTGTGGAGCGGGAGGACCCAACCTGTGGGCCTGTCTGCAGGTAAGTGGCTCCTAAGGGGGCACCCGTCAGACGGAGAGGACACGGAGGGTCCTGACCGCTGCTTTCTGCTTCCAGGACGGGTGCCAGTACGTGGGATGTGGCGAGTCCTATGCGGATCACAGTACCCTGCACGCCCAGGTGACCCACCAACCCCCTCCCCTGTGTGTGCCGGGGTCCGCAGTGTCGTGAATGAATTTGCCACCTCTTGTGTTGGGGTCTTTTAGGCTAAGAAGCACAATCTGACGGTGAACCTGACCACCTTCCGGGTTTGGTGTTACGCCTGCGAGAAGGAGGTTTTCTTGGACTCCAGGGTCCCTTCTCCTACTCACTCCCAGTCCACCTCCCCCAAACTGAGCCACCGGGTATGTCATTCTGTGGGGTCATCGGGGTCCCGCACTGAGCTTTGAAAGACCCGACTATGGGGGTCCTGAAAATAGCCGGGCCCCATAGGGAATGAATGCGGCACTGCACATTCATACCCTATGGGGACCCGGCTTTTCTCAGGAGCCCCATTGTCGGGTTCTTTCGAAAAGTCCCATAGTTGGATCCCCCACCAGTCAACCACTGTTTACACTGGAGAACCCCTTTAATTATGGGGTGCAAAGACTACTAGTTGATGTCGTCTTCTGCTCTGTAGGAAGTTCCCGCTACCGTCCATCCATTGAAGTCAGTCCCCATCGCAGTGGCTGATGACGGGGAGTCGGAGAGCGATGACGATGACCTGAAGCCACGGGGTGAGCGCACGTGGCCTCCTGTCTCCATCCACGACAAGGCTTTTATATTTCTGTTTATGACCAGCAGAACAGTCATAGGGATCCAGATATTTGTGCACACGATTAGTCTTGCAGCCTCTTCCCTCACATCTGGATGAGCTGCAAATCTGCCCAAACTGCAGAAATGCCTCCCCGACGTCTGCTGCATACCTGGGTGGTCTTATCTAGTGCGGGGGCTTCAGGAAAGGTGGGCAGCAGCGGTAATGGGGGGAACATGTTAGGCCAAACATGGCTGCTTCAGTCCGGTCCCTGGACAGACACCAAAAGGCTGAAAACAGGTGACCATGTGCCACACCATGGCCTCGCCCTCAGCCGCACCATGGCCTCGCCCTCAGCCGCACCATGGCCTCGCCCTCAGCCGCACCATGGCCTCGCCCTCAGCCGCACCATGGCCTCGCCCTCAGCCGCACCATGGCCTCGCCCTCAGCCGCACCATGGCCTCGCCCTCAGCCGCACCATGGCCTCGCCCTCAGCCTAACCCTCAGCCGCACCATGACCTCGCCTCAGCCGCACCATGACCTCGCCTCAGCCGCACCATGACCTCGCCTCAGCCGCACCATGACCTCGCCTCAGCCGCACCATGACCTCGCCTCAGCCGCACCATGACCTCGCCTCAGCCGCACCATGACCTCGCCTCAGCCGCACCATGACCTCGCCTCAGCCGCACCATGGCCTCACCCTCAGCCTTGCCCTCAGCCGCACCATGGCCTCGCCCTCAGCCGCACCATGGCCTCGCCCTCAGCCGCACCATGGCCTCGCCCTCAGCCTTGCCCTCAGCCGCACCATGGCCTCCCCCTCAGCCGCACCATGGCCTCCCCCTCAGCCGCACCATGGCCTCCCCCTCAGCCGCACCATGGCCTCCCCCTCAGCCGCACCATGGCCTCCCCCTCAGCCGCACCATGGCCTCGCCCTCAGCCGCGCCATGGCCTTCCCCTCCTCCTCAGCCACGCCATGGCCTCAGCCCCAGCCACACCCTGGCCACAATCTGGCCTCACCCTCAGCCACTACCTCCGGATATCTTCAGGATGCAGACAGCAGAGAATATGTTGGTGGAGGAGGGGATATGGAGGACTGTTAGGGCTCGTACTGTATATAGGGGATTATGTGAGGGCTCACATATATGGAAGGGATATGTGGGGGCTCATACTGTATATAGGGGGCTATGTGAGGGCCCATACTGTATATAGGGTGCTATGTGAGGGCTCATACTGTATATAGGGGGCTATGTGAGGGCTCATGCTGTATATAGGGGGCTCTATGTGGGCTCATAGTCTATACAAGGGACTATGTAAGGGCTCATACTGTATATAGGGAGACTGTAGGGGCATATACTGTATATAAGGGGGCTATGTGAAGGCTCGTACGGTATATAGGGGGATGTCGGCAGAACTATTTATTTTACATTAATTGTAAATATTCTGTTAATATTGAGCAGAGTTACTCTCAGGCTATGGATTCGGCTTCCGCACCAGTCACGCTCTCTGATGTGGCCCCTCAGGAATATTAATTGCCCCCTCTCCATTAGCTGCATTGATTTCCTAATCTTACCTGTATATTGTGTCTCCAGGTCTTACAGGGATGAAGAACATTGGTAATTCCTGTTACATGAATGCTGCCCTCCAAGCGCTTTCCAACTGGTAAGACTCCGGGGGTCATGGATCTGCCGCACCAATGTCGGGGGGGGGGGGTCATGGATCTGCCGCACCAATGTCGGGGGGGTCATGGATCTGCCGCACCAATGTCGGGGGGGTCATGGATCTGCCGCACCAATGTCGGGGGGGGGTCATGGATCTGCCGCACCAATGTCGGGGGGGGGTCATGGATCTGCCGCACCAATGTCGGGGGGGGTCAAGGATCTGCCGCACCAATGTCGGGGGGGGGGGGGGGGGTCATGGATCTGCCGCACCGGTGTCGGGGGGTCATGGATCTGCCGCACCAATGTCGGGGGGGGGGGGGGGGGGGCATGGATCTGCCGGGTCATGGATCTGCCGCACCAATGTCGGGGGGGGGGGGGGGGTGTCATGGATCTGCCGCACCAGTGTCGGGGGGTCATGGATCTGCCGCACCGGTGTCGGGGCGAGGGGGGGGGGGGTCTACGAGCTCCTGCAGTCATTATTACGTCTTGTGCCATCGATTTGCTTTTGTTTATCCCCCTCTCTCAGTCCTCCGCTGACGCAGTTCTTCTTGGAGTGCGGGGGTCTGGTGCGGACGGACAAGAAGCCGGCGCTGTGCAAGAGCTACCTGAAGCTGGTGTCCGAATTGTGGCACAAGAAGCGGTGAGTGGCCGGGATTCTCCATATGTGATGAGTGGACCAGTTTCCCAAGGGAAGATGCTTCCTATGTTACGCCCAGTGCAGGCCCCAATGGCTTTGCAGTCGGTTTCGCCTCCATCGACTTTACAGTATTTATGCCTGCTGTTTCTTTAAAGGGGTATTCCCAGTGACGTAACTAGAGTTTAATGGGCCCCCGGGGAAAAATTCGGATCTGGGGTACAGAATAATTATGCTGACACTTAGCTCTTTCCCTCAGCACCCAGCTTTCCCATACTCTGATATCCCGATATAATATCCGATATAATGCATCTCATAGTCCTCCATATATTATAATGCACCCCATAATCCTTCGTATATTATAATGCATCCCCCATAGTTATCCATATATTATAATGCACTCCCCGTAGTCCCGCATGTATTATAATGCACCCCCATATTCCTCCATATAGGAGGCAGCCCCCATATACCATTATGCAGCCCCCATATACCATTATGCAGCCCCCATATACCATTATGCAGCCCCCATATACCATTATGCAGCCCCCATATACCATTATGCAGCCCCCATATACCATTATGCAGCCCCCATATAGTATTATGCAGCCCCCATATACCATTATGCAGCCCCCATATACCATTATGCAGCCCCCATATACCATTATGCAGCCCCCATATACCATTATGCAGCCCCCATATACCATTATGCAGCCCCCATATACCATTATGCAGCCCCCATATAGTATTATGCAGCCCCCATATAGTATTATGCAGCCCCCATATACCATTATGCAGCCCCCATGTAGTAGCATACAACCTCCATAATGTTTAATGCACTCCATATCCTCCTTGTATTATAATGCACCCCATATTCCTCCATATAGTATTATGTAGCCCCCATATTGTATTATGAAGCCCCCATATACCATTATTCAGTCCCCATGTAGTAGCATACAACTCCCATAGTCCTCTGACCACTGTGATTAAATACATACTTCTCCTCGTTCCCCGCTGCTTCGGTCTCCTGCACGTCCACTGCTCTGCACATCTCAGCACAGCGGCGCGCAGCAGTGACGTCATCGCACTCCGCTGTGCTGACAGGTCAGAGTGCCACAGACACAGCAGGAGAATGATGAGCTACTGATACAACAGAGAGTGTGATCCACAGAACAAGCCCAGTGCCGCCATGGGTGGTGCGCCACTGTCTGAGGTGCTCGGGACCCCCGGGCCCTGTCACGATGGCGACCCCTGTGACCGCGATCGTTCCGCCCCTGGGTACTCCACTTCCACCAGTATACCACTTGTTCCCTGCAGAGGAGATACTGGTTACATCAGTGCAGACCTCATTGGGGAACGAGCGGCACAGATCTCCCTCTCTGACAACTTTTGGGGGTCTCAGGAGTTAGATCTAATACCCAGTGGATGGGTAACCATCTTTTAGAATTGGGGTACCCCTTTTAATCTTCTTTTCTACTTTTTTTGCCCAGGCCCAGTTATGTGGTGCCCTCGAGTCTGTCCCACGGAATTAAACTGGTGAACCCCTTATTTCGAGGATACGCCCAACAGGTGAGGCCACAATATGCTGACAATGGCCATTCAGGGCTCCAGGAAAGCTGAGTAGTAAGGGGGGGATTCAACAAGCACTGTACACCAGAAAACTGGGCTTTAACACCTTCACCACCGGTCAATTTTCCTTTTTTTTTTTTTTTTTTTTTCTTTTGCTGCCCTTTGTCTGAGAACAGTAACTTTTTCGTCACTCTCGCCATTTGAGGGCTTGTTTTTTGCGGGACGTAAATTAAACCATTAGTTTTACCATATAGTGTACTGGAAAACGGGAAAAATAATTCCAAGTGCGGAAAAATTGCAGAAAAAAGCGTGATTGCATGATTGTTTTTGGGGTATTTTATTCAGAGTTCACTATATGGTAAAACTGATGTGTGGGTGCGATGCGTGAGGTCGGTGCGAGTTTGTAGACACCAAACATGTATAGGTTTACTTTTTTCTAAGGGGTTAAAAAAACCAGAAATTTGCCCAAAAAAAGTGGGGCACTTTTTGTACCATTTTCCGCGACCTGTAGCGTTTTCATTTTTCGGGATCTATGGCTCAGGGACGGCTTATTTTTTGCGTCTCGAGCTGACTTTTTTTAATGATACTATCTATGCGTCAATGCTACGTTTTCATCGCCTGTTATTGCATTTTGCGCAAAATTTGCGACAACCAAAAAAACGTATTTTTGGCATTTGGATTTTTTTTGCCTCTACGCCATTTACCGAGCAGAATAATTGATTTTATATTTTGATAGATCAGGCATTTCTAAACGTGGCGGTACCAAATGTGTATATATTTTTAATTTTTTTAACCCTTTACTTTTCAATAGGGCGAATGAGGGTGTTATTAATTTTTTAGGTTTTTATTTTTTAAAACTTTTTTTCATTTTTTTTTTTTTTTTTATTTTATTTTACTAGTTCCCCTAGGGGACTATAAGGATCAGCAGTCTGATCACTCATTCATTTTTCCTGATCAGAGCTGCACAGCTCTGATCAGCAGAAATGCTGCTCTCCTGTTACAGCCGACAATGTCATGATAGCGACTGGAGTCATCACATGACCCTTCACTACCATGACAACCATCGTCTCCCTCTGATGGGGTAGGGGTAAGGTGCGTTCCCCGATGCGGCACTTTTAAATCGCGCTGTCACATTTTGACAGCGTGATTTAAGGGGTTAAAAGGCGCGGGTGGATTGCGGATCCACCTGTGCCTGCGAGGCACACTTGTCTGCTGTTCAGATTTGAGAGTTTATTTCTGACCCGCGGATTTAGGACACCCAGGAATTCCTGCGCTGCCTCATGGACCAGCTACACGAGGAACTTAAGGAGCCGACCCCCTGTTATAACCAAGAACGGGACGAAGAAGAGCAGGAAGATCAGCGGGAGATGGAGCGCGGCACGACGGAGGACGACTTTCTGTCCTGCGATTCGGGCGGAGAGATGGGTGACGGGGAAGGCGGGGGAGGGGTGGGCTCCATGGCCGAGATGGAGCTGTTGATCCGGGAAGAAGCCGGAAGGTCCATCTCCGAAAAGGAAAAACTGAAGGAGAGAAGACTGTCATATTGTCACCGCAGAACCAGCTCAGAGCAGGCGGACGAGGACGCGGATGTGGACACTGCGATGATACCGGGTAAAACGAGCAAACGTACGACCCCCAGTAATGTTGTTCTCCCCACGCGTTTTTTATTATTTTGCACATTATTTCTTTTAATCTTTCGTTATCCCTTTCAGAGCCCGACAATGAGGCGTACATGCACTGCTCGTCTCGGCCCTGCAGTCCTCACCCTCCGGACGCGCACCCCAAACTCTCCAGCAGCCCCCCGCGCTCCAGTCCTCTGCGCACAGCACACTCCTACGTCTTAAAGAAAGGTAAAGTGAGATTTAGAGAACATGTCGGGACCTTTGTGTGGGTCGGCTTCTGTCATAGACGCCGGTGCAGATCCATAGGGTCTGACTCTCAATATCCCTAAGGGGTAGTGCTGCACCGGAGCTGCATGCAGAGTGTGCAGCGCTGCCCGGCCGCTTCTGGAGCGCAGTGTCCTGCTCAACTGGAGCGGCTGCCGGAAACGGAGCCTTTACCGAGCCTGTCTGAAGTGTGGGTCTGCTTTAATTTCCCTTTGCTTACAGCGCAGGTCATGAGCGGAGGGAAGCGCCGGTCAGAAATCAAGTATCGCAGCGTCATTTCCGATATCTTCGATGGGTCCATCCTCAGCTTGGTCCAGTGTCTTACCTGCGACAGGGTATGTACGAGCTCCGTAGAAAACGCCTTTGCTCCACGCATTACCGTATTTTTCGGATTATAAGACAAATTTTTC
The DNA here is from genome assembly GCF_048569485.1 of Anomaloglossus baeobatrachus. Classification (NCBI taxonomy): domain Eukaryota; kingdom Metazoa; phylum Chordata; class Amphibia; order Anura; family Aromobatidae; genus Anomaloglossus; species Anomaloglossus baeobatrachus. The sequence continues at coordinate 229,205,237 of NC_134361.1, forward strand.
TCTCCCAAAAATTTGGGAGGAAAATGAGGGGTGCGTCTTATAACCTGAATGTAGCCTACCAGGAGGTGGTGGAGAGGGCAATGCTGAGAGCCGCTGTGCTGGGGGGGTGGAGGCCGCTGTGCTGGGGGGTGGAGGCCGCTGTGCTGGAGGCCGCTGTGCTGGGAGGTGGAGGCCGCTGTGCTGGGGGGGCCGGTGAGGCAGGGCCCATCCTAACGTTGGCGGTGCAGCTTCAAATAATGGCGCCCGGAGTCGGCATGTGCGCAGATGGAGCTCTCGGCTCAAGATTTCACCTGCGCATGCGCCGCCTCCAGCCCAGTAGCGGCCTTAAGGAAGATGGAGCGTGTGCAGATGAGATCTTGGCTTGCCAGTGAGACGATGGCTCAAGCTGCGCATGCGCCGCCTCCAGGCGCCATTATTTGAAGCCACACTGCTGACCTAAGGATGGTCTCTGCCTCCACCGTAGTTTCTGGATCTTGCCTGCTTAGGCCACCTGCAGCGCACCATCGCCCTGCTCCTCCACCACCCCTGCCTCCTGTGACCCCGCTCCTCCACCACCCCTGCCTCCTGTGACCCCGCTCCTCCACCACCCCTGCCTCCTGTGACCCCCGCTCCACCACCGCCCCTGCCTCCTGTGACCCCCGCTCCACCACCGCCCCTGCCTCCTGTGACCCCGCTCCACCACCACCCCTGCCTCCTGTAACCCCCCCGCTGCACCACCGCCCCTGCCTCCTGTGACCCCCGCTCCACCACCGCCCCTGCCACCTGTGACCCCCGCTCCACCACCGCCCCTGCCACCTGTGACCCCCGCTCCTCCACCGCCCCTGCCTCCTGTGACCCCCGCTCCGCCCCTGCCACCTGTGACCCCCGCTCCACCACCGCCCCTGCCTCCTGTGACCCCCGCTCCACCACCGCCCCTGCCTCCTGTGACCCCCGCTCCTCCACCGCCCCTGCCTCCTGTGACCCCCGCTCCTCCACCGCCCCTGCCTCCTGTAACCCCGCTCCTCCACCGCCCCTGCCTCCTGTAACCCCGCTCCTCCACCGCCCCTGCCTCCTGTAACCCCGCTCCACCACCGCCCCTGCCTCCTGTGACCCCCGCTCCGCCCCTGCCACCTGTGACCCCCGCTCCACCACCGCCCCTGCCTCCTGTGACCCCCCCCGCTCCTCCACCGCCCCTGCCTCCTGTGACCCCCGCTCCTCCACCGCCTCCTGTAACCCCGCTCCTCCACCGCCCCTGCCTCCTGTAACCCCGCTCCACCACTGAAGACACCACCGGATTATAAAATGGATCCCCCCCTTTTTTTCTTTCTCTAAATTTGGGATGTGTCTTATAAACTGAAAAATACGGTATTTCCTATTATTTATTCAATGTTTATCCCCTTCCGAACATATGTCAGATGCTGGGTCATGTATGGAAAGGGCTCAGGAGCTCCTATTGCTGCTGTCAGATGCAGATGCCGGCTGTAGGATACAGCCTGCGCCCTCCTCTAACAGCAGCAACAACAGAAAATTAAAAAGCCCCAGTGATGTCCGGTGATCTGTTAGTTCAGGGCCCGAGGGGCGATGAGGACCTAGAGGCTCAGAGTGCGGATGGGCTGATCCCTGCGCCTTGTATAAGCGGAGTGCCCCTTTAATGACTGCTTTCCTGTTTTGGCTCAGGTGTCCACCACCATTGAGACGTTCCAGGACTTGTCGCTCCCGATCCCAGGAAAGGAAGATCTGGCAAAGCTGCACGCCACCATCCATCAGAGCGCTGTGGTCAAATCCGGCTCCTGCGGAGAAAACTACAGCAGCCAGGGGTGGCTGGCCTTCCTCATGGACTACATCCGCAGGTATGGGCGCCGGTCTGCCCCTTTTTAAAAGGGTTTTTTCCATTTTTGGACAACCCCTGTCCCAGGCTGCAGTTTGATTATAAACACACACAGAAAAAAAAATACTTGTGCTTTACTCACCCTCCCCGGGTCCAGGTGTTTTCCTAAACTGGAAACCCCTTTAATAAACCCTTCTACCATTTGTATATTCTTCACATGTCTGTGGTATGTCCCCCCCCCAGGTTTGTGGTCTCCTGCATCCCAAGCTGGTTCTGGGGTCCCGTCGTCACCCTGGAGGACTGTCTCGCTGCTTTCTTTGCTGCTGATGAACTGAAAGGTAAAGCGGCGCCATTAAGAAGAGAGCGTCTGTCTCTGGTGGACCCGTCCTGTCCGGCATTACACAGTCAGGGCCATGATAGAAATAGGCAGCACTGTAATGCCCACCTCACCCTGTGGGGGCGCTGCAGGGAAACTGGACTCTTACTGCCAGGGCTTCCCCGCAGCTGATCGCGGAGATCTGAGCACAGCGGCTCCATGGGATCCATGTTAAGTGGAGAAAACTCCTTTAATCAGTAGAAACTAAGTCAATTGGAACAAGTAGAGCTGCAGTGTAAAGCATGGGGGATGGTTTATTTGACCAGGCAGTTCTGAAATTAGAGCTACAGGAGGGGGACGGTGGGGGCACAATATAAGAAATGCATTTTACCACCTCATTCTATGATTTTAACTTTTTTTTTTTCTTTTCTTTTATTTTTTTTGGAAGGTGACAACATGTATAGCTGTGAACGCTGTAAAAAGTAAGTTTTATATAGTTCTATGAGCTCTCTCTGTCGCACTCGCTCTTTCGCTGTGTCGCGCTCGCTCTTTCGCTGTGTCGCACTCGCTCTTTCGCTGTGTCGCGCTCGCTCTTTCTCTGTCGCTCGCGCTCGCTCTTTCTCTGTCGCTCGCGCTCGCTCTTTCTCTGTCGCTCGCGCTCGCTCTTTCTCTGTCGCTCGCGCTCGCTCTTTCTCTGTCGCTCGCGCTCGCTCTTTCTCTGTCGCTCGCGCTCGCTCTTTCTCTGTCGCTCGCGCTCGCTCTTTCTCTGTCGCTCGCGCTCGCTCTTTCTCTGTCGCTCGCGCTCGCTCTTTCTCTGTCGCTCGCGCTCGCTCTTTCTCTGTCGCTCGCGCTCGCTCTTTCTCTGTCGCTCGCGCTCGCTCTTTCTCTGTCGCTCGCGCTCGCTCTTTCTCTGTCGCTCGCGCTCGCTCTTTCTCTGTCGCTCGCGCTCGCTCTTTCTCTGTCGCTCGCGCTCGCTCTTTCTCTGTCGCTCGCTCTTTCTCTGTCGCTCGCGCTCGCTCTTTCTCCGTCGCTCGCTCGCTCTTTTTCTTGTCTCTATCTAGCTATATATCTATATAATCTCCATGTTGTTTCAGGCTGAGGAACGGGGTGAAATACTGTAAGGTTTTGCGGCTGCCGGAGGTGAGTCCTTGCGCTTCGCTCTTCCTCCCCTTCCTCTGCCGTCTCCTCACGTCTCAGCCTCGTCCTTTCCTCGGTTTCCGCAGATCCTCTGTATACACTTGAAGCGTTTCCGGCACGAGGTGATGTACTCCTTCAAGATCAGCAGCCACGTTTCTTTTCCCTTGGAGGGTCTGAACCTCCGACCGTTCCTGGCCAAGGAGTGCGTGTCCCACATCACCACGTACGACCTGCTGGCCGTCATCTGCCATCACGGCACCGCAGGCAGTGAGTAGTCACGACTCAGCCGACGTCTGGTATTGGGGAGAATTAAAGGGGAACGTCTAAGACGTCTTGAGCCGGTTCTAACCGTTTTTTAAGATCTCTGATCCCTGGGTCGGACACTTGCGCGCAGCCGGTCCGTGTCGTGTTATCATCCTCATACTGGATCATTAGTGTTTCCAATCATTGACAGCAAGCAGAGGTCTTGAAAATGGTTTTACGCTGTTGTCCCGTCCCAGGTGGTCACTACATATCCTACTGCCAGAACGTCATCAACGGGCAGTGGTACGAGTTTGACGACCAGTACGTCACCGAGGTGCACGAGACCGTGGTCCAGAACGCAGAGGCGTACGTCCTCTTCTACAGGTAAATCGCCTTTTTTTTTTTTTTGTTTTGCAAAATATGCCTTACCTTACCCTAAAAACAAGCCAGTATTTTCAAAATTGTAAAAAAAGGAGCCCCTATGACAACACTTCCTGGCACTTTGAGGTTCCCTATGATAACTCTGATTTCAGGCTATACACCCCATCAGGGATTTTTAGTTAAATGCCTGTATTTTAGGAAAAAAAATAGTTTTGCAATTGGGTTTCTTTGAGGATTTTGAGCCGTACGCTGCTTTGTCCATTGATAGGCGCAGAATGAGTCAACTGAGAATCTGTCACGGAGCTCATTCTAAAAAAAAGCATTTATAACTCTTATCTATGTTCTTCTGAGCTCCTCCCGGCCGGTTGATGACCACATGAACGTTGAGCTGAACTGTGTGTTCATAAATGAGTCAACTGAGGATCTATCAGGGAGTTCGTTCTCACAAGTGTTTATAACTCTTATCTATGTTCTTCTGAGCTCCTCTCGGCCGGTTGATGACCACATAAAAGTTGAACTGAACGTTGTGTTCATAAATCAGGTGATGGGAGGTCAGAAGAAGGAAAAGTTAGACCCCATCAGGGATTTGCTGCTTGGCCTATTGATAGGAGCAGAATGAGTCAACTGAGGAACTGTCGGGGAGCTCATTCTGAAAAAAAGGGTTAATAACTCTTATCTATGTTCTTCTGAGCTCCTCTCGGCCGATCGATGACCACATGAAAGTTGAGCTGAACTTCATGTTCATTAATCAGGTGACAGGAGCTCAGAAGAAGGAAGAGTTAGACCCCGGAAAAATGTCTGAAGCCCAGGAATTCGGAATTCAAACCCATGCACAACGGGGCCATTGACTAATGATGCAGACGGAGTCGCTGTGTGCTCTGTCGGACATCATTTTCAGCCCTTTACGCCTCATTGAGGCCTGATCAATGGGTCCCCATCAGCGCATACATCCGAATTTCATTTTCCAGGACCTAACCAACCGAACGCAGGATAAAACACGACATGAACATGGTCTTATGCACCTTTCCTACAGAACAAGCTCGCTGACTGTCTCTCAGTTAGCTCATTTTTAGCCATCAATAAACAATGCAGGTATAAAATAATTTTTAGCCAAAACGCATGAAAAATAAATAGTCTGTATCCTTTAGGGTTGTCATAGGCTTTGAAAGAATGATCCTTAGTTGTTGTTATAGGCATTAAATACATAAAATCAGTCACTGGAGCTTTTTGTAACCGCTGCAGCCAATCATTTTTCATAATGACGCTTCTGATTTTTTGCACTTGATGTCCCTTTATCCAGGAAGAGCAGCGAGGAGGCCGAGCGGGAGCGGCAGAAGGTGGTGTCTCTGGCCGCCTTGAAGGAGTCCGGGCTTCTCCAGTTCTATATCTCTCGAGAATGGCTCAATAAGTTCAACACTTTTGCAGAACCGGGACCAATAACGAACCAGAGCTTCCTGTGCTGCCATGGAGGTAGGTCTGCGGCAGTGGGGTCTCTGATTAGGGTGCAATTACTTATTCAACACCCATCAACATCCTGCCATATTCAAAGGGGGTCAGCCAGGACTGAAAACACGAGTGGTATTGCAGCTCATCCACATCGACGTCAAAGGAGCTGAGCTGCAATACCACTCACGGCCTGTTGACAGGGGTGGCGCTGTTTCTAAGAAAGCAGCCATGTTTTTCTAATTCTGTACGTTCCTCTCCATCACTGTGCTCCGAATGAGGCTGCCTACTTTGGACCATCCCCTCCTGGGTAAAGGACCCCATAAAAATAAGCCAATCATGTAATGTCGCACTGCGGGGTACTGACTGCCTATGTGGGGGGCAGGAGAGTGTCCTGACTGTGCTGACTTAAATCTTTTTACAGGAATTCCTCCTAACAAGTATCATTATATAGACGACCTGGTGGTGATCCTGCCCCAGAACGTGTGGGAGTATCTGTACAACAGGTGAGATCTTACTATGTGATTGTGCTGCGGACGGCACCATTATAGAGGATGGGTCAGGTTTAGAAGTTATTCCCCATCCACAGGATAAGGGAGAATTTCCGGATTGCCGTCCCCTTGACGGATTGCCGGCCCCTTGACGGATTGCCGGCCCCTTGACGGATTGCCGTCCCCTTGACGGATTGCCGGCCCCTTGACGGATTGCCGGCCCCTTGACGGATTCCCAGCACCCTCTCCGATCCGATAACTGGAGCTCTGAAGGGCCCCGTGTGAATGGAGCGCTGGTTGATCATGTGCACTGCAGCTCCAGTCATCCTTACGGGAGTGCCATCTGCTATCAGTAGCGCTACATTAAAAATGAATGGAGCGACAGCGCACATCAACCACTGCCCCTCTGATGAGCCCCTGTTCTCTGGACTGGTTGGACCCCCAGATATCAGGAAGTTGTCCTCTAACCAATGGATGGGGGATCACTTCCAAACCATAGACATTGAGCTACGGGCTACCCCCCAAATCTTCACTATTTTTTTTTCCTAGTGTTCATTTGCTTCCGAAGGTTCAGCAACTTTCAAAATAGTCTCCTTAAAAAGTTTTCTACCACTTTGTGGCTTCCTGCCCTTCTCTCAGTGTTGGGGCACAAGCAGCACTCACATCCAGCCTATATTACTGGGAGAGACACACAGACCTCACATCCAGCCTATATTACTGGGAGAGACACAGATCTCACATCCAGCCTATATTACTGGGAGACACACAGAGCTCACATCCAGCCTATATTACTGGGAGAGACACACAGACCTCACATCCAGCCTATATTACTGGGAGACACACAGAGCTCACATCCAGCCTATATTACTGGAGAGACACACAGACCTCACATCCAGCCTATATTACTGGGAGAGACACACAGAGCTCACATCCAGCCTATATTACTGGGAGAGACACACAGACCTCACATCCAGCCTATATTACTGGGAGACACACAGAGCTCACATCCAGCCTATATTACTGGGGGACACACAGACCTCACATCCAGCCTACATTACTGGAAGAGACACACAGACCTCACATCCAGCCTATATTACTGGGAGAGACACACAGACCTCACATCCAGCCTATATTACTGGGAGACACACAGAGCTCACATCCAGCCTATATTACTGGGGGACACACAGACCTCACATCCAGCCTACATTACTGGAAGAGACACACAGACCTCACATCCAGCCTATATTACTGGGAGAGACACACAGACCTCACATCCAGCCTATATTACTGGGAGACACACAGACCTCACATCCAGCCTATATTACTGGGATAGACACACAGACCTCACATCCAGCCTATATTACTGGGAGAGACACAGACCTCACATCCAGCCTACATTACTGGAAGAGACACAGACCTCACATCCAGCCTATATTACTGGGAGAGACACACAGACCTCACATCCAGCCTATATTACTGGGAGAGACACACAGACCTCACATCCAGCCTATATTACTGGGAGAGACACAGAGCTCACATCCAGCCTAGATTACTGGAGAGACACACAGAGCTCACATCCAGCCTATATTACTGGGAGAGACACACAGACCTCACATCCAGCCTATATTACTGGGAGAGACACAGAGCTCACATCCAGCCTAGATTACTGGAGAGACACACAGAGCTCACATCCAGCCTATATTACTGGAGAGACATAGACCTCACATCCAGCCTATATTACTGGGAGAGACACACAGAACTCACATCCAGCCTATATTACTGGAGAGACACCCAGAGCTCACATCCAGCCTATATTACTGGAGAGACACACAGACCTCACATCCAGCCTATATTACTGGAGAGACATAGACCTCACATCCAGCTTATATTACTGGGAGAGACATAGACCTCACATCCAGCCTATATTACTGGAGAGACACACAGACCTCACATCCAGCCTATATTACTGGGAGACACACAGACCTCACATCCAGCCTATATTACTGGGAGAGACATAGACCTCACATCCAGCCTATATTACTGGGAGAGACACACGGAGCTCACATCCAGCCTATATTACTGGAGACACAGACCTCACATCCAGCCTATATTACTGGAGAGACACAGACCTCACATCCAGCCTATATTACTGGGAGAGACGCACAGAGCTCACATCCAGCCTATATTACTGGGAGAGACGCACAGAGCTCACATCCAGCCTATATTACTGGAGAGACACACACAGACGTCACATCCAGCCTATATTACTGGGAGAGACACACAGAGCTCACATCCAGCCTATATTACTGGGAGAGACACAGACCTCACATCCAGCCTATATTACTGGAGAGACACACGGAGCTCACATCCAGCCTATATAACTGGAGACACAGACCTCACATCCAGCCTATATTACTGGGAGAGACGCACAGAGCTCACATCCAGCCTATATTACTGGAGACACAGACCTCACATCCAGCCTATATTACTGGAGAGACACACAGACCTCACATCCAGCCTATATTACTGGGAGAGACGCACAGAGCTCACATCCAGCCTATATTACTGGGAGAGACGCACAGAGCTCACATCCAGCCTATATTACTGGAGACACAGACCTCACATCCAGCCTATATTACTGGGAGAGACACACAGACCTCACATCCAGCCTATATTACTGGGAGAGACGCACAGAGCTCACATCCAGCCTATATTACTGGGAGACACACAGACCTCACATCCAGCCTATATTACTGGGAGACACACACACCTCACATCCAGCCTATATTACTGGGAGAGACACACAGACCTCACATCCAGCCTATATTACTGGGAGAGACACACAGACCTCACATCCAGCCTATATTACTGGGAGAGACGCACAGAGCTCACATCCAGCCTATATTACTGGAGACACAGACCTCACATCCAGCCTATATTACTGGGAGAGACACACAGACCTCACATCCAGCCTATATTACTGGGAGACGCACAGACCTCACATCCAGCCTATATTACTGGGAGAGACGCACAGAGCTCACATCCAGCCTATATTACTGGGAGACACACAGAGCTCACATCCAGCCTATATTACTGGGAGAGACACAGACCTCACATCCAGCCTATATTACTGGGAGACGCACAGACCTCACATCCAGCCTATATTACTGGAAGAGACACACAGAGCTCACATCCAGCCTATATTACTGGGAGAAACACACAGACCTCACATCCAGCCTATATTACTGGGAGACACACAGACCTCACATCCAGCCTATATTACTGGGAGACACACAGCGCTCACATCCAGCCTATATTACTGGGAGAGACGCACAGAGCTCACATCCAGCCTATATTACTGGGAGAGACGCACAGAGCTCACATCCAGCCTATATTACTGGGAGAGACGCACAGAGCTCACATCCAGCCTATATTACTGGGAGAGACGCACAGACCTCACATCCAGCCTATATTACTGGGAGAGTCCATAGTGATAGCCTCTTGTATTTTTCTGCGCAGGTTCGGCGGAGGTCCAGCCGTGAATCATCTGTATGTCTGCTCTATATGTCAAGTTGAAATCGAGGCTTTGGCAAAACGCAGGAAAACCGAGATCGACACTTTTATTAAGGTAAAAAAAAACAAAACCTGAGACCATTATACAAACCCTACCTACAAAATATAGGATTAAATGATAAAACTTTCCCTGCCTGCACCACCACTAGGGGGAGCAAAACCGCTCACTGAATGCAATGCATTTACTGAGCTCCGCATGTTCATCGACTGTACAGCTCTTTTATATACGTGTGGATCAGCCGCGCAGACATTGACGCACATGTGCGGCACGTCCACAGACAATATTTGAAGCTAGCTCCGATCCCCCTTAGATGCTGCTGTCAATTTTCAGCATTGACATGTGAACAGTTAGATCCTCATGGGAGAGCCAAGAAGATGTAACAGTGGTTTTCCCGGCTGACTTCTTCAAATAACGGCGCCACCCCATGTCCCTGGTTGTATCTGGTATTACATCTCCATTAAAGTGGATGGGACATTACCCACCCTGTAGCAGAGGTGGCGCTGTTTTTGGATGAGTAGCCATTTTTTTTCAGTTCATGGACAACCCCTTTAAATTTTGCTAAGAAATACATCAGGAATATGGGAACAAAACCCATAAAATGTGACTGCAGAGTTTGTGTGACTGATGGAGGATTTCTTATTCAGCTGAATAAAGCCTTCCAGGCGGAGGAGTCGCCCAGCGTCCTGTACTGTATCAGCATGCAGTGGTTCCGGGAGTGGGAAGCGTTTGTCAAAGGCAAAGACAATGGTTAGTGGCGCAATGTGCAATCCTAATATATATATATATATATACCATCTGACATGATCATAACAATTGTATTCAGGGGCCACATTTTCTGCAGCCCTTTGGGGACCCACCTGTCTTGAGCCACCCACTGTATAGTGTCAGCCGCACATAGCTACCTTAAGTAGTTAAGGGGAACCTGTCATGTCGTTTTTTTTTGTTTTTTTTTTTATATTAAACCGCTCTCAATGTGTTTTAAATGGTGCAATGTGCGCCACTAACGTGGTTTAAAAAAAATAAAAAGTAAAAAATTCCATGTATTTATCTTAAAAAATGGTTTTATATGCTTAGGTGAATGCAGGACATATATAGGTTTAAGTGATAGGGGCGGAGCTTCTGCTGGTATCAGGCGTCACTTTTTTTACTTAGCCACGCCCCCAGCATAGTAATTGAAAACACCACAGGTCCTTCAACATCACTTCTCTGCTGAGCTCCGCCCATTATGGTCACATGATCGTGACAGCACAGGTCCTGCACAACCACTTTTTTTCTGATTACCACAGGTCTTCAACATCACTTCTCTGCTGAGCTCTGCCCATTATGGTCACATGATTGTGACAGCACAGGTCCTGCACAACCACTTTTCTTCTGATTACCACAGGTCCTTCAACATCACTTCTCTGCTGAGCTCCGCCCATTATGGTCACATGATCGTGACAGCACAGGTCCTTCAACATCACTTCTCTGCTGAGCTCCGCCCATTATGGTCACATGATCGTGACAGCACAGGTCCTTCAACATCACTTCTCTGCTGAGCTCCGCCCATTATGGTCACATGATCGTGACAGCACAGGTCCTGCACAACTACTTCTTTTCTGATTACCACAGGTCTTCAACATCACTTCTCTGCTGAGCTCTGCCCATTATGGTCACATGATTGTGACAGCACAGGTCCTGCACAACCACCTTTCTTCTGATTACCACAGGTCCTTCAACATCACTTCTCTGCTGAGCTCCGCCCATTATGGTCACATGATCGTGACAGCACAGGTCCTTCAACATCACTTCTCTGCTGAGCTCCGCCCATTATGGTCACATGATCGTGACAGCACAGGTCCTTCAACATCACTTCTCTGCTGAGCTCCGCCCATTATGGTCACATGATCGTGACAGCACAGGTCCTTCAACATCACTTCTCTGCTGAACTCCGCCTATTATGGTCACATAATCATTACATCAGCACAGGTCCTGCACATCCATTTCTCCAGCTGATTACCACAGGTCCTTCTCTTCTGCGTGATGATTACCACAGGTCCTTCACTGTTCACTAGAGAAGTGGTTGTGCAGGACCTGTGCTGATGTCACGATCATGTGACCGTAATGGGTGGAGCTCAGCAGAGAAGTGATGAAGGACCTAAGTTAAAAAAAAAAAAATCCTGCATGAATTTGAGTGACTGATCCTAGCAGAAGCTCCGCCCCTATGACTGAAACCTACAATATGTCCTGCATTCACCTAAGCATATAAAGTCTTTTTTTTTTTCTTTCTAACCATCTTATTGCTGCATGGTACATAATTTAAAACACATTAGGGACCGGTTTAATAAAAAAAAACCCCGACATGACTACCTACCTAAAAGCTTATCACCCACCCCTATGATGTTAATGGCAATGTCAACTGTGTGTCTATTTTCTTCTAGATCCGCCAGGACCAATCGATAACAGTAAGGTGGCGCTGACCAAGAGCGGGGGACATGTGCAGCCAAAACAGGGTGAGGAGGACCCAGCACATTTATTTTCAGTATACAGCGTGTAATTCTTCATGTCTCCTGCGGTGGTGCTGCAGAGAAGTTGAACACTTTTTGCACACTAACTCCACCCCTTTTGCGCTCAGTTGTGATCTGCGGCATAGATCACAATTGAGCGCAAAGGGAAACCTTGTCAGAAATTAATTCGGGCTATGTTCCTGTTCTTATAGGTGCAGATTATGGTCAGATCTCTGAAGAAACCTGGAACTACCTGTTCAGCATCTACGGAGGCGGCCCGGAGATCGCAATTCGGCAAACCATAGCCCAGCCGCAAGAGCCGGAGAGTCTGCACGGAGAGCAGAAGATAGAAGCCGAGACGCGAGCTGGCTAACCAGGACCAAGCCTCAGGGTCGGAATAAGTCATATCGGGTTGCAGGGGCAGCTTTAATTTATCAGGCCCCTCTATTTGGCACTTTGGGGGGCTGCTAAACGGGTGTAATAGCATCCAATCTACCATGGCCTCCCTATTACAACCTCTTTTTGCTGGTCGAGGGTACACAGAGCTGCTGGAACACACCCCCCCCCCCAAAAAAAAAAAAAAATTGCACGGCCTAGAAAATGGTGAAAAAATGCTATTTTTTCTTTTTATATATTCAATTTAATTTTTATTTCGTCTTTTTCCCGCAGGTCCACATGAATGTCCGCCCCCTAGTGGTAGCGCTGAGTACTGCGCCAGGTTACCGCACTTCTAGAAGCACTTTTTCGGGACGAGCTACGCGCACAGACACTGTTTTAACCCTTTAGCGTTGGGGACGTACGTTACAGATATTAAAAAAAAAACAAACTATTTAAAATGTTTAACTTCCCAGGTCATTAGTTTACTAAACTGTGGGGCAACGTACGCCGCCACTCACCGATGTAGTATGTTACGTACGCCTGGAGACGGGGCCCTGCAGCCAGCTTGCATTATCGATTAACCCATCGTGCACCCGTGGGCGGCCATGATTGCTGCCGGCCAGCGCCAGCTTGGATTTAACCAGTTGCAGTGGAAGGACTTGGAAAGAGAAGACTGAGCACTTTGCAAAGGCATCTGCGTGAATCTTTGACTCAAGGCATGCTGGGAGTTGTAGTTTTACAACAGAAAAAAAGCGGCAGCTCCGGGGGGGGGGGCTTGTATAGAATAGGACGCCGCCCCCATTCTAGATGACGTAGCTTTATCGGACGTGCTGTGATCGGCCTCACTGTGATGTGCATGCTGCTGTGTTGTCGTCAGACCTTCTGTACAGATCCAGTATTACACAGCTTAAGGCTGGGCGGGGTCAAATATAATAAAGAGAAATCTAACAAAACCTCATCAGGTTGTGTCAATAACTGGGAATATAGTTTATAAATCATTGTTTGGTTTTAAAGATTCCAGTCCTACAGTGCCTGACTCCGCCCCTTGGACTCCTAAAACCAGTTACACTGTATCTTCTTCCACTTTCCTATATATCTGTCCACTCTAACACGGTGCGGATAAGGCAGAATATAAAATAACAAATAAAGCACGCAACACATTCCGAATAATCTTTTTAAATAAAAAAAAATGTTTAATAATAATTTATTATAAAAACAAAATGTCACATTTGGTTTCTCTGAGTTCTGCGGATCAGGAGACGCGGCGCTCGCCCTATACATTTCATATACATTACAGAACGTAACACTGCATAGATTAATATAGAAGAAATATTCTGCACTCTTTATTGAATATTTAGATCCTGATCCAGTGCAAGGGTTAATGAGGAGCCTCTGCAGCCAGACTATAGAATTAATGGCTGCTCGTCCTGGATTCTCTGATTGGAGGCAGCGGTGATGGACGTCCGCACAGGAGCACAAGCGTCTCAGGGTCTCCATTCTTCAGAGTATACAGGCGCCCAGAATGTTACTAGCACAGGGAATTTCACTGTCCTGCAGCCTCCCCCCCCCCCCCCTCCCTCCCTCCTCCTGCAGCCTCTCTCCACCCACCCCCCCTTCCTCCATCTTGCAGCAGCTCATCATCCCTCCTGCAGTAGCTCCCCCCCCACTTTCTTCCCTCCTGCAGCATCCCTCCACCCACCCCCCCTTCCTCCCTCCTGCAGCCTCTCCCCACCCCCCCTTCCTTCCTCCTGCAGCCTCTCCCCACCCCCCCTTCCTTCCTCCCTCCTGCAGCCTCTCCCCACCCCCCTTCCTTCCTCCCTCCTGCAGCCTCTCCCCACAATCCCTTCCTTCCTTCCTTCCTCTCTCCTCCCCTTCTGCCCTCCCGCAGCTTCTCCCTCCCGCAGCATTTCTCCTCCCCCCCCCCCTCCTGCAGCCTCTCTCCACCCACCTTCCTCCAGAAGTCTCCCTCCTCCCCCCCTTCCTGCCTCCCCCCCTTCTGCCCTCCCACAGCCTCTCTCCTCCCCCCCCTTCCTTGCTCCCTCCTGCAGCATCTCTTCCCCCCCTCCTTCCTTCCTCCTGCAGTCTCTCTCCACCCCCCTTCCTCCCTCCCCCCTCCCTCCTGCAGCATCACCCCTCCCCCCCTTCCTCCCTCCTGCAGCATCACCCCCCCCCTTCCTCCCTCCTGCAGCATCTCCCCCCCCTTCCTCCCTCCTGCAGCATCTCCCCACCCCCACCTTCCTCCCTCCTGCAGCATTTCTTCCCCCACCTTCCTCCCTCCTGCAGCATTTCTTCCCCCACCTTCCTCCCTCCTGCAGCATTTCTTCCCCCACCTTCCTCCCTCCTGCAGCATCTCCCCACCCCCCCCCTTCCTCCCTCCTGCAGCATTTCTTCCCCCCCCTTCCTTCCTCCCTCCTGCAGCATTTCCCCACCCCCCCCTTCCTCCCTCCTGCAGCATTTCCCCACCCCCCCTTCCTCCCTCCTGCAGCATTTCCCCACCCCCCCTTCCTCCCTCCTGCAGCATTTCCCCACCCCCCCCTTCCTCCCTCCTGCAGCATCTCCCCACCCCCCCCCCCTCCTCCCTCCTGCAGCATCTCCCCACCCCCCCTCCTGCAGCATTTCTCTTCCCCCCCCCCCCCCCTACTTTTCTTGCTTGTGCAGCAGTCCTCTCATGAATTGCTCCTGCAGTCATAGGGCAATTTAAGCATTTTTACAAATAGGAAAGACTTGGAAATAGTCTGATCCCGAGTGCAGCCTCCTCAGCCAATCAGACTGACAGGGGCGGCGGGGGGGGGGGCTTAGATATAGGCGCTCCTTACAGACGGCCATTGTAGGGTGTTAGCCACTATAAGACTGACTACAGTAACGGTCATGGTCACTAATAATGCCTCTAATTGTCTGACTTCAGAGCATTTTCACCACCTCTGCCTGCTGTCACTGAATGGAAATAGCCGCTGGCTTCACCTGCGCTGACACATTGTAACAACCAGGACCGGAGAGCTTGGATTTCTGATGCGATTACCTCCTAGATTATTTCCTAAAGTGGATGCAATTGTAGCGAACCCTCAGCTGTGAGGTGTAACGTCTTCACCGGACTCCTATAGACCCTTATTAAAGTGCTCTACCACAATTATCATATTAAATTAGTTACTATAAATAGAAATGTAAGGACGCTCGGTCTATAAAAGAGAAAAAGAAATAGAATTACATCATTATTTAGTAAAAGTGGAAATATATATATATATATATATATATAAAATATAATACATGAACTCAATGCTAGACCCACAGTGTCGGGAAACTACAACTCCCAGCATTCTGTGCCAATAGCTGGAGAACTGCAGTTTGCAGACGGAAAATAATCCCGCTGGTGCAGGGGGATCTAGTGTAATCACACCCTAGTGGCCACTAAAATAAACCCAAATGACCAAAAAAAAGAAGTTTTAGGGAATATACATATCTTTTTTCTCACTTTTGAAAAGTTCTAGAAAGTCCCTATAAGAGTCGATCCCTATATATGAATGTCTATGAGCTGCAAACTCGGATTCCGCTCTGCCAGGAGGAGTAATAGAGGGACGTCAGCCACTTTTATTTAGAATACACGGAGGGTCTATTCCTGGAAAAGCTCCGGGAGAGTAGATTAATATAAAGCATAGTATATAGATCAGTGTGTGAATGGGGGAAGGGGGCAGTGCTGCCTTAATGGGGGGGATGTAGCAGTAAGGCTATTGGATTGATAATCTCTTTCTATAGGGGGCACAGCGCTGCCTTTATGGGGGGTGGGATGTAGCAGTAGGGCTATTGGATTGATCAGCTCTTTCCATAGGGGGCACAGCGCTGCTTCTATGGGAGGGGGATGATGTAGCAGTAGGGCTATTGGACTGGTCAACTCCTTCCATAGGGGGCACAGCACTGCCTTTATGGGGGGGGATCTATCGGTACGTCTTTTGGATTCATAAGCCCTTTCCACAGGGGGCACAGCGGTGGCAGCCATCTCCAGATATATAATGGTTCTGAAAGGATCGGGTCATTACGTGGACATGACGGTAGTAATATGGAGACCCTCGGGAGTGATAAAACAGCCCACCCTGACCAGGAACCTGTTACAATTAGAGGGTCTGCTTCTTTTTACCAGAACAGCGCCACTCCTGGTTGCAGGCTGTGACTGGTACTGCAGCCAGCTTTAGTCACTTGCAGTTGTAATACCAGATGCAGCCTGTGGATAAGGGGGGCGCCTTTTCTAAATAAAAAAACACAACCTGCAGAGTTGTAAAAGTTGCCAGTAATGATAGTGAATGTGGAATAACGCAGGGCTGGGATATCGTGGCCACAATCGGTCCCCCCGTAGTCCCAGCCTTATTCTCATCATAGACCACCCCTTTAGAAAACAAAGCCAATCAGAAATCTCCAGACATGGAGCCGTGGACGGGAGGCGTCTTTTCGGGGGGGGAATGGCCCAATTCCATAGAGTATAGTTCTATGATCCGTCATCGTGGACTTCTGCTATCTTGTCAATGGATCGCAGCAGGTCGGCGACAAGGTTGAGGTCCTCGGCTCCGGCCACCAGTTGCCTATGGTAAGGGGGGGTTAATATTAGATAAAGAGGTGCGAGGCGACAGCCCCCCCTAAACACAGCCCCCCACGTACTTGATGGAAGCCCGCGCTCCGCTCACGGCCTTGTGCAGGTTCTCCAGGGCCAGGCCGGCGTTCTGCTTCACCGCGTTCATCCCGGCCGTCTCCCCCCGCCGCAGAGCCTCGTTCTCCGCTTTGTATGTATTTAGCTGGATCTGAAAAAAAGGGAGGTGGATGCCAAGGGTCTCCACCAGTACTACCACCCCCCCCCGGGCCAGAAGATGGGAGTGATCGCTCCCTACCCACCTGCAGCAGAGTCACCTCCTGCTTCAGTTTCGTCACGTTGCTCTCGGCTTTCGCGGCTCTTTTCTACAAGAGAACAGTCAAGTTCTAATATAAGAGGGGTTTGAATTGTCACCATTTTGCAATATCTCTGCTTGCGGTCACTGAACGGAAATAGTCTCGTTTCCATCTCCACATACTCTGGGTATCCTTGGTCCACGATGCTCCATACCTAAGTACGTATGTATCGATCAACGCACTGCCTGACAACTCACCCTCGATACAGAGTTGTCAGGCAGCACATCCTGTCTCCTGGCACAGTAATATCCTGCAGGGAACTACTACACAGACGCAGTTCCATGCACAGTGAGTGACCAGGAGCACCAGTGTACAGGAAATCTGAAGAAGGAGCCTCATTCTCATGATTGGCAGGGTCTCCTGGATGGTTCTGCTCCCCAGAATGAAGGAGCTTTGTCACACTGTCTCCTTATACAGTAATGTCTCACAGGGAACGAATACACAGCTGCAGTTCCATGCACAGTGAGTGACCAGGAGCACCAATGTACAGGAGCCTTATTATCATGATTGGCGGGGTCTCCTGGATGGTTCTGCACCCCTGAATGAAGGAGCTTTGTCCCACTCTCTCATTACACAGTAATGTCCAGAAGGGAATACACAGCCGCAGTTCCATGCACAGTGAATGACCAGGAGCACCAGTGTACAGGAAATCTGAAGGAGCCTCATTCTCATGATTGGCAGGGGTCTCCTGGATGGTTCTGCTCCCCAGAATGAAGGAGCTTTGTCACACTGTCTCCTTACACAGTACTGTCCCGCAGGGAACTACTACACAGCCGCAGTTCCATGCACAGTGAGTGACCAGGAGCACCAATGTACAGGAATCTAAAGAAGGAGCCTCATTCTCGTGAGTGGCGGGTGTCTCCTGGATGGTTCTGCTCCCCAGAATGACGGAGCTTTGTCTCACTGTCTCCCTACACACTAATGTCCCACAGGGAACTAATACACAGCCGCAGTTCCATGCACAGTGAGTGACCAGGAGCACCAGTGTACAGGAAAATCTTCATTCTCATGAGCAGTGGAGGCATCAGATGCTGATGTCCCATCGATCAGAAAGTACTATACCCCTTTATGATTGACAGTGGCAACTCCTATGTATTGTCTGGTACATAACCGTGGTTACTGACCGTCATCATCTGCAGGTTCGCCTCCACTTGCTGCACCATGGACTCCAGGTCTTGCGCCTCTTTCTGCTCCTCCAGGATTTTTTTTTCCAGTTTTCGCTCGAAATGTTTAACCCTAAAATGAGAGGATATCCAGCTCAGATATTGTGGGCATGATGACAACCTGTACAGTAAAAGTTCTCACTTAAAATGGGTTATCCCTACCTTCATAGATGGATCCATTATTGTATAGAGATTGTAATAAATAGCACTTTTGCAATTTACTGCTTATTAAAATATGCATCCGTTCATGAGATATTAACACTTTTGTATATAGCTGGTTGCCTAGGAGACCGACCACCTCTGCTGTCTAGTTTATAAGCAGTGCTGTCAAGCGGACCAGGATTAGGAAATAACAGTGTGCGCCAGCGATACTCACCTGGTTCAACAGATCTCAATAGAAAAGAGCTTGAAAGTGCTGCGCACGTCTGCTGTCTATCAGCGGTGGTCGTGTTCTGCTATCAGCAGTGGTCGGTCACCATGGCAACTAAACTAAAGTGTTCGTATCTCAAGAATGGACGACATTTTTAATAAGGAGTAAATTGCAAAATTGCTTATATTTACAAGCTCTATCTGACAATATCTGTGGATGGGGTATGACCCTCAAAGATTTAAAGGGCTGCTTCAGTTTTCAATATGGAGTCCTGCAGCAATATTTTAGGATTCTGCGTAGAAGAAGGGATACTGACCTTTCTGCCTGGGATTCATTAAGTTTCTGGAGTTCTTGGATTTTACGCTTTAGACAATTATTTTCTTCTAGGACCTGGAATACAAACACAAGGGATTGTATTAAAGGGAATGATGGCACTTAAAGGGATTGTCCATCCTCGCGCCTGCCCATCATGGACAGGGCAGATGCGTGATGGGCAGGTGTCGTACACCTTCATTTGTGCCTCCTACCTCTTCATAGCTCGTCCGCTTGTTCTGGAGGGGCGCTCTATCAGCGGGGGTCTTTGCGGTCGGCAGCGGAGGCTCCGGATGGGTGTAACCATCATCATCATCAGCAGGGGGAGAGGTACGTCCGGGAAGACACCACATTGTAAACTGATCGCCCCCCGAGATGTCGCTGTACACGTAGGACTCGTTATAGCTGCTGTCCGGAGAAGCGCTGACATTAAGGGTCTGCTCCACCACCGACGGGTGATAGCTCCCGCTCCAGTCCTCCTCATCATCCTCATCCTCCAGGAGATCAGTGCCTACGGAGGGGTCCTTAAAAAAAGTATCCTGGTACCTTAAGGCAAACTTGTCACGAGCATCGGGGAGGAGGGCGCTGTCGTGTTTGGCTTCCTAGTTAGGGAACAGAATGAGTTTTTATCATAAAAAGTTCTCAGTCTTAAAGGGACAGTGTTCCCTAAATTAAACTGCCTCTCTTAGCCAATCAGAATGACAGACTTCATATCTTGATGGGCAGAGACACACGGGCCGATGAGTGGCTGCGCTCTCTTCATTATGGCACAATTAGCGGGTGCATTTAAAGGGACCTGTTTCTCACAATTCTACATGATGGCATACATTAATCAGGTTATGATTGGCCGTTGTCTACTCCCCAAAAAGAAGGCGCTTTGTCACACTGTTTCCTTGCACAGTAATTTCCTGCAGGGAACTACTACACAGACGCGGTTCCATGCACAGTGAGTGACCATGAGAACCGGTGTTCAGTAAATCTAAAGAAGGACCCTCATTCTCATGATCGTCGGGGGTCTCCTGGATGGTTCTGATCCCCAGAATGAAGGAGCTTCATCACACTATTTCCTTGCACATGCAGGGAACTACTACACAGCCACAGTTCCAAGCACAGTGGCACAGAAGGACCTTCATTCTCATGATCGGCGGGAGTCTCCTCGATGGTTCTGATCCCGAGAATGAAGGAGCTTCGTCACACTGGTTCCATACACAGTAATGTCCTGCAGGGAACTACTACACAGCCGCGGTTCCAAGCACAGTGAGTAACCACGGCCACCGGTGTACAGGAAATGTAAAGACGGAAACTCATTCGGATGATCAGCAGCGGGTCTCATGGATGGTTTTGATCCCCAGAATGAAGGCGCTTCGTCACACTGGTTCCTTGCACAGTAATGTCCTGCAGGAAACTAATACAGAGACATGGTTCCATGAACAGTGAGTGACCAGGACCACCAGTGTACAGGAAATCTAAAAAAGGACCCTCACTCTGATGATTGTGGGGAAGTCTCCTGGATTGTTCTGCTCCCCAGAATTAAAGTGCTTTGTCACACTGGTTCCTTGCACAGGAATGTCCTGCAGGGAATTACTACACATCCGCGGTTCCATGCACAGTGAGTGACCAGGAAATCTGAAGAAGGACCATCATTCTCATGATCAACAGGGGCGTCTCCTGGATGGTACTGATCCCCAAAAATGAAGGAGCTTTGTCACACTATTTCCTTGCACAGTAATGTTCTGCAGGAATCTACTACACAGCCGAGGTTCCAAACACATTGAGAGACCAGCAGCTTCAGTGTACAGGAAATCTGACGGAGGACCTTCATTCTCATGATCGGTGGGGGTCACAGATGTTGATATCCCACCGATTACAAAGTGATATACCCCTTTGTGGTTGACGATGGCAACGCTGCTGTCCTGTGCAGAACTAGCATAGTGGGAAACCCTGCTTAGTAGATTAAAGGAGGTCTCCTCTGACTACACACATATGTAGTAGTGAATTAGACCCTTCAAATCTCCGAAGTCTTAAAGGGATATTCTCATCATCTCTCTTCAGGAGCGCACCGCTCCCCTGCCACATGGCTCCCTGTTTGCCATGGGGCTGTGCACTTCTGATCATTGAAAATTGTGCCGGGGGCTTTGGCGTTTGCAGGGTCCGGCCGCCTCAGAGCAGCACTTACAAGCTTGTGCTTCTTGCCTAGGAAACAAACTGACGGAAGTGGCCAGTAACCTAGACAACAAGCGGTAAACAATAACATTAAAAATCTTGAGAACAGAGAGGGTTTTTGATAAAAAAAAAAGTAAATTGCTATTTTATTTAATGAGAAGACCCCTTTAAGGGTTCCCTATAATCTAATGTCACTCACAACAGAGAAATCCCCTTCACCGTTTCTTCCTGGGGGGAGCGCACAGGATTTACTTTTCACAAACTCCTTGAAAGAAAATGGATTTCCTTCCTCTGGATTATCCACATCATTATCTGCAAAAAAAAAAGAAGGGTCATACAGAAATGAGGGCAACATGGAAGGGGCGAGTATCGCAGCAGTAAGGTCTCGCTTTACGGCACCCTCTTACCCCTGATTGGACAAGTTGGGGGGGTGTAGAAGGGCCCTAATTACCCCTCACTAACCTCCTTTTATTAAGAAATCTATTTGAAGCCCCTAAAGAGTTCAGTCTACTTTGTTCCAGAGTTCAAGATACAATAGAAAGACTCCTGGGTCACATGACCTCAGAACTGATACAATGTATCAAACATTCTATTGCTGCAAGAGACAATTTAAAGGGCCAGTCGGTTTTTTTTTTAAGAAGTCTAAGCCCCTAATCTGTCACAGATTTTATGGGATCAGCGGGGACGCTTAATCACGATGTTTTTTCATACGCACGTCACATATTGGCCACGGTGGCTCGTCTCCGTTCATGTCCCCTCACTGATTAGCTGCAACGTTCCCATGGGTGCCTGATACAGCTAAGAACCCCAGATTTAAAGGGATTGTCCACCTCTAGAACCAGTTTCATTTTTTTAGTTAAATACATGTATTTGGAGCTAAACATCATTTTTCCAATTTGGTTCTGTTAAAAATTTTGCACCGTTTGCTTTTTACGGTTTGTTTGTTTCCCTTCACGTTAAACTTTGATGTGGTCTGCGGTCATGAATCAGCTGAGGAGCTCAGAAACAGTCAGGCAGGGGTTACACCCTCTCCCATTGGACTGTCAGAAGGAGCTCACTGATGGTTTCTCAGTTAACTCGGTCACCAACTGCGGTCATCAATCAGCTCCGAAACAGTCAGACAGGAGCTACAAAATCTCCCATTGAACTGTCAGAAGGAGCTCACTGATGGACTCTCAGTTAACTTGGTCATTAATTGAGCGGACATAAATTAGCTGAGGAGCTCAGAAAAAGTCAGAAGGGTTACATCCTCACCCATTGGACTGTGAGAAGGAGCTCACTGATGGATTCTCAGTTAACTCGGTCATAAATCTGCTCCGAAATAGTCAGACACGAGCTACAAAATATGCCATTGCACTAAAAGAAGGAGCTCACTGATGGACCCTCAGTTAACTCATTCACCAACACGGGGCATAGATGGCAAACGATGCAAAATTTTTAATCAAACTCAATGACAAAAATGATTTTTAGCCAAAAATACATAGAGTAAGTTAATAAAAATATATTGTCCCTGGCCCCTTTAAGGCGAGGAGTAGGCGAGTTTAGTCCCAAAAAATATCATTTTACAGTGGAGTTCCCCTTTAAAGAGGATTTTTGAGCGCACAGAGGGTTGAGTGCCCCTTAAAGTGAAGCCCCTGGGGTAGAGCGCGCCCCCTACACTCACCTTCCTGGATGATCAGGGTCTTGCCCCTCTTCCCCGGGGGCTGCCGGGGGTATCCGGACATGGCGCGGGGTTCACAGTGCCCGGCACAGGCAGCTCATCCCCTGCAGGGGGCGGTGAAGAGCCACGGGGGCCGCACATGGAACGCAAAGAGCGCAGCCTCAGCTGACTCCGCCCACAGCGGAAGTGACGTCAGACACTGGACAGGAAGCCGGAAGTGAGCTCCTGCGACCGGTCCCGGGGGAGGTCAGGGGTGAGAGTGCCAAGATGGCGACCAACATGGCGAAGAGACGAGCGTGGGGCGGGATGCGACGGTAAGTGGAGGACAGACACTTGTCCCTTGTGTCGTGGAAGGGGACCACAGTCACAAACACACCGGGAGGGGGGCTGTATTGTCACTATATCATGTTACCCATGACAACAGGACTACAACTCCCAGCATGCCCTGACAGCTGCTATAACCCCTCTGTTTTCATTCCATGAGAAATTCCACACAAGATTCCTCAACTGTTTTTCTAATTTTGTGTTTTTCTTCCATTTAAATGGTTAAATTTACAAAAGAAAAATAAAAAAAAAATGTGGTGTCATGCCAGTGATTGTCAGCAGCAGAAGTGATCGGCGGCAGCGCTGATCCCGGCTGCTGGAGGCTTTTATAGTCACTGGTATTTATACATGTCAGTGATTTTCTCTCCGGTCTGCTCTGTGTTCCAGGCTCGGGCTGCCGGCGTACCGGAGGTTCAGCAGCGGGAGCCCCTACCCCACCATCCCGCTCACCGCGCCCCTGCCCGGGGTCCCCAAACCGGTGTTCGCCAGAGTGGACGGCCAGGAGAAGTACGAGACCAAGGTCACCGCCCTGGAGAACGGGCTGCGGGTCGCCTCCCAGAACAAGTTTGGACAGTTCTGTACGGTGGGACGTAAGTGGAACTAGAAAATGTGACTAGAGAGTGCAGCTCTGGAGTATAATACAGGAGGTAACTCAGGATCAGTAATGTATGTACACAGTGACTGCACCAGCAGAATAGTGAGTGCAGCTCTGGAGTATAATACAGGAGGTAACTCAGGATCAGTAATGTATGTATGCACACAGTGACTGCACCAGCAGAATAGTGAGTGCAGCTCTGGAGTATAATACAGGAGGTAACTCAGGATCAGTAATGTATGTACAGTGACTGCACCAGCAGAATAGTGAGTGCAGCTCTGGAGTATAATACAGGAGGTAACTCAGGATCAGTAATGTATGTACACAGTGACTGCACCAGCAGAATAGTGAGTGCAGCTCTGGAGTATAATACAGGAGGTAACTCATGATCAGTAATGTATGTACACAGTGACTGCACCAGCAGAATAGTGAGTGCAGCTCTGGAGTATAATACAGGAGGTAACTCAGGATCAGTAATGTATGTACACAGTGACTGCACCAGCAGAATAGTGAGTGCAGCTCTGGAGTATAATACAGGAGGTAACTCAGGATCAGTAATGTATGTACACAGTGACTGCACCAGCAGAGTAGTGAGTGCAGCTCTGGAGTATAATACAGGAGGTAACTCAGGATCAGTAATGTAATGTATGTACACAGTGACTGCACCAGCAGAATAGTGAGTGCAGCTCTGGAGTATACTACAGGAGGTAACTCAGGATCAGTAATGTATATACACAGTGACTACACCAGCAGAATAGTGAGTGCAGCTCTGGAGTATAATACAGTAGGTAACTCAGGATCAGTAATGTAATGTATGTACACAGTGACTGCACCAGCAGAATAGTGAGTGCAGCTCTGGAGTATAATACAGGAGGTAACTCAGGATCAGTAATGTATGTACACAGTGACTGCACCAGCAGAATAGTGAGTGCAGCTCTGGAGTATAATACAGGAGGTAACTCAGAATCAGTAATGTAATGTATGTACACAGTGACTGCACCAGCAGAATAGTGAGTGCAGCTCTGGAGTATAATACAGGAGGTAACTCAGGGTCAGTAATGTAATGTATGTACACAGTGACTGCACCAGCAGAATAGTGAGTGCAGCTCTGGATAATACAGGAGGTAACTCAGGATCAGTAATGTAATGTATGTACACAGTGACTGCACCAGCAGAATAGTGAGTGCAGCTCTGGAGTATAATACAGGAGGTAACTCAGGA
The DNA here is from genome assembly GCF_048569485.1 of Anomaloglossus baeobatrachus. Taxonomy (NCBI): domain Eukaryota; kingdom Metazoa; phylum Chordata; class Amphibia; order Anura; family Aromobatidae; genus Anomaloglossus; species Anomaloglossus baeobatrachus. The sequence continues at coordinate 229,230,230 of NC_134361.1, forward strand.
TCAGTAATGTATGTACACAGTGACTGCACCAGCAGAATAGTGAGTGCAGCTCTGGAGTATAATACAGGAGGTAACTCAGGATCAGTAATGTATATACACAGTGACTGCACCAGCAGAATAGTGAGTGCAGCTCTGGAGTATAATACAGGAGGTAACTCAGGATCAGTAATGTAATGTATGTACACAGTGACTGCACCAGCAGAATAGTGAGTGCAGCTCTGGAGTATAATACAGGAGGTAACTCAGGATCAGTAATGTATGTACACAGTGACTGCACCAGCAGAGTAGTGAGTGCAGCTCTGGAGTATAATACAGGAGGTAACTCAGGATCAGTAATGTAATGTATGTACACAGTGACTGCACCAGCAGAATAGTGAGTGCAGCTCTGGAGTATACTACAGGAGGTAACTCAGGATCAGTAATGTATATACACAGTGACTGCACCAGCAGAATAGTGAGTGTAGCTCTGGAGTATAATACAGGAGGTAACTCAGGATCAGTAATGTATATACACAGTGACTACACCAGCAGAATAGTGAGTGCAGCTCTGGAGTATAATACAGTAGGTAACTCAGGATCAGTAATGTAATGTATGTACACAGTGACTGCACCAGCAGAATAGTGAGTGCAGCTCTGGAGTATAATACAGGAGGTAACTCAGGATCAGTAATGTATATACACAGTGACTGCACCAGCAGAATAGTGAGTGCAGCTCTGGAGTGTAATACAGGAGGTAACTCAGGATCAGTAATGTATATACACAGTGACTGCACCAGCAGAATAGTGAGTGCAGCTCTGGAGTGTAATACAGGAGGTAACTCAGGATCAGTAATGTATGTACACAGTGACCACACCAGCAGAATAGTGAGCGCAGCTCTGGAGTATAATACAGGAGGTAACTCAGGATCAGTAATGTAATGTATGTACACAGTGACTGCACCAGCAGAATAGTGAGTGCAGCTCTGGAGTGTAATACAGGAGGTAACTCAGGATCAGTAATGTATGTACACAGTGACTACACCAGCAGAATAGTGAGCGCAGCTCTGGAGTATAATACAGGAGGTAACTCAGGATCAGTATTGTAATGTATGTACACAGTGACTACACCAGCAGAATAGTGAGCGCAGCTCTGGAGTATAATACAGGAGGTAACTCAGGATCAGTATTGTAATGTATGTACATAGTGACTGCACCAGCAGAATAGTGAGTGCAGCTCTGGAGTATAATACAGGAGGTAACTCAGGATCAGTAATGTAATGTATGTACACAGTGACTGCACCCGCAGAATAGTGAGTGCAGCTCTGGAGCATAATACAGGAGGTAACTCAGGATCAGTAATGTATGTACACAGTGACTGCACCCGCAGAATAGTGAGTGCAGCTCTGGAGTATAATACAGGAGGTAACTCAGGATCACTAATGTAATGTATGTACACAGTGACTGCACCAGCAGAATAGTGAGTGCAGCTCTGGAGTATAATACAGGAGGTAACTCAGGATCAGTAATGTATATACACAGTGACTGCACCAGCAGAATAGTGAGTGCAGCTCTGGAGTATAATACAGGAGGTAACTCAGGATCAGTAATGTAAAGTATGTACACAGTGACTGCACCAGCAGAATAGTGAGTGCAGCTCTGGAGTATAATACAGGAGGTAACTCAGGATCAGTAATGTATGTACACAGTGACTGCACCAGCAGAGTAGTGAGTGCAGCTCTGGAGTATAATACAGGAGGTAACTCAGGGTCAGTAATGTATGTACACAGTGACTGCACCAGCAGAATAGTGAGTGCAGCTCTGGAGTATAATACAGGAGGTAACTCAGGATCAGTAATGTAATGTATGTACACAGTGACTGCACCCGCAGAATAGTGAGTGCAGCTCTGGAGTATAATAAAGGAGGTAACTCAGGATCAGTAATGTAATGTAATGTATGTACACAGTGACTGCACCAGCAGAATAGTGAGTGCAGCTCTGGAGTATAATACAGGAGGTAACTCAGGATCAGTAATGTATGTACACAGTGACTGCACCAGCAGAGTAGTGAGTGCAGCTCTGGAGTATAATACAGGAGGTAACTCAGGATCAGTAATGTATGTACACAGTGACTGCACCAGCAGAATAGTGAGTGCAGCTCTGGAGTATAATACAGGAGGTAACTCAGGATCAGTAATGTAATGTATGTACACAGTGACTGCACCCGCAGAATAGTGAGTGCAGCTCTGGATTATAATACAGGAGGTAACTCAGGATCAGTAATGTAATGTATGTACACAGTGACTGCACCCGCAGAATAGTGAGTGCAGCTCTGGAGTATAATACAGGATGTAACTTACATACTTCGGCTTTTTTTTGATATTTATCACTTATTTTTCTGCTTTTTTCTTACAGTTCTCATTAATTCCGGCTCCAGACATGAAACAAAGTATCTCAGCGGCATCTGTCACTTTCTGGAGAAACTGGCCTTCTCTGTACGTGCATCTTCCTGCGGCCGCCTCCACGTCTGATGATTGGATATATTACTGCAGACGGTCTGTATATTATGGTCGTCATTCTCGGGTTTGCTTTTTTCCCTCTGTAGTCTACCTCCCGGTTCGGCAGTAAGGATGAAATTCTCCTGACGCTGGAGAAACACGGAGGGATTTGTGACTGTCAGACCTCCAGGTAAGGATCGAGGCACGAAGGATAGAAAGCAGATGACACGTCTTAATGTTGTTGTGTGTGATTCCAAAAAAATATTATTGTGCTGACAACTGTCAGCAAGTAGGGTAATTGCTGTATGCAGGATTTAATTTTTTTTTTTTTGCTGGCTTGGAAACAGCGCCACCACTGTCTACAGGCGGTGTGTGGTATTGCAGGTCAATCCAATTGAAGTTGAAAAAAAAAATAAATCATTGTTTTTTTATGGATAATCTGTTCTTGTTTTCTTTCAGGGACACCACAATGTATGCGGTGTCTGCAGACTCTAAGGGCCTGGACACTGTGGTCAGCCTGTTGTCAGATGTGGTCCTGCAGCCGCAGTTGTCAGGTACAGAGCCGCCGTCTTGTTGCTGTTCATCCTACATCTGAGTTCTGTCCCTTGCCTCATTAGTGGGTTGTATATAATGCGCAGATTGGAGGTGTTGTCGTCATTTTTGACACCCAGGGTCCATGCTCCCATAAGCTAACATGTGAATGTGGGGGTGGGGGGTGGGGGGGGGCGCCGTGTACCTCCATAACCACAGCCACGAGTGCCGAAGTGACTGAAATAGAAATGACTGTTCTCCCCAGCTCTTAAAGGGAAAGTGTCATCAGAAATTATTTATTGTTTAAATCAGGTTTTTATATTTAATGTATTTTTTCAATGTTTTTCAATTTTAATCGCCATATAAATAATTATTAGAAGTCTTGCCATTTTCTTTTTTTAAAACATTACTTTTTTTATTAGATTATAAAATCATATATTGCATCATATTTTTGTGAACAGTGATAATACTTCTTATTACAACAAGTTATTTGGAAAGGCCGGGGGAGGGGTGGTGACATTAGATTGTACCCGTGTGTTACCCATAATGTTACACCTCTACATCCGCAGTGTGTAATCTGGAGGATAGACAGCTGGCCCATTTTTTGAGGAATAGTGATGTCTTGTTAGTGGAAGAGGCAATTATTTTCGCGGAAATCTTGCCATTTTCAAGTCATCTGCTTTTTCAGCACTCTCATTACCATCACAGACAGGCATACGGTTATTGATAACACCTCTATACACAGTAGATAACACAGGATCCACCATTCACAATAGGTGATATCACAGCTCACCTCCTCCTCCTGTACAATGACTGATTACACCTCTATATACAGTAGATAGCATAGGATCCACTATACACAATAGGTCGTGTCACAGCTCACCTCCTCCTGCATAATGACTGACACCTATACAGTAGATAACACTGGATCCCCCATTCACAATAGGTGATATCTCAGCTCACCTCCTCCTCCTATACAATGACTGATAACACTTCTATATGCAGGAGATAGCATAGGATCCACTATATACAGTAGGTGATGTCACAGCTCACCTTTTCCTGTAGAATGACTGAAAACCCCTCAATATACAGTAGATGGCATAGGATCCACTGTACACAATAGGTGATGTCACAACTCACCTCCTCCTGTAGAATGACTGATAATACAGGATCCACCATTCACAATATGATGTCACCGCTCACCTCCGCCTCCTGTGCAATGACTGAAAACCCATATATATATATACACAGTAGATAACAAAGTATCCACCAATCACAACAGATGTCACAGCTCACGTCCTCTTGTTAAATGACTGATAACACTGCTATATACAGATGTTAACACAGGATCCACCATTCACAATAGGTGATATCACAGCTCACCTCCTCCTCCTGTACAATGACTGATAACACCTCTATATACAGTAGATAACACAGGATCCATCATTTACAATAGGTGATGTCACAGCTCACCTCCTCCTCCTCCTGTACAATGACTGATCTTGCCTCTAACATACATGTGAAGAATAGTAGGAGTCTAGTATTTGGTTATTGTGTAGAGATTTGCTCTTGGGCATAGGCCCTGTCCTGTATGAGCGCTGTGCACCCCGGGGGTCTATTTCTAGGCGCTGCTGTACAATTTCGGCTGTACTTCACTCAGACGCAGGTCGCCTGTGGGGAAACTGGCATATACGTTAGAGGCATTATAGACGCGCCTCCTTACAGGACGAGTAGGGTTGAATAGGCTGATGTATAAGGCCAGGTGCCGCACACTGGGGTGACCCCGCCCCCTTTTACCCCGCCCCCTGTGACCCCGCCCCCTTTTACCCCGGCCCCTGTGACCCCGGCCCCTGTGACCCCGGCCCCTGTGACCCCGGCCCCTGTGACCCCGGCCCCTGTGACCCCGGCCCCTGTGACCCCGGCCCCTGTGACCCCGGCCCCTGTGACCCCGGCCCCTGTGACCCCGGCCCCTGTGACCCCGGCCCCTGTGACCCCGGCCCCTGTGACCCCGGCCCCTGTGACCCCGGCCCCTGTGACCCCGGCCCCTGTGACCCCGGCCCCTGTGACCCCGGCCCCTGTGACCCCGGCCCCTGTGACCCCGGCCCCTGTGACCCCGGCCCCTGTGACCCCGGCCCCTGTGACCCCGGCCCCTGTGACCCCGGCCCCTGTGACCCCGGCCCCTGTGACCCCGGCCCCCGTGACCCCGGCCCCCGTGACCCCGGCCCCCGTGACCCCGGCCCCCGTGACCCCGGCCCCCGTGACCCCGGCCCCCGTGACCCCGGCCCCCGTGACCCCGGCCCCCGTGACCCCGGCCCCCGTGACCCCGCCCCGCTGATGCGGAGCTCCTCTGTTGCAGATGACGAGCTGGAGATGACGCGGATGGCCGTGCGCTTTGAGTTGGAGGATCTGAACATGAGGCCGGATCCGGAGCCGCTGCTGACGGAGATGATCCATGCGGTGAGTGCCCCCCATACACACTGAGCACTAACTGAGGGGTATTTGGCTTTTGGGTGACATTTCAGGGTGATCCTATCATGCCCTCTGACCTTTATGTGACCTTCTCTAATCTGTTGGATGCTCATATGCTACTTTTCAAGGACTTTTTGCACAACTTGCTGTTCCCTAACAAGGAGCTTAATGGTAAATTTCACAGCAGGTGTTTGGTTCATGAATCGCCCAATAAATTTCGTGGTTCAATTAGAATTGGTATCTACAGTCTCCTCCTCATGAGACCAAGACGACACCTGACAATTGATCAGCAGGACCGCGCCATTGTGAGGCTTCATGTAGGATGTTCTCAGGTGTCACTGAGCTCGGAGTGTCACCAGCAGGTTGTACAGAGACACAGAGAGACTGGAAGAGTCACAGAAAGGCAGAGAAGAGGGCGTCCTCCCGACACATCCCACACTGATAACAGCTTCATTGTGACCCCATATGTCACATCAAACCATTCAAAACTGTTTACATCAGCGTGGTCTGCGTGCTAGATAACCTGCAAGGGTACCTGACCGCCCCACCAGGCACAGACGTCATCTACGTACCTGACCGCACCACCAGGCACAGACGTCATCTACGTACCTGACCGCACCACCAGGCACAGACGTCATCTACGTACCTGACCGCACCACCAGGCACAGGCGTCATCTACGTACCTGACCGCACCACCAGGCACAGGCGTCATCTACGTACCTGACCGCACCACCAGGCACAGGCGTCATCTACGTACCTGACCGCACCACCAGGCACAGGCGTCATCTACGTACCTGACCGCACCACCAGGCACAGGCGTCATCTACGTACCTGACCGCACCACCAGGCACAGGCGTCATCTACGTACCTGACCGCACCACCAGGCACAGGCGTCATCTACGTACCTGACCGCACCACCAGGCACAGGCGTCATCTACGTACCTGACCGCCCCACCAGGCACAGGCGTCATCTACGTACCTGACCGCCCCACCAGGCACAGGCGTCATCTACGTACCTGACCGCCCCACCAGGCACAGGCGTCATCTACGTACCTGACCGCCCCACCAGGCACAGGCGTCATCTACGTACCTGACCGCCCCACCCGGCACAGGCGTCATCTACGTACCTGACCGCCCCACCAGGCACAGGCGTCATCTACGTACCTGACCGCACCACCAGGCACAGGCGTCATCTACGTACCTGACCGCCCCACCAGGCACAGGCGTCATCTACGTACCTGACCGCCCCACCAGGCACAGGCGTCATCTACGTACCTGACCGCACCACCAGGCACAGGCGTCATCTACGTACCTGACCGCCCCACCAGGCACAGGCGTCATCTACGTACCTGACCGCCCCACCAGGCACAGGCGTCATCTACGTACCTGACCGCCCCACCAGGCACAGGCGTCATCTACGTACCTGACCGCACCACCAGGCACAGGCGTCATCTACGTACCTGACCGCACCACCAGGCACAGGCGTCATCTACGTACCTGACCGCACCACCAGGCACAGGCGTCATCTACGTACCTGACCGCACCACCAGGCACAGGCTTCATCTACGTACCTGACCGCATCACCAGGCACAGGCTTCATCTACGTACCTGACCGCACCACCAGGCACAGGCGTCAGCTACGTACCTGACCGCACCACCAGGCACAGGCGTCAGCTACGTACCTGACCGCACCACCAGGCACAGGCGGTCAGCTATGTACCTGACTGCACCACCAGGCACAGGCGTCATCTACGTACCTGACCGCACCACCAGGCACAGGCGGTCAGCTACGTACCTGACCGCACCACCAGGCACAGGCGGTCAGCTACGTACCTGACCGCACCACCAGGCACAGGCGTCATCTACGTACCTGACCGCACCACCATGCACAGGCGTCATCTACGTACCTGACCGCACCACCAGGCACAGGTGTCATCTACGTACCTGACCGCACCACCAGGCACAGGCGTCATCTACGTACCTGACCGCACCACCAGGCACAGGCGTCATCTACGTACCTGACCGCACCACCAGGCACAGGCGGTCAGCTACGTACCTGACCGCACCACCAGGCACAGGCGTCATCTATGTACCTGACCGCACCACCAGGCACAGGCGGTCAGCTACGTACCTGACCGCACCACCAGGCACAGGCGTCATCTACGTACCTGACCGCACCACCAGGCACAGGCGTCATCTACGTACCTGACCGCACCACCAGGCACAGGTGTCATCTACGTACCTGACCGCACCACCAGGCACAGGCGTCATCTACGAACCTGACCGCACCACCAGGCACAGGCGTCATCTACGTACCTGACCGCACCACCAGGCACAGGCGTCATCTACGTACCTGACCGCACCACCAGGCACAGGCGTCATCTATGTACCTGACCGCACCACCAGGCACAGGCGTCATCTATGTACCTGACCGCACCACTGTTGTTGGCTTTTGTTTAAAAAAAAAAAAAAAAAGAGATGAGGAAATCCCCTTTGCTGCTTTTACTTAAATGTCCGATTAATAAAAATGAAAGTTTTTAGGGGAAAAAAAAATGTTACTTTTGTTTTGTCCGACGGAGCATTGGCTTTTTGGATTAATTAGAATTTGAAATACTACAACAAATATATATTTTTTGTAGTATTTCTAAATTATTTTTATATATATATATATATTTTTATATATATATATATATATACTAGCTGTACTACCCGGCTTCGCCCGGGTTAATAACTGCTGTTAGCAAAATAGAATGTATTAACAAAAATGTATTTCTTTTTCGCTCCTAATTGGGAGACCCAGACAGTGGTGTATAGCTACTGCCTCTGGAGGCCGCACAAAGAACTACACTTAAAAGTGTAAGGCCCCTCCCCTTCTGGCTATACACCCTCCCGTAGGAGTACAGATTCCTCTGTTTTAGCTTTGTGCGCAAGGAGGTCAGACACGCACGCATAGCTCCATTGTTTTTAGTCAGCAGCAGCTGCTGACTATGTCGGATGGAAGAAAAGAGGGCCCATACAGGGCTCCCAGCATGCTCCCTTCTCACCCCACTGTATGTCGGAGGTGTTTGTAAGGTTGAGGTACCCATTGCGGGTACGGCGGCAGGAGCCCACATGCTGATTCCTTCCCCATCCCTTTTTACAGGGCTCTGGGTGAAGTGGGATTTACTGGTCTCCAGGCACTGAGACCGTGCTCCATCTACAGCCCCTGGAGAAGATGCTGGATGGAGCGGAGTACATCAGGGACATGGCCCTGCTTCCTCAAGGTACTCTGTGTCCCCGTGCATTTGGCGCTCACACCGCAGCATGCTGGGTGTTGTAGTGCGCCGGGGGACATCAGCGCTACGGCGCTTGTGCCATGGCCTCATTCAGCTTCGCTGAAGCAGGCACACTTCTGGGAATCGGTCGCGCCGGCCGCTGGGACTGCGGCGCGGCTGGCACTTGTGGTGCGCCGGGGACTTCAGCGCGGCCCGCGCTTTTACGGCGGCCGCGCTGATAACTCGAGTCCCCGGCTTTTGCGGCCTCCTTCCGTTCGTTCCCGCCCCCGGACCTGCCAGTCAGGAGAGGGGCGGGACGCTGGCCACGTCTGGGAATCGGTCACGCCGGCCGCTGGGACTGCGGCGCGGCTGGCACTTGTGGTGCGCCGGGGACTTCAGCGCGGCCCGCGCTTTTACGGCGGCCGCGCTGATAACTCGAGTCCCCGGCTTTTGCGGCCTGCTTCCGTTCGTTCCCGCCCCCAGACCTGCCAGTCAGGAGAGGGGCGGGACGCTGGCCAGTGCATCAGCGCCGAGGGCTGGAGTCGTTTTTACATACTCCAGCCCTCACAATCGGCACAGAGGGGACACTGTTTCCCGCACTTTTGTTTGGGAACTCCCACGGACCGCCCCTCTCCACAGACGCCGGCAGCCATTCCTGCTGACACGCTGAGCTGCAGAGGGGAGCCGGGGAGACCCAGACAAGGAATTCTGCAGCTCCTCTTGTGTAGGAGTCAGCTTCGCAGCACGAGAGAATCCATTTCAGATACCCTAAGCGTACTTTAAGCACTTTTCTGGACCACGCTGACTTTAGAGACGCAATCCAGAAACCCCACGCTTATCCTGAAAGGCGTTTTCCTAAACGGCTTAAAGATACACGCTATCCTTTTCCCCCTGAGGTGGTCAAGGGTTGGACCCAGTGTCCAAAAGTGGATCCTCCAATTTCCAGGCTTGCAGCTAGATCCTTGGTTGCAGTTGAAGATGGAGCGGCACTTAAAGAAAGATGCCACTGACAGGCAGATGGAGCTCTGGCTGAAATCCATCTATGAAGCGATTGGAGCCTCGTTAGCGCCATCTTTTGCTGCCGTATGGGCACTCCAAGCTATCTCAGCCGGGCTTGCGCGAGTTGACTCCGTCACACGTGCATTTGCCCCGCAGGTAGCACCATTGACCTCGCAAATGGCGGCATTCGCGTCGTACGCGATTAATGCTGTTCTTGACGCTACAAGCCGCACGGCAGTGGCGTCAGCCAACTCCGTTGTTTTGCGTAGGGCCCTGTGGTTGAGACATTGGAAAGCAGATTCTCATTCCAAGAAGTGCTTAACCAATTTGCCTTTTTCTCGTGACCGATTGTTTGGAGAGCGTTTGGATGAAATCATCAAACACTCCAAGGGTAAGGACTCATCCTTACCGCAACACAGACAAAACAGACCCCAACAGAGGAGGGGTCAGTCTGGTTATCGGTCCTTTCGAGGACCGGGCAGGTCCCAATTCGCCTCGTCAAAAAAGACTCAAAAAGACCAGAGACGCTCAGATTCTTGGAGGTCTCAGTCACGCCCAAAAAGGACAGCCGGAGGAACCGTTGCCAAGGCGGCGTCCTCCTGACTTGCGGTCTCCGATTCCCACATCCGCGGTCGGTGGGAGGCTTTCCCACTTTGGCGACATCTGGCTGTCACACGTCAAAGACCGTTGGGTGAGGGATATTCTGTCTCACGGGTACAGGATAGAGTTCAGTTCTCGTCCGCCAACTCGTTTCTTCAGAACTTCTCCACCACCAGACCGAGCCGATGCTCTGTTGCAGGCGGTGGCCGCTCTAAAGGCGGAAGGAGTGGTGACCTCCGTCCCTCTTCAGGAACAAGGTCACGGTTTTTACTCCAATCTGTTTGTGGTCCCAAAAAAGGACGGATCGTATCGGCCCGTCCTGGATCTAAAGTTGCTCAACAGACACGTAAAAGTCAGGAGGTTCCGGATGGAATCCCTACGCTCCGTCATAGCCTCAATGTCTCAAGGAGATTTTCTAGCATCAATAGATATCAAAGATGCGTATCTCCACGTGCCGATCGCACCAGAGCATCAGCGTTTCCTACGCTTCGTCATACACGACGAACACCTGCAGTTCGTAGCGTTACCTTTCGGTCTGGCAACAGCCCCCCGGGTCTTCACCAAAGTCATGGCAGCAGTAGTAGCTGTTCTGCACTCGCAGGGTCACTCGGTCATCCCGTATCTAGACGACCTGCTTATAAAGGCACCCTCTCAAGAGGCATGCCAACACAGTCTGAAGGTGGCACTAGACACTCTCCAGAGTTTCGGGTGGATTATCAACTTTCCAAAGTCTCATCTAACCCCGACCCAATCTCTGACTTATCTTGGCATGGAGTTTCATACTCTCTCAGCGATAGTGAAGCTTCCACTGGACAAGCAGTGCTCGCTACGGACTGGAGTGCAATCTCTCCTTCAGAGCCAGTCGCACTCACTGAGGCGCCTCATGCATTTCCTAGGAAAGATGGTAGCAGCAATGGAGGCAGTCCCGTTCGCGCAGTTTCATCTGCGCCCTCTACAATGGGACATTCTACGCCAATGGGACGGGAAATCGACGTCCCTCGACAGGACTGTCTCCCTCTCTGACTGCCAAGGACTCTCTGCGTTGGTGGCTTCTCCCCACCTCATTGTCACAGGGAAAGTCGTTCCTTCCCCCGTCCTGGGCAGTGGTCACGACGGATGCGAGCCTATCAGGGTGGGGAGCGGTGTATCTCCACCACAGGGCTCAGGGGATGTGGACTCTGGAAGAGTCCACCTTGCAGATCAATGTTCTGGAAATCAGAGCAATCTATCTTGCCCTGCGAGCCTTCCAACAATGGCTGGAAGGCAAGCAGATTCGGATTCAGTCGGACAATTCCACGGCGGTGGCGTACATCAACCACCAAGGGGGAACACGCAGTCGCCAAGCTTTTCAAGAAGTCCAACGGATTTTGACGTGGGTGGAAAGCAGAGCGTCCACCATATCCGCAGTTCACATCCCAGGCGTGGAAAACTGGGAAGCAGACTTTCTCAGTCGCCAGGGCATGGACGCAGGAGAATGGTCCCTTCACCCGGACGTGTTTCAGCAGATCTGTTGCCGCTGGGGGACGCCGGATGTCGATCTGATGGCGTCACGGCACAACAACAAGGTCCCAGTTTTCATGGCACGGTCTCACGATCACCGAGCACTGGCGGCAGACGCCTTGGTTCAGGATTGGTCGCAATTCCGACTCCCCTATGTGTTCCCACCTCTAGCATTGTTACCCAGAGTTCTCCGGAAAATCAGGTCCGACTGCCATCGAGCCATACTCGTCGCTCCAGATTGGCCAAGAAGGTCGTGGTACCCGGATCTGTGGCATCTCACGGTAGGCCAACCGTGGACACTACCAGACCGTCCAGATTTGCTGTCTCAAGGGCCGTTTTTCCATCTGAATTCTGCGGCCCTGAACCTGACTGTGTGGCCATTGAGTCCTGGGTCCTAGCGGCCTCAGGTTTATCTCATGAAGTTGTTGCCACAATGAGACAGGCTAGAAAACCATCCTCAGCTAAGATCTATCGCAGAACGTGGAAGATATTCTTAGCGTGGTGCTTGGCTCAAGGGTTTTCTCCCTGGCCATTTGCATTGCCAATTTTTCTTTCCTTCCTGCAGTCTGGGTTGGAAAAAGGTTTGTCGCTTAGCTCTCTTAAGGGTCAAGTCTCCGCGCTATCCGTATTCTTTCAGAAGCGCTTGGCACGGCTTTCTAAAGTACGCACGTTTCTCCAAGGAGTTTGTCATATCGTTCCTCCTTACAGACGGCCATTGGAACCCTGGGATCTGAACAAGGTTCTCATTGCTCTCCAGAAGCCGCCTTTCGAGCCTTTGAAAGAGGTTCCCCTTTCTCGGCTTTCACAAAAGGTAGTTTTTCTTGTGGCGGTCACGTCTCTTCGAAGAGTGTCCGAGCTAGCGGCGTTATCTTGCAAATCTCCCTTCCTGGTGTTTCACCAAGACAAGGTGGTTCTGCGTCCAATTCCAGAGTTTTCTCCCAAGGTGGTTTCTTCCTTTCATCTCAATCAGGATCTCACTTTGCCATCTTTGTGTCCGCATCCAGTTCACCAATTTGAAAAGGGTTTACATCTGTTGGACCTGGTGAGAGCACTCAGGATTTACATTTCTCGCACGGCGGCTCTACGCTGTTCTGATGCGCTCTTTGTCCTAGTCGCTGGTCAGCATAAGGGATCGCAAGCTTCCAAATCCACCCTGGCGCGGTGGATCAAGGAACCAATTCTTCACACATACCGTTCTGCTGGGCTTCCGATTCCATCTGGACTGAAGGCCCATTCTACCAGAGCCGTGGGTGCGTCCTGGGCATTGCGGCATCAGGCTACGGCTCAGCAAGTGTGCCAGGCGGCTACCTGATCGAGTCTGCACACGTTTACCAAACACTATCAAGTGCATACCTATGCTTCGGCAGATGCCAGCCTAGGTAGACAGGTCCTTCAGGCGGCGGTGGCCCACCTGTAGGAAGAGGCTGTCTGACAGCCCGTTCATGTGGTATCTTTTTACCCACCCAGGGACTGCTTTTGGACGTCCCACTGTCTGGGTCTCCCAATTAGGAGCGAAAAAGAAGAAGGGAATTTTGTTTACTTACCGTAAATTCCTTTTCTTCTAGCTCCAATTGGGAGACCCAGCACCCGCCCTATTTGTTCTTAGGGTTTCGTTTTTCGGGTGCACATGTTGTTCATGTTGTTTCTTAAGTTCTCCGATCTTGTTATCGGATTGAATTTGTTTTTGAAACTGTTATTGGCTTTCCTCCTTCTTGCTTTGGTACTAAAACTGAGGAATCTGTACTCCTACGGGAGGGTGTATAGCCAGAAGGGGAGGGGCCTTACACTTTTAAGTGTAGTTCTTTGTGCGGCCTCCAGAGGCAGTAGCTATACACCACTGTCTGGGTCTCCCAATTGGAGCTAGAAGAAAAGGAATTTACGGTAAGTAACAAAATTCCCTTCTCTGCACAAAAACCACAAAGCAAATAGATAGAAATGTAATTATTAAATTGTTGCCTATATTAACCAATCAGAGCTCAGATTAATTAACTGTAGCAAAATAGAAGCTAAGCTGTGATTGGTTGCTATTGGCAGCCTGATAAATCTCCAGGCAACAGAAAGCCCTCCCCCTGACAGTATATATTAGCTCACACATACACATATAGACAGGTCATGTGACTGACAGCTCCGTATTTCCTATGTGGTACATTTGTTGTTCTTGTTTTTTATTTTTGAAGGATAATACCAGACTTGTGTGTGTTTAGGGTGATTATGTGGTGAGGTTGGTGTGTGTGTGTGGTGAGATGTGTGCTGAGGGTGGTATATGTACCAGACTTGTGTGTGTTTAGGGTGATTATGTGGTGAGGTTGGTGTATGTATGGTGAGATGTGTGCTGAGGGTGGTATATGTACCAGACTTGTGTGTGTTTAGGGCGATTATGTGGCGAGGTTGGTGTATGTGTGGTGAGATGTGTGCTGAGGGTGGTATATGTACCAGACTTGTGTGTGTTTAGGGTGATTATGTGGTGAGGCTGGTGTATGTGTGGTGAGATGTGTGCTGAGGGTGGTATATGTACCAGACTTGTGTGTGTTTAGGGTGATTATGTGGTGAGGTTGGTGTATGTGTGGTGAGATGTGTGCTGAGGGTGATATATGTACCAGACGTGTATGTGTTTAGGGTGATTATGTGGCGAGGTTGGTGTGTGTGTGGTGAGATGTGTGCTGAGGGTGGTATATGTACCAGACTTGTGTGTGTTTAGGGTGATTATGTGGTGAGGTTGGTGTATGTGTGGTGAGATGTGGGCTGAGGGTGATATATGTACCAGACTTGTGTGTGTTTAGGGTGATTATGTGGTGAGGTTGGTGTATGTGTGGTGAGATGTGTGCTGAGGGTGGTATATGTACCAGACTTGTGTGTGTTTAGGGTGATTATGTGGTGAGGTTGGTGTATGTGTGGTGAGATGTGTGCTGAGGGTGGTATATGTACCAGACTTGTGTGTGTTTAGGGTGATTATGTGGTGAGGTTGGTGTATGTGTGGTGAGATGTGTGCTGAGGGTGGTATATGTACCAGACTTGTGTGTGTTTAGGGTGATTATGTGGTGAGGTTGGTGTATGTGTGGTGGAATGTGTGCTGAGGGTGGTATATGTACCAGACTTGTGTGTGTTTAGGGTGATTATGTGGTGAGGTTGGTGTATGTGTGGTGAGATGTGTGCTGAGGGTGGTATATGTACCAGACTTGTGTGTGTTTAGGGTGATTATGTGGTGAGGTTGGTGTATGTGTGGTGAGATGTGTGCTGAGGGTGGTATATGTACCAGACTTGTGTGTGTTTAGGGTGATTATGTGGCGAGGTTGGTGTATGTGTGGTGAGATGTGTGCTGAGGGTGGTATATGTACCAGACTTGTGTGTGTTTAGGGTGATTATGTGGTGAGGTTGGTGTATGTGTGGTGAGATGTGTGCTGAGGCTGGTATATGTACCAGACGTGTGTGTTTAGGGTGATTATGTGGTGAGGTTGGTGTATGTGTGGTGAGATGTGTGCTGAGGGTGGTATATGTACCAGACTTGTGTGTGTTTAGGGCGATTATGTGGCGAGGTTGGTGTATGTGTGGTGAGATGTGTGCTGAGGGTGGTATATGTACCAGACTTGTGTGTGTTTAGGGCGATTATGTGGTGAGGTTGGTGTATGTGTGGTGAGATGTGTGGTGAGGGTGTTATATGTACCAGACCTGTGTGTGTTTAGGGCGATTATGTGGTGAGGTTGGTGTATGTGTGGTGAGATGTGTGGTGAGGGTGGTATATGTACCAGACTTGTGTGTGTTTAGGGCGATTATGTGGTGAGGTTGGTGTATGTGTGGTGAGTTATGTGCTGAGGGTGGTATATGTACCAGACTTGTGTGTGTTTAGGGTGATTATGTGGTGAGGTTGGTGTGTGTGTGGTGAGATGTGTGCTGAGGGTGGTATATGTACCAGACTTGTGTGTGTTTAGGGTGATTATGTGGTGAGGTTGGTGTGTGTGTGGTGAGATGTGTGCTGAGGGTGGTATATGTACCAGACTTGTGTGTGTTTAGGGTGATTATGTGGTGAGGTTGGTGTATGTGTGGTGAGATGTGTGCTGAGGGTGGTATATGTACCAGACTTGTGTGTGTTTAGGGTGATTATGTGGTGAGGTTGGTGTGTGTGTGTGGTGAGATGTGTGCTGAGGGTGGTATATGTACCAGACTTGTGTGTGTTTAGGGTGATTATGTGGTGAGGTTGGTGTGTGTGTGGTGAGATGTGTGCTGAGGGTGGTATATGTACCAGACTTGTGTGTGTTTAGGGTGATTATGTGGTGAGGTTGGTGTATGTGTGGTGAGATGTGTGCAGAGGGTGGTATATATACCAGACTTGTGTGTGTTTAGGGCGATTATGTGGCGAGGTTGGTGTATGTGTGGTGAGGGTGGTATATGTACCAGACTTGTGTGTGTTTAGGATGATTATGTGGCGAGGTTGGTGTGTGTGTGGTGAGATGTGTGCTGAGGGTGGTATATGTACCAGACTTGTGTGTGTTTAGGATGATTATGTGGCGAGGTTGGTGTATGTGTGGTGAGGGTGGTATATGTACCAGACTTGTGTGTGTTTAGGGTGATTATGTGGCGAGGTTGGTGTATGTGTGGTGAGATGTGTGCTGAGGGTGGTATATGTGGTCAAGCACGTGGTAGTGTGTGGCGCATTGTGTGTGTGGTCATATCCCCGAGTGTGGTGAGTATCCCATATCGGGGCCCCACCTTAGTAACTGTACGGTATATACTCTTTGGCGCCATCGCTCTCATTCTTTAAGTCCCCCTTGTTCACATCTGGAGCTGTCAATTTGTTCCCAACACTTTTTGTTTCACTTTTTGCCCATTATGTAGATAGGGGCAAAATTGATTGGTAAATTGGAACGCGCGGGCTTAAAATTACGCCTCACAACATAGCACCCGGCGCTGCCCGGGATAGTAACTGTCTCTCTGTTTCTCTCCCATTCTCTGTCTGTCTCCCCCTCTGTATATATCTCTCTATCTCTGTCTCTTTCTCCATCTGTCTCAATCTCTTTCCCTGTCTGTCTATCTATCTCTTTCCCTGTCTGTCTATCTATCTCTTTCCCTTTCTGTCTATCTCTTTCCCTGTCTGTCTATCTATCTCTTTCCCTGTCTGTCTATCTATCTCTTTCCCTGTTTGTCTATCTATCTCTGTCTCTTTCCCTGTCAGTCTGTTTCTTTGTCTGTCTCTTACCCTGTCTATGTCTGTTTCTTACCCTGTCTGTGTCTGCCTCTTTCCCTGTCTGTGTCTGTCTCTTTCCCTGGCTGCATTGTGACACGCCAACATTCCATATAAGGGCGTGGCTGCGCATTTTTCTGAAGCTCTGGCTCCACTGTGGCTCCCAGCTCCATTCGCTTTAATGGAGGCAGGTTTTTTGTTGAATAACTGTAAAGAGCGGGGTTAAAAATTTCCCCTCAAAACATAGCCTATGACGCTCTCGGGGTCCAGACGGGAGTGTGCAAGATTTTGTGGCTGTAGCTGCGACGGTGCAGATGCCAATCCCGGACACACACACACACACACACACACACACACACACACACACACACACACACACACACACATACACCTTTATATATTAGATATATATATAAGCCAATGCTCCGTCAGACAAAACAAAAGTAACATTTTTTTTTTCCCCCCTAAAAATGTAAATTTTTATTAATTAAATTATTTATTAATTTATTATATGTGTGTATATGTATATATATTTAAAATATTTGTTTCTCTATTGGTTACTTTTTTTTAGCCCTTTTTGAGGAATCGAAGCTGCACTATTACGTATTGCAGTATATAGAAGAAATAGCGATACCTTATGAAGCCAAGCTTCATATGGGTGCAGAGATGACAGATGAGAGCTGTGCAGCACAGCCAGCACCCATTGTGCATGGGGTGGGCTCCATACACCTGCACATGACGTCAGGAAGGGGTTAAAGGGCTGATGCAGGACCTTCCCTTTTAGAGCTCGATATTGACCGCTTTGTGTTTGTCTCCAGGCCGCTTTTCGGGATAATACCGTGGGGCTTCCCAGATTCTGCCCCATAGAGAACATCGACAAAATCGACAAGACGACGTTACACTCCTATATGAACAACTACTACACCCCGGACAGGATGGTGCTGGCGGGAGTGGGCATTGAGCACGACCAGTTGTTGGAGTGCGCCAAGAAGTACCTGCGGGACGTGACCCCCGCCTGGGAGTGTGGGAAGGCGAGGAGCATCGATAAGTCCATTGCTCAGTACACCGGAGGGATTGTCAAGGTAACGCGGGGTGTTGGAGGATGAAACTGCTGTCAACGTCTGCGCCGTGTATAGTGCACGGGGAAACAATCCATCCGTTAGGGCAGATGGACTTCATAGAGCGGAACCCCCCTTTATTATTTAGAGGAAAGTAACATTATGGCCAACACCGCTCTCCTGGCTCTCCTCCTACCTCTGACCGCTCATTCACTGTATTGTCCGCCAACATTTTCTTACCGTTAATGCTGCAAAAACTCTTACACTTCCTCTTATCCATTCTCGTCTGGACTATTCTAACGCTCTACTAATTGGTCTCCTTGTTACTAAACTCTCCCCTCTCCAATCCATCCTGAATGCAGCAGAATCCAGCAACCAGGGTCATATTCCCTCCAGCTGCTAAACCGGTGCCTCCTCCCTGTGCCAGTCATTGCACTGGTTACCCATCCACTACAGAGTCCAATACAAACTGATCACTCTCACCCATAAAGCCCTCAACAGTTCTGCACCGCCCTAAATCTCTTTATCTCTGTATCACCTCCCCATCTTCTCCACAGTTCTGCACCCCCCTACATCTCCTCCCTAATCTCTATCACCTCCCGTCCTCTCCACAGTTCTGCACCGCCCTACATCTCCTTCCTCATCTCTGTCTATCACCTCCCGTCTTCTCCATTCTGCACCGCCCTACATCTCCTCCCTCATCTCTGTCTATCACCTCCCGTCTTCTTCACAGTTCTGCACCGCCCTACATCTCCTCCCTCATCGCTATCACCTCCCGTCTTCTCCACAGTTCTGCACCGCCCTACATCTCCTCCTTCATCTCTGTCTATCACCTCCCGTCTTCTCCATTCTGCACCGCCTTACATCTCCTCCCTCATCTCTGTCTATCACCTCCCGTCTTCTCCACAGTTCTGCACCGCCCTACATCTCCTCCCTCATCTCTATCACCCTACCTGTGTCTTTCCTTCCCCCAATGACCTAAGACTGTCATCCTCTATAATCCGCACATCTCACTCCCATCTCCAAGACTTCCCACGAGCTGCACCAATTTTCTGGAATGCACTAGTCTAAGCGTGCCCTAAAAACACATTTCTTTGTCGCTCCTAATTGGGAGACCCAGACAATTGGGTGTATAGCTACTGCCTCCGGAGGCCACACAAAGTATTACACTTAAAAGTGTAAGGCCCCTCCCCTTCTGCCTATACACCCCCCCGTGGGATCACGGGTTCCTCAGTTTTATGCTTTGTGCGAAGGAGGTCAGACATCCACGCATAGCTCCACTGTTTAGTCAGCAGCAGCTGCTGACTATGTCGGATGGAAGAAAAGAGGGCCCATACAGGGTCCCCAGCATGCTCCCTTCTCACCCCACTTTCTGTCGGCGGTGTTTGTTAAGGTTGAGGTACCCATTGCGGGTACGGAGGCTGGAGCCCACATGCTGATTCCTTCTCCATCCCCATTAGGGCTCTGGGTGAAGTGGAATTTTACCGGTCTCCAGGCACTGAGACCGTGCTCCATCCACAGCCCCTGGAAGATCTGCTGGATTTGGAGCTGAGTTTCCTCAGGGCAGGGCCCTGCTTCATCAAGGTACTCCGTGTCCCCGTGCATACCGCGCGCACACTGCAGCATTGCTGGGTGTGTTAGTGCGCCGGGGTGAACAGCGCTGCTGCGCTTGTGCCATTTTCCTCACTACAGCTCCGCTGAGTGAGTAGACTTAGTACGAACGGCCGAGCCGGCCGCTGGGGTCAGTGTTCACTGCGACGCGGCTGGGATTTGTGGTGCGCCGGGGACTGCCGCGCTGGCCGTGCATATATCACGGCCGCGCTTATTACTACAGTCCCCGGCTTTTGCGGCCTGGTACGTCTCGTTCCCGCCTCCGCACCTGCCAGTCAGGAGGAGGGCGGGACGCTGTATAGAGCATCAGCGCTGAGGGCTGGAGTCTTTTTTACATACTCCAGCCCTCACACTAGGCACAGGGAGACGCAGTTTCCCGCACTTTTGTTTGGGCACGCCCACGGTCCGCCCCTCTTCACAGAACGCCGGCAGCCATTCCTGTCTGCACGCTGAGCTGCAGAGGGAAGACAGGGAGACCCAGACACGGGATTCTACGACCTCACACCCGCTTTTCAGCGGGCGGTAAGCGGCCCTCAAGGGCTGACCCCACTTGTGCCGTAGTGTACTTTGTATTTTGTGCTTGCAATACATTGCACTGTGCGGTCGCTGGTGTTTTCTCGGCTATATACCCTCCTAGATTACAAGGAGGCAACAGCATGTCGTCCGCAAAACACAAGGGTGCCAAGGCACAGACTTTATATGCTGCTTGTACCGCATGTGGGGCTGCTCTACCGGCAGGCTCCACTGACCCCCATTGTGTGCAGTGCTCGGCCCCTGTGGCAACTGCTCGGCCGGGGCCTCTGCTAGAGGTGACCCAGGGAGAACCACCTGTGAATACTGTCCAGGTGACAGGGACGGAGTTTGCAGCTTTTGCTGACAGATTGTCTATGACTATGTCTAAAATTCTTGAAACATTGCAGTCTAGACCAGTAACTCAGACCATGGGCACTGTTGAATCATTGCCCCCTAGTCCCCCTCAGCTGGAACACTTCCAAGCTCCGGGGGTGTCACACGCACCCCAGGGTGACGGCTCTGACTCGGACGACAGTCCCAGACAACCTAAACGGGCTCGCTATGAGGGGCCCTCGACTTCATCACACTGGTCAGGGTCCCAGCGGGACGACTCTCTCTATGATGAGGCGGATGTAACTGATCAGGATTCTGATCCTGGGACCGCTCTCAATCTGGATACCCCGGATGGTGACGCCATAGTGAATGATCTTATAGCGTCCATCAATAAAATGTTGGATATTTCTCCCCCAGCTCCTCCAGTGGAGGAGTCAGCTTCACAGCAGGAGAAATTCCATTTCAGGTATCCCAAGCGTAAATTAAGCACTTTTCTGGACCACGCTGACTTTAGAGACGCAATCCACAAACACCACGCTTATCCAGATAAGCGTTTCTCCAAACGGCTTAAGGATACACGCTATCCTTTTCCCCCTGAAGTGGTCAAGGGCTGGACCCAGTGTCCCAAGGTGGATCCTCCAATCTCCAGGCTTGCGGCTAGATCCATAGTTGCAATAGAAGATGGGGCGGCACTTAAAGATGCCACTGACAGGCAGATGGAGCTCTGGTTGAAATCCATCTATGAAGCTATCGGCGCGTCGTTTGCTCCTGCTTTCGCAGCCGTATGGGCACTCCAAGCTATTTCAGCTGGTCTTACGCAGGTTGACACGGTCACACGTACATCTGCTCCGCAGGTGGCACCATTGACCTCTCAGATGTCTGCATTCGCGTCTTACGCGATTAATGCTGTCCTGGACTCTACGAGCCGTACGGCAGTGGCGTCCGCCAACTCCGTGGTTTTACGCAGAGCCTTGTGGTTAAGAGAATGGAAGGCAGATTCTTCTTCCAAGAAGTGCTTAACCAGTTTGCCATTTTCTCGTGACCGACTGTTTGGTGAGCGCTTGGATGAAATCATTAAACACTCCAAGGGTAAGGATTCATCCTTACCTCAACCCAGACAAAACAAACCCCAACAGAGGAGGGGACAGTCCGGTTTTCGGTCCTTTCGAGGCTCAGGCAGGTCCCAATTCTCTTCGTCCAAAAGGACTCAAAAGGATCAGAGGGGCTCAGATTCTTGGCGGACTCAGTCACGCCCAAAAAAGACAGCCGGAAGACCCGCTGCCAAGGCGGCTTCCTCATGACTTTCGGCCTCCTCTCTCCGCATCCTCGGTCGGTGGCAGGCTCTCCCGCTTTGGCGACATTTGGCTGTCACAGGTCAAAGACCGTTGGGTGAGAGACATTCTGTCTCACGGGTACAGGATAGAGTTCAGCTCTCGTCCTCCAACTCGTTTCTTCAGAACTTCTCCACCGCCCGACCGGGCCGATGCTCTGCTGCAAGCGGTGTCCGCTCTAAAGGCAGAAGGAGTGGTGATCCCTGTTCCTCTTCAGGAACAAGGTCACGGTTTTTACTCCAATTTGTTTGTGGTGCCAAAGAAGGACGGGTCGTTCCGTCCCGTCCTGGATCTAAAGCTGCTCAACAAACACGTAAAAACCAGGAGGTTCCGGATGGAATCTCTCCGCTCCGTTATCGCCTCAATGTCTCAAGGAGATTTCCTAGCATCAATAGACATCAAGGATGCTTATCTCCACGTGCCGATTGCTCCAGAGCACCAGCGTTTTCTACGCTTCGTTATAGGAAGCGAACACCTGCAGTTCGTAGCGCTACCTTTCGGGCTGGCGACAGCCCCTCGGGTCTTCACCAAGGTCATGGCAGCAGTAGTAGCAGTCCTGCACTCGCAAGGTCACTCTGTGATCCCGTATTTGGACGATCTACTGATAAAGGCACCCTCTCAAGAGGCATGCCAACACAGCCTAAACGTGGCACTGAAGACTCTCCAGAGTTTCGGGTGGATTATCAACTTTTCAAAGTCAAATCTAACCCCGACCCAATCACTAACATATCTTGGCATGGAGTTTCATACTCTCTCAGCGATAGTGAAGCTTCCACTGGACAAACAGTGCTCGCTTCAGACAGGGGTGCAATCTCTCCTTCAGGACCAGTCGCACCCCTTGAGGCGCCTCATGCACTTCCTAGGCAAGATGGTAGCAGCAATAGAAGCAGTCCCTTTCGCGCAGTTTCATCTGCGGCCTCTACAATGGGACATTCTCCGCCAATGGGACGGGAAGTCGACGTCCCTCGACAGGGATGTCTCCCTTTCCCAGACGGCCAAGGACTCTCTCCGGTGGTGGCTTCTTCCCACCTCATTGTCAAAAGGAAAGTCGTTCCTACCCCCATCCTGGGCGGTGGTCACGACAGATGCGAGCCTATCGGGGTGGGGAGCAGTCTTTCTCCACCACAGGGCTCAAGGTACGTGGACTCGGAAAGAGTCCACCCTTCAGATCAATGTTCTGGAAATCAGAGCAGTCTATCTTGCCCTACAAGCCTTCCAACAGTGGCTGGAAGGCAAGCAGATCCGAATTCAGTCGGACAACTCCACAGCGGTGGCATACATCAACCACCAAGGGGGAACACGCAGTCGGCAAGCCTTCCAGGAAGTCCGGCGGATTCTGATGTGGGTGGAGGACAGAGCATCCACCATATCCGCAGTTCACATACCAGGCGTGGAAAACTGGGAAGCAGACTTCCTCAGTCGCCAGGGCATGGACGCAGGGGAATGGTCTCTTCACCCGGACGTGTTTCAGGAGATCTGTCGCCGCTGGGGGACGCCGGACGTCGATCTGATGGCGTCACGGCACAACAACAAGGTCCCGGTTTTCATGGCACGGTCTCACGATCACCGAGCTCTGGCGGCAGACGCCTTAGTTCAAGATTGGTCGCAATTCCATCTACCTTATGTGTTCCCACCTCTGGCATTGTTGCCCAGAGTGCTCCGCAAAATCAGGTCCGACTGCCGCCGCGCCATTCTCGTCGCTCCAGACTGGCCAAGGAGGTCGTGGTACCCGGATCTGTGGCACCTCACGGTAGGCCAACCGTGGGTACTGCCAGACCGTCCAGACTTGCTGTCTCAAGGGCCGTTTTTCCATCAGAATTCTGCGGCCCTGAACCTGACTGTGTGGCCATTGAGTCCTGGATCCTAGCGTCTTCAGGGTTATCTCATGAAGTGGTGGCCACCATGAGACAGGCTAGGAAACCATCCTCCGCCAAGATCTACCACAGGACGTGGAAGATATTCTTATCTTGGTGCTCTGCTCAGGGAGTTTCTCCCTGGCCATTTGCATTGCCTGTTTTTCTTTCCTTCCTGCAGTCTGGGTTGGAAAAAGGTTTGTCGCTTGGCTCCCTTAAAGGTCAAGTCTCTGCGCTATCTGTATTTTTTCAGAAGCGCCTGGCGCGACTTCCTCAGGTACGCACTTTCCTGCAAGGGGTTTGTCATATCGTCCCCCCTTACAAGCGGCCGTTAGAGCCCTGGGATCTGAACAAGGTTCTAATTGCTCTCCAGAAGCCGCCTTTCGAGCCTATGAGGGATGTTTCCCTGTCTCGTCTTTCACAGAAAGTGGCTTTTCTAGTGGCGGTCACGTCTCTTCGGAGAGTGTCAGAGCTGGCGGCGTTATCATGCAGATCTCCCTTCCTAGTGTTTCACCAGGACAAGGTGGTTCTGCGTCCAATTCCAGAATTTCTTCCCAAGGTGGTATCTTCCTTTCATCTCAATCAAGATATCACTTTACCGTCTTTGTGTCCGCATCCAGTCCACCAATTTGAAAAGGGTTTGCATTTATTGGATCTGGTGAGGGCACTCAGGATCTACATTTCCCGCACGGCGCCTCTGCGCCGCTCGGATGCACTCTTTGTCCTTGTCGCTGGTCAGCGTAAAGGGTCGCAAGCTTCCAAATCCACCCTTGCGCGGTGGATCAAGGAACCAATTCTTGAAGCTTACCGTTCTGCTGGGCTTCCGATTCCTTCTGGACTGAAGGCCCATTCTACCAGAGCCGTGGGTGCGTCCTGGGCATTACGGCACCAGGCTACGGCTCAGCAGGTGTGCCAGGCGGCTACCTGGTCGAGTCTGCACACTTTCACGAAACACTATCAGGTGCATACCTACGCTTCGGCGGATGCCGGCCTAGGTAGACAAGTCCTTCAGGCGGCGGTGGCCCACCTGTAAGAAAGGGCTGCTTGACGGCCCTATCACGAGGTATTCTTTTACCCACCCAGGGACTGCTTTTGGATGTCCCAATTGTCTGGGTCTCCCAATTAGGAGCGACAAAGAAGAAGGGAATTTTGTTTACTTACCGTAAATTCCTTTTCTTCTAGCTCCAATTGGGAGACCCAGCACCCGCCCCTGTTTTCTTAGGGAGTTTGTTTTTTCGGGTGCACATGTTGTCCATGTTGAAGAGTTCAGTTCTCCGATGTTGTTCCTCGGATTGAATTTGTCTTTAAAACAGTTATTGGCTTTCCTCCTTCTTGCTTTTGCACTAAAACTGAGGAACCCGTGATCCCACGGGGGGGTGTATAGCCAGAAGGGGAGGGGCCTTACACTTTTAAGTGTAATACTTTGTGTGGCCTCCGGAGGCAGTAGCTATACACCCAATTGTCTGGGTCTCCCAATTGGAGCTAGAAGAAAAGGAATTTACGGTAAGTAAACAAAATTCCCTTCTTCCTTAGACTTTTCTCCAAAACTTGGACCTTTATATCATCTGTTTACACCCGACATGCACTTACTAGCCCCCAGCATCAGTACTTGGACACATACTGGCTGGTGATTGGAATTTCATGGCTATTCATTAATTTGGCGTCCGTGCAATGCAATGTTTCACCTGTAGAGGGCATGGACACTACCTGAGCTCAGCTTGTGCATTTGCTCCTGTGCACTGACACTATCTGAGCTCAGTTTGTGCATCTGCTCCTGCGCACTGACACTACCTGAGGTCAGCTTGTGCATCTGCTCCTGCGCACTGACACTACCTGAGCTCAGCTTGTGCATCTGCTCCTGCGCACTGACACTACCTGAGCTCAGCTTGTAAATCTGCTCCTGCGCACTGACACTACCTGAGCTCAACTTGTGCATCTGCTCCTGCGCACTGACACTACCTGAGCTCAGCTTGTGCATCTGCTCCTGCGCACTGACACTACCTGAGCTCAGCTTGTACATCTGCTCCTGCACACTGACACTGCCTGAGCTCAGTTTGTGCATCTGCTCCTGCGCACTGACACTACCTGAGCTCAGCTTGTGCATCTACTCATGTGCACTGACACTACCTGAGCTCAGCTTGTGCATCTACTCATGTGCACTGACACTACCTGAGCTCAGCTTGTGCATCTGCTCCTGCGCACTGACACTACCTGAGCTCAGCTTGTGCATCTGCTCCTGCGCACTGACACTACCTGAGCTCAGCTTGTGCATCTGCTCCTGCGCACTGACACTACCTGAGCTCAGCTTGTGCATCTGCTCCTGCGCACTGACACTACCTGAGCTCAGCTTGTGCATCTGCTCCTGCGCACTGACACTGCCTGAGCTCAGCTTGTGCATCTGCTCCTGCGCACTGACACTACCTGAGCTCAGCTTGTGCATCTGCTCATGCACACTGAGGGTATGTGCGCACCAAACCATTTTTCTTTGTCGCTCCTTATTGGGAGACCCAGACAATTTGGTGTATAGCTTATGCCTCCGGAGGCCACACAAAGCATTACACTAAAAGTGTAAAGCCTCTCCCCTTCAGCCTATACACCCCCCGTACTGCTACGGGCTCATCAGTTTTTATGCTTTGTGCGAAGGAGGTCAGACATGCACGCATAGCTCCACAGCTTAGTCAGCAGCAGCTGCTGACCATGTCGGATGGAAGAAAAGAGGGCCCATAACAGGGCCCCCAGCATGCTCCCTTCTCACCCCACTCTTGTCGGCGGTGTTGTTAAGGTTGAGGTATCCATTGCGGGTACGGAGGCTGGAGCCCACATGCTGCTTTCCTTCCCCATCCCTCAATTAGGGCTCTGGGTGAAGTGGGATCCTTTCGGTCTCCAGGCACAGGAGACCGTGCTCCATCCACAGCTCCTGAGGACTCTGCTGGATAGGAGCCGAGTATCGTTCAGGGACATGGCCCTGCTACTTTGAGGTACTCTGTGTCCCCGTGGGGACCGCGCACAGCAACACTCCAGCATTGCTGGGTGTGCTAGTGCACCGGGGACAGCAGCGCTGACTGCGTTTGTGCCATTACACACTTCAGCGTCGCTGAGTGTGTTCGTGTAGGGGGACTGCCGCGCTGACCGCCGCTGCCATGGTTATCACTGCGGCGCGACTGGGACTGTTAGTGCGCCGGGGACTTCCGCGCCGACCGCGCTTATACGGCGGCCGCGCTTATAACTCGAGTCCCCGGCTTTTGCGGCCTAGTCTCGTTTTCTTCCCGCCCCCAGCCCTGCCAGTCAGGGGAAGGGCGGGACGCTGTACAGGACGGCAGCACTGAGGGCTGGAGCATGCTTTGCATACTCCACCCCCCTCACTCTGCACAGTGGGGCACCAGTTCCCGCACTTTTCTGGGTCACGCCCACGGCTCCCTCCTCTCCTCAGGACGCCGGCAGCCATTCCTCTCAGCTCTGCTAACGCTGGAGAGGAGAGACAAGCTCAGGGAGATCCAGGCAGGAATTCTGGTGCCCACACAAACGCTTTGCGCAGGCGGTAAGCAGCACCTGAGGTGCTGGCCCCACTAGTGCAGAAGTGTACTTATAGATTATATGATTATAGACTATACTTTACACTGTATGGTGCACTGTTGATTTTTGTCTATATACCCTCCTGTATTGCTCAGAGGAGACAACAGCATGTCGTCCACAAATAGCAAGGGTGCCAAAGCACAGACTTACTATGCTGCCTGTGCAGCATGTACGGCTATACTGCCGGCAGGTTCCACTGACCCTCATTGTGTGCAATGCTCGGCCCCTGTGGCACTTACTCAGCCGGAGCCTCTGCTAAGGGTGGCCCAGGGGGAGCCACCTGCTAACACTGTCCAGGTGACAGGGACGGAGTTTGCAGTTTTTACTGAAAGACTTTCTGAGACTATGGCTAAAATACTAGAAGCTTTGCAGTCCAGGCTGGCATCTCAAGCCATGGGCACTGTAGAATCATTGTCCCATGGTCCCCCTCAGTTGGAACAGCAATGTCCTCCCGGGGTGTCTCATGGATCCCAGGGTGAGGTCTCTGACACGGACCGCAGCCCCAGACCGACTAAGCGAGCTCGCTATGAAATTCCCTCAACATCATCACAATGTTCAGGGTCTCAGCGAGAGGACTCTCTGTATGATGAAGCGGAGGTAGCTGATCAGGATTCTGATCCTGAAGCCGCTCTCAACCTTGATACTCCTGATGGGGACGCCATAGTGAATGATCTTATTGCGTCCATCAATGAAATGCTGGATATTTCTCCCTCAGCTCCTCCAGTGGAGGAGTCAGCTTCTCAGCAGGAGAAATTCCGTTTCAGGTTCCCCAAGCGTACAACGAGTATGTTTCTGGACCACTCTGATTTCAGAGAGGCAGTCCAGAAACACCGAGCTTGTCCAGATAAGCGTTTTTCCAAGCGCCTTAAGGATACACGTTATCCCTTTCCCCCCTGACGTGGTCAAGGGCTGGACTCAGTGTCCCAAGGTGGATCCTCCAATCTCCAGACTGGCGGCTAGATCCATAGTTGCTGTTGAAGATGGAGCTTCACTCAAGGATGCCACTGACAGACAGATGGAGCTCTGGTTGAAATCCATCTATGAAGCTATTGGAGCGTCTTTTGCTCCAGCATTCGCAGCCGTATGGGCACTCCAAGCTATCTCAGCTGGTCAGGCGCAAATTGACGCACTCACACGTACGTCTGCGCCGCAGGTGGCGTCCATAACCTCTCAAACGTCGGCATTTGCGTCCTACGCTATTAATGCTGTCCTGGACTCTGCGACCCGTACGGCGGTTGCAGCCAACAATTCGGTGGCAATACGCAGGGCCTTGTGGCTGCGGGAATGGAAGGCAGATTCGGCTTCCAAAAAGTGCTTAACCGGGTTGCCATTTTCTGGCGACCGTTTGTTTGGTGAGAGATTGGATGAAATCATCAAACAATCCAAGGGAAAGGAAACATCCTTACCCCAGGCCAAACCAAAAACACCCCAACAGAGGAGGGGACAGTCGAGGTTTCGGTCCTTTCGGGGTGCGGGCAGGTCCCAATTCTCCTCGTCCAAAAGGCCGCAGAAGGATCAGAGGAACTCCGACGCATGGCGGTCTAAATCACGCCCTAAAAAGACCGCCGGAGGTGCCGCTACCAAGGCGGCTTCCTCATGACTTACGGCCTCCTCACACCGCATCCTCGGTCGGTGGCAGGCTCTCCCACTTTTGCGACACCTGGCTGCCACAAGTAAAAGACCGTTGGGTGAGAGACATTTTGTCTCACGGTTACAGGATAGAGTTCAGCTCTCGTCCTCCGACTCGATTCTTCAGAACATCTCCGCCTCCCGAGCGAGCCGAGGCTCTTCTGCAGGCGGTGGGCACTCTGAAGGCAGAAGGAGTGGTGGTCCCGGTTCCTCTTCAGCAACAGGGCCACGGTTTCTACTCCAACCTGTTTGTGGTTCCAAAGAAGGACGGGTCCTTCCGTCCTGTTTTGGACCTAAAACTGCTCAACAAACACGTAAGGACCAGGCGGTTCCGGATGGAATCCCTCCGCTCCGTCATCGCCTCAATGTCCCAAGGAGATTTCCTAGCATCGATCGATATCAAGGATGCTTATCTCCACGTACCAATTGCTCCAGAGCATCAGCGCTTCTTGCGCTTCGCCATAGGAGACGAACACCTTCATTCGCGGCACTGCCGTTCGGCCTGGCGACAGCCCTAAGGGTTTTCACCAAGGTCATGGCTACAGTAGTTGCGGTCCTCCACTCTCAGGGTCACTCAGTGATACCCTACTTAGACGATCTGCTGGTCAAGGCACCCTCTCAAGAGGCATGCCAACACAGCCTCAACGTTACTCTGGAGATTCTCCAGAGTTTCGGGTGGATCATCAATTTTCCAAAGTCAAATCTGACACCGGTCCAATCGCTGACATATCTTGGCATGGAGTTTCATACTCTTCCAGCGATAGTGAAGCTTCCGCTGGACAAACAGCGTTCACTACAGACAGGGGTGCAATCTCTCCTTCAAGGTCGGTCACACCCCTTGAGGCGCCTCATGCACTTCCTGGGGAAGATGGTGGCAGCAATGGAAGCAGTCCCTTTCGCGCAGTTTCACCTGCGTCCACTTCAATGGGACATCCTACGCAAGTGGGACAGGATGCCGACGTCCCTAGACAGGAACGTTTCCCTCTCTCAGGCAACCAAAGCTTCCCTTCGGTGGTGGCTTCTTCCCACTTCATTATCGAAGGGGAAATCCTTCCTACCCCCATCCTGGGCGGTGGTCACGACGGACGCGAGTCTATCAGGGTGGGGAGCAGTTTTTCTCCACCACAGGGCTCAGGGTACGTGGACTCAGCAAGAGTCCTCACTTCAGATCAATGTTCTGGAGATCAGGGCAGTGTATCTTGCCCTAAAAGCGTTCCAGCAGTGGCTGGAAGGCAAGCAGATCCGAATTCAGTCGGACAACTCCACAGCGGTGGCTTACATCAACCACCAAGGTGGGACACGCAGTCGGCAAGCCTTCCAGGAAGTCCGGAGGATTCTGCTGTGGGTGGAAGCCACAGCATCCACCATATCCGCAGTTCACATCCCGGGCGTAGAAAACTGGGAAGCAGACTTTCTCAGTCGCCAGGGCATGGACGCAGGGGAATGGTCCCTTCACCCGGACGTGTTTCAGGAGATCTGTTGCCGCTGGGGGATGCCGGACGTCGACCTAATGGCGTCACGGCACAACAACAAGGTCCCAACATTCATGGCTCGATCTCAAGATCACAGAGCTCTGGCGTCAGACGCCTTAGTTCAGGATTGGTCGCAGTTTCGGCTTCCTTATGTGTTTCCTCCTCTGGCACTGCTGCCCAGAGTGTTACGCAAGATCAGGGCCGACTGCCGCCGCGTCATCCTCGTCGCTCCAGACTGGCCGAGGAGGTCGTGGTACCCGGATCTGTGGCATCTCACGGTCGGCCAACCGTGGGCACTGCCAGACCGACCAGATTTGCTGTCTCAAGGGCCGTTTTTCCATCTGAATTCTGCGGCCCTCAACCTGACTGTGTGGCCATTGAGTCCTGGATCCTAGCGTCTTCAGGATTATCTCAAGAGGTCATTGCCACTATGAGACAGGCTAGGAAACCAACGTCCGCCAAGATCTACATTTCTCGTACGGCGCCCCTGCGCCGCTCGGATGCACTCTTTGTCCTTGTCGCTGGCCAGCGTAAAGGGACACAAGCTTCCAAGTCAACCCTGGCTCGGTGGATCAAGGAACCAATTCTCGAAGCTTACCGTTCCTCGGGGCTTCCGGTTCCCTCAGGACTGAAGGCCCATTCTACCAGAGCCGTGGGTGCGTCCTGGGCTTTGAGGCACCAGGCTACGGCTCAGCAGGTGTGTCAGGCAGCTACCTGGTCGAGCCTGCACACTTTCACGAAGCACTATCAGGTGCATACCTATGCTTCGGCAGATGCCAGCCTAGGTAGGCGAGTCCTTCAGGCGGCAGTTGCCCACCTGTAGGACGGAGCCGTTACGGCTCTATTATGAGGTATTATTTACCCACCCAGGGACTGCTTTTGGACGTCCCAATTGTCTGGGTCTCCCAATAAGGAGCGACAAAGAAGAAGGGAATTTTGTTTACTTACCGTAAATTCCTTTTCTTCTAGCTCCAATTGGGAGACCCAGCACCCGCCCCTGTTTTTTTGTATAACACATGTTGTTCATGTTAAATGGTTTCAGTTCTCCGATATTCCTTCGGATTGAATTTACTTTAAACCAGTTTATAATTTTTTCCTCCTTCGGGCTTTTGCACCAAAACTGATGAGCCCGTAGCAGTACGGGGGGTGTATAGGCAGAAGGGGAGGGGCTTTACAGTTTTAGTGTAATACTTTGTGTGGCCTCCGGAGGCATAAGCTATACACCCAATTGTCTGGGTCTCCCAATTGGAGCTAGAAGAAAAGGAATTTACGGTAAGTAAACAAAATTCCCTTCTTTTTTTAGCTCCAAAGATGCTGCATTTTTGCCCTTAAAAAACGCATCTGCAGCAAAAACGCATCCAAAAACGCATGCGTTTTTACCACGTTTTGCTGTGATTTTCTTCACTGCGTTTTTATGCGTTTTTTTTATCAGTGAACAAAAGATTGGTGAAGAAAAAAAAAAAAAATCTGCTGTCATGTCCTTCTTCAATCTGTTCTACATTCTCCACTAGTGTATGCAGGAGAGCAGACAGCTGCAGAACTACAAGGCTCAGCATGCTCCATCCAGGACTGTATGCTGGAGTTTTTTGCCCAGAAACGTAAAACAAAAAAAAAATGATGTGGGCTTCGCCCAATTTTTGTGTCCAGCCAGGTACAACTAGGCAGCTGGGAATTGGAATCCGTAGCTCAGGATGCCCAAGCTTCCTGGGTACCTCCGCTGCGAATTACAGTCCGCAGCCACCCCAGAAAATGGCGCTTTCTTAGAAGCGCCATCTTCTGCCGCTGTAACCAACTCCAGCGGCCCTGGTGGCTTGTGGGTAATAATGGGGTTAGGGCTATCTGTGTATTATCAACTGGCCCTAAGCCCGAAATTCAGGGTGTCACGCCAACTACCTGAGCTCAGCTTGTGTATCTGCTCATGCGCACAGACACTACCTGCAAGTGAGGGGGTGCAGCCGTGCACTGAGCTCTGTACAATATCAGGTTGCCCCAAAGCCTCTTCATATACATTTTAATTTAAAGTGACAGCACCAGTAAGTTTCGAGCTTTTTGCCCCTCATCAGTGCAATCTGGGTCACCTTAATTTTGTTTTCCAGGTGGAGAAGGACATGTCGGACGTCAGCCTGGGGCCCACTCCCATCCCGGAGCTGTCGCACATCATGATCGGCCTGGAGAGCTGCTCCTTCCTGGTAACCGTCCTCCTCCTTTACTCTTTGTCTACCTGAGATCCTCTGCCTAATCTGACCTGTCCCCGGTAGGAGGACGACTTCATCCCGTTTGCTGTCCTGAATATGATGATGGGCGGTGGAGGCTCCTTCTCGGCGGGAGGTCCGGGGAAAGGCATGTTCACCAGACTGTACCTCAACGTGCTGAACAGGTGAGACCCAATATCCTCCCCCCGCACCTGTGATTGCCATAGAGACCCCAATATCCCCCCCGCACCTGTGATTGCCATAGAGACCCCAATATCCTCCCCCGCACCTGTGATTGCCATAGAGACCCCAATATCCTCCCCGCACCTGTGATTGCCATAGAGACCCCAATATCCTCCCCCCCACACCTGTGATTGCCATAGAGACCCCGAAATCCTCCCCCCCCCCGCACCTGTGATTGCCATAGAGACCCCAATATCCCCCCCGCACCTGTGATTGCCATAGAGACCCCAATATCCCCCCCTGCACCTGTGATTGCCATAGAGACCCCAATATCCCCCCCTGCACCTGTGATTGCCATAGAGACCCCAATATCCCCCCCGCACCTGTGATTGCCATAGAGACCCCAATATCCTCCCCCGCACCTGTGATTGCCATAGAGACCCCAATATCCCCCCCGCACCTGTGATTGCCATAGAGACCCCAATATCCTCCCCCCCGCACCTGTGATTGCCATAGAGACCCCAATATCCCCCCCGCACCTGTGATTGCCATAGAGACCCCAATATCCTCCCCCTGCACCTGTGATTGCCATAGAGACCCCGATACCCCCCCCGCACCTGTGAGTGCCATAGAGACCCCGATTTCCTCCCCCCCGCACCTGTGATTGCCATAGAGACCCCAATATCCTCCCCCCCCCGCACCTGTGATTGCCATAGAGACCCCAATATCCCCCCCGCACCTGTGATTGCCATAGAGACCCCAATATCCTCCCCCTGCACCTGTGATTGCCATAGAGACCCCGATACCCCCCCCGCACCTGTGAGTGCCATAGAGACCCCGATTTCCTCCCCCCCGCACCTGTGATTGCCATAGAGACCCCGATATCCTCCCCCCCCCGCACCTGTGACTTCCATACTGCGCACCATGTGCCGGAGTCTTATGTTATCAAAGCCGTGTCCTCCTCCTCTCCGCAGGCATCACTGGATGTACAACGCCACCTCCTACCACCACAGCTATGAAGACACTGGACTCCTGTGTATACACGCCAGCGCTGACCCCCGCCAGGTGAGACCCCCCCCACAATAACTTGTCCCAGGGAATCTGCGCTAATGTTCAAACTGCTTAAAGGGGTGTTCCACTACAGTGATATTCAGTATCTATGCTCGTGGGGTCTAACGTCTCTTACCAACTGGACATTGACTATCATCTGCTCCTATGAGCCTCAGCCATTGTACAGAGCTTAATTGGGGGTCCGACACCTACCACCCTCAACAATCTGATATTGATGACCTATCCTAAAAAAAGGTTATTAAAAGGAGTCCTTATTATACAGCCCTTCTGACGTGGATTTGCAGAGCAGGTACGCCGGCCTCATCAGGCCAGAGCTGTGTCTGCAGTGTGTGCTGTGCAATCTGGTGCCCTATAAATTGGGAATATGCCCCTGACTGATCCTTGTACCCCGGTGACTATGAATCCGTATTTTTCGGATTATAAGACACACATTTCCTCCCAAAGATTTGGGAGGAAAATGAGGGGTGAGTCTTATAATCCAAATATAGCTTAACGGGGGGTAATGGAGAGGGGTCACAGGAGGCTGGGGAGATGCTGCGGGCGGTGCGCTGTGCTGCTGGCGCTGTGTTGGTGCTCACAGGCGGTGAGGCAGGGGCCATTCTGAAAATGTTGTCGGTGCGGGTTTCAAATAATGGCGCCTGGAGTAGGCGCATGCACAGATTCGGCTCAAGATCTCATCTGCGCATGCGCCACCTCCGGACCATTGATTTCCCTGCAAGGGACTTAAGGAAAATTGCGCCTGGAGGTGGTGCGTGCGCAGATATGATCTCAGCATGTCACTGACCCAATAGCTCAATCTGTGCACGAGCCGACTCCGGGCGCCATTTCTTTGAAGCCCGCAGCACTGACAGAATGCTCCTCCTGCCTCACAGCTCCCGCAGCATAGCCCTACTCCAGCGCCGCCCCTGCCTCCTGTGGCCCCGCTGCGCCGCCGCCCCTGCCTCCTGTGATCCCTGCCTCCTGTGATCCCTCTCCGCCGCCGCCCCTGCCTCCTGTGACCCCTCTCCGCCGCCGCCCCTGCCTCCTGTGACCTTTCTCCGCCCCTACCTCCTGTGGCCCCTCTCCGCCCCTGCCTCCTGTGGCCCCTCTCCGCCGCCGCCCCTGCCTCCTGTGGCCCCTCTCCGCCGCCGCCCCTGCCTCCTGTGGCCCCTCTCCGCCGCCGCCCCTGCCTCCTGTGGCCCCGCGCCGCCCCTGCCTCCTGTGACCCCGCGCCGCCACCCCTGCCTCCTGTGACCCCGCTCCGCCGCCGCCCCTGCCTCCTGTGACCCCGCTCCGCCGCTGCCCCTGCCTCCTGTGACCCCGCTCCGCCGCCACCCCTGCCTCCTGTGACCCCGCTCCGCCCCTGCCTCCTGTGATCCCGCTCCGCCGCCGCCCCTGCCTCCTGTGACCCCGCTGCCACCTCCCCCTGGTAAGACACCACCGGATTATAAGACCGACCCCATTTTTTTTTCTCCCTCTAAATTTGGGGTGCGTCTTATAAACCGAAAAATCCAGTCCATTGCTGTGACCATGTGATGTGACGGACGCTCCTCAGTCTCCTTTACATTTATTTGGTAATTTTTGTACTTTACTTTTTAGGACTTTTTTTATTTCATAAAATTGACAATTTATTTTATTTATTCATTTATTTATTTAAATTCTTGCTATTTTCAGGTGCGAGAAATGGTGGAAATCATCACCCGGGAGTTCGTGCTGATGGCCGGATCCGTGGGGGAGGTGGGTGCCTCGTCGTAGGTCACGCCTCATCTTCTGCCGATGGTCGGGGACGGGTCCTTCACGGATATTTTTCCTCTTTCATTCAGATTGAACTCGATCGGGCGAAGACGCAGCTGAAGTCGATGCTGATGATGAACCTGGAGTCCAGACCGGTCATCTTCGAGGATGTGGGGAGGCAGGTGCTGGCCACGGGGAGGAGGAAGCTCCCTCACGAGCTGTGCACCCTCATCGGTGAGTGTTCGGTGGAGCCGGTCCCCTGGAAGAAGAGGACAGTGTAAGTGTATGAACATCAGAATTGGAAACACTTATATCTGATATTTTCCAGGCAAGGTGCAGCCCGGTGACATCAAGAGAGTGGCCACCAAGATGCTGAGGAGTAAGCCTGCGGTGGCTGCGCTGGGGGACCTCTCCGAGCTACCGGACTACGATCAGATTCAGGCCGCACTTTCCAGCAAGGACGGGCGTCTGCCGCGATCATACCGGCTCTTTCGATAGTCCGTGCCCTCTGTAGATGTGAACATATGCTGCTTGGGGCCGGTGTCTGCCCCGCACCCGGTGTCTGCCCCGCACCCGGTGTCTGCCCCGCATCCGGCGCTCAACAGCGAGAAAATAACTTATTGCCTCTGGAAGATTTCATCGGCGGAGGAGTCGACGCCGGGAAGCGTGTAAGGATCCGGAGTGTACTACGCTGGTCAATCCACCGATTGGATAAAATAAGTGACCCCCTAATAATAATACCAACTCACCAGTAAATACAAGATTGTGATTTATCTGCTAAAAATGTAGCATGTCCCAAACAAGTCTGTTGTATAGTGACAAAGTACAGACCAAACCAAAAGTTTGGACACACCTTCTCATTCAAAGAGTTTTCTTTATTTTCATGACTCTGAAAATTGTAGCTTCACATTGAAGGCATCAAAACTATGAATTATCACATGTGGAATGAAATACTTCGCAAAAAAGTGTGAAACAACTGAAAATCTGTCTCGATTGGGTTCAGGTCTGGTGACTGTGGAGACCAGGTCATCTGGTGTAGCACCCCATCACTCTCCTTCTTAGTCAAATAGCCCTTACACAGCCTGGAGGAGTGTTTGGGGTCATTGTCCTGTTGAAAAATAAATGATGGTCCAACTAAACGCAAACCGGATGGAATAGCACACCGCTGCAAGATGCTGTGGTAGCCATGCTGGTTCAGTATGCCTTCAATTCTGAATAAATCCCCAACAGTGTCACCAGCAAAGCCCCCCCACACCATCACACCTCCTCCTCCATGCTTCACGGTGGGAACCAGCAAAGCCCCCCCACACCATCACACCTCCTCCTCCATGCTTCACGGTGGGAACCAGCAAAGCCCCCCCACACCATCACCCCTCCTCCACCATGCTTCACGGTGGGAACCAGCAAAGCCCCCCCACACCATCACCCCTCCTCCACCATGCTTCACGGTGGGAACCAGCCATGTAGAGTCCATCCGGTCACCTTTTCTACAAAGACACAATGGATGGATCCAAAGATCTCAAATCTGGACTCATCAGAGCAAAGCACAGATTTCCACTGGTCTAATGTCCATTCCTTGTGGTCTCTTCTGCTTGTTGCCTGTCCTTATCAGTGGTTTCCTAGCGGCTATTTTACCATGAAGGCTGCTGCACAAAGTCTCCTCTTAACAGTTGTTCTAGAGATGTGTCTGCTGCTAGAACTCTGTGTGGCATTGACCTGGTCTCTAATCTGAGCTGCTGTTAACCTGCGATTTCTGAGGCTGGTGACTCGGATAAACTTATCCTCCGCAGCAGAGGTGACTCTTGGTCTTCCTTTCCTGGGGCGGTCCTCATGTGAGCAAGTTTCTTTGTAGTGTTTGATGGTTTTAGCCACTTCACTTGGGGACACTTTCAAAGTTTTCCCAGTTTTTCGGACTGACCTTCATTTCTTAAAGTAATGATGGCCGCTCGTTTTTCTTTACTTAGAATTTGTATTATGGCAAGAAAAAAGCAGCTAACAGTCTATTCAGTAGGACTATCAGCTGTATCCACCAGACGTCTGCACAACACAACTGATGGTCCCAACCCCATCTATAAGGCAAGAAATCCCACTTATTAACCCTGACAGGGCGCACCTGTGAAGTGAGAACCATTTCCAGTGACAAGAGAATGCCAAGAGTGTGCAAAGCAGTGATCAAAGCAAAAGGTGGCGACTGTGAAGAACCTAGAATATAAGACATATTGTCAGTTGTCACACTTTTTTGTTAACTATTTCATTCCACATGTGATAATTCATAGTTTCTTCGGCGCTCCATTGGGAGACCCAGACGATTGGGTGTATAGCTACTGCCTCCGGAGGCCACACAAAGCATTACACTAAAAAGTGTAAGGCCCCTCCCCTTCTGGCTATACACCCCCAGTGGGATCACTGGCTCACCAGTTTTTCTGCTTTGTGCGAAGGAGGTCAGACATCCACGCATAGCTCCACTGTTTAGTCAGCAGTAGCTGCTGACTATATCGGATGGAAGAAAAGAGGGCCCATATAGGGCCCCCAGCATGCTCCCTTCTCACCCCGCTTGTGGTTTGTAAGGTTGAGGTACCTATTGCTGGTACGGAGGCTGGAGCCCACATGCTGTTTTCCTTCCACATCCCCCTGAGGGGCTCTGAGGAAGTGGGATCTTACCGGCCCCAAAGCCCTGAGGCCGGGCTCCATCCACAGACCCATTGAACCTGCTGGATACGGAGCTGGGTACCGTTCAGGGACATGGCCCTGCACCATTCAGGTACTCTGTGTCCCCGTACACACAGGCACAGCACACTCCAGACTTGCTGGGTGTGCTAGTGCGCCGGGGACAGTAAAGGGTTACAGTCACTGCAGCCCAGCTGAGTGACTTTATGTATTGGGAATACCGCGCCGGACGCTCCGGGAGCGGCGGCGCGGCTGGGACTTGTAGTGCGCCGGGGACTTAGCGCCGACCGCGCTTTTACGGCGGCGGCGCTTATAAATCCAGTCCCCGGCTTTTGCGGCCTAGCTCCGCTTCGTTCCCGCCCCCACCCTGTCAATCAGGGTAGGGGAGAGTCGCTGTACAATCAGCAGCGCCGAGGGCTGGAGCCTTATTTACATGCTCCAGCCCTCTCACTGGACACTGTGGGACGCTGGTTTCCCGCTCTGACTTGGGGCACGCCCACGGCCCGCCCCTACTCACACGAGCTGGAGAAGGACGCCGGCAGCCATTCCTGCAGTCCGAGCTGAGAGAACGGACTCTGGGCAACCAGGCACAGGACTAGGGCGACCACACACCCGCTTATAGGCGGGCGGTAAGCGGCACCTGAAGTGCTGACACTAAATACCGCATTTGTCCTTTGTATTTTATGCTTACACTGCATAGGTCGCTATTTTTGGCTATATGCCCTCTTAGATGGCGACACATCAGCAGCAGGAAAGCAGGGGTGCTAAGGCACAGGTTTTTTTCAATGCTGCTTGTATTGCAGGTGTTGCAGTGTTCATTTGTACTTATGCTTGTATGCTATACATTGCACTGTATGGTCACTAGTCTGGGCGATATTCCCCTAGATGGCTAGTCTATAGCAGCAGAAAAGCAGGGGTGCCAAGGCACAGGCTTTCTATGCTGCTTGTATTACATGTGCTGCAGTGTTCATTTGTACTTTATGCTTGTATGCTATACATTGCACTGTACGGTCGCCATTCTTGGCTCTATACTCCTAGATGGCTAGTCGGCAGCAACATATAAGCAACACAGGCTTTCGTTGCTGTTTCTACTGCAGATACTGTTCCACGGCACTGAACCCCATTGTGTGCAATGCTCCCCTGTAGCACTTGGTCAGCCGGGGTCTCTACTTGACGTGGCCAAAGGAACCACCTCTCAACCCTGTCCAAGGACAGGGACGGAGTTGCATTGGGATAGAGACTTGCAGTCCGGACAGGCCATGGGCAATCTGGATCATTGCTCCCTGGCCACCCTCATCTGGAATAAAATCGGTGCTCCGGGGGGGTCCCAGGGAGACTCTCTGTATGATGAGGCAGACGTAGCTCATCAGGACTTTGATCCTGACACCGCTCTCAATCCGGATACACCGGATGGTGACGCCATAAGGGATGATCCTATAGCGTCCATCAATGGAATGTTGGATCTTTCTCCCTCAGCTCCCCCAGCGGAGGAGTCAGCTTCACAGCAGGAGAAGTCCCATTTCAGTAGCTCAAACGTATATTGAGTATTGTTCTGGCCACGCTGACTTCAGAGAAGCAGTCCAGGAACACCACGCTTCCCAGAAAAGCGTTTTCTCCAAACGTATTAATGATACACGTTATCCCTTCCCCCCTGACGTGGTAAAGCGCTGGACCCAGGGTCCAAAGGTGGATTCTCCAATCTCCAGGCTTGCAGCTAGAGCCATAGTTGCAGTGGAGATGGGACTTCACTTCAAGATGCCATTGACAGACAGAGGGACTCTGGTTGAAATCTGTCTATGAGGCTATCGGCGTGTCGGTTGCTCCGGCATTCACAGCCGTATGGGCACCCTAAGCTTTTCAGCTGTTCTTGCGCAGCTGGTCTTGAGCACATGTACTTCTGTGCCGCAGGGGCGTCCGTAACCTCGCAATGTCTGCATTGCGACTTACCCTATTAATGCTGTCCTGGAAGGACAGTCGAGGTTTCGGTCCTTCCCAGGCTCGGGCAGGTCCCAATTGTCCTCGTCCAAAAGGGCTGAAAAGCCTCAGAGGGGCTCAGCTTCCGGCCGGGCTCAATCACGCCCAAGGAAGGCAGCCGGAGGAACCGCTACCAAGGCGGTCTCCTCATGACTCTCAGCTCTCTCATCTCTCCGCATCCGCGGTTGATGGCAGACTCGCTCGCCTTTGGCGACATTTAGCTGCCACAGGTCCCAGACCGGTGGGTGAGGGACAGTGCGCCCACGTGCACAGGACAGAGTTCTGTTCTCGTCCTCCGACTCGATTCTTCAGAACGTCCCCACCGAGCCGATGCTCTTCTGCAGGCAGAAGGAGTGGTAATCCCTGTTCCTCTTCAGGAACAAGACACGGTTTTCCTCCAAGCTGGTTGTGGTGCCAAAAAAGGATGGCTCTTTCCGTTCCGTTCTGGACCTAAAACTGCTCAACAAGCACGTGGAGGCCAGGCGGTTCCGGATGATACCCTCCGCTCCGTCATTGCCTCAATGTCTCAAGGAAATTTCCTAGCATCAATAGACATCAAAGATGCTTATCTCCACGTGCCGATTGCTACAGAGCACCAATGTTTCGTCTACGTTTCGTGATAGGAGACGACCATCTTCAGTTCGTAGCTCTGTCATTTGGTCTGGCGACAGCCCCACGGGTGTTCACCAAGATCATGGCGGCAGTGGTAGCAGTCTTGCGCTCACAGGGACACTCGGTGATCCCTTACTTGGACGATCTACTTGTCAAGGCACCCTCTCAAGAGGCATGCCAACTCAGACTGAATGTTGCGCTGGAGACTCTCCAGACGTTCGGGTGGATCATCAACTTCTCAAAGTCAAACCTGTCACGACCCAATCACTAACGTATCTTGGCATGGAGTTTCATACCCTCTCAGCGATAGTGAAGCTTCCGCTGGACAAGCAGCGGTCACTACAGACAGGGGTGCAGACTCTCCTTCTAGGTCAGTCGCACTCCTTAAGACGCCTCATGCACTTCCTCGGGAAGATGGTGGCGGCAATGGAAGCGGTTCCGTTTGCGCAGTTTCATCTGCGTCCACTTCAATGGGACATTCTCCGCCAATGGGACGGGAAGTCAACATCCCTGATCAGGAAAGTATCCCTTTCACAGACGGCAAGGACTCTCTGCAATGATGGCTTCTTCCCACCTCATTATCACAGGGAAGATCCTTCCTACCACCGTCTTGGGCGGTGGTCACGACAGACGCGAGTCTGTCAGGGTGGGGAGCAGTTTTCCTCCACCACAGGGCTCAGGGTACGTGGACTCAGCAGGAGTCCACCCTTCAGATCAATGTTCTGGTAATCAGAGCAGTGTATCTTGCCCTACTAGCCTTCCAGCAGTGGCTGGAAGGAAGGCAGATCCGAATTCAATCGGACAACTCCACAGCGGTGGCATACATCAACCACCAAGGGGGGACACGCAGTCGGCAAGCCTTCCAGGAAGTCCGGCGGATTCTGATGTGGGTGGAAGCCACGGCCTCCACCATATCCGCAGTTCACATCCCCGGCGTAGAAAACTAGGAAGCAGACTTCCTCAGTCGCCAGGGCATGGACGCAGGGGAATGGTCCCTTCACCCGGACGTGTTTCAGGAAATCTGTCACCGTTGGGGAAGGCCGGACGTCGACCTAATGGCGTCCCGGCACAACCACAAGGTCCCAACCTTCATGGCACGGTCTCGCGATCACAGAGCTCTGGCGGCAGACGCCTTAGTGCAAGATTGGTCGCAGTTCCGGCTCCCTTATGTGTTTCCACCTCTGGCACTCTTGCCCAGAGTGCTACGCAAGATCAGATCCGACTGCAGCCGCGTCATACTCGTCGCTCCAGACTGGCCAAGGAGGGCGTGGTATCCGGATCTGTGGCATCTCACGGTCGGCCAACCGTGGGCACTACCAGATCGACCAGACTTACTGTCCCAAGGGCCGTTTTTTCCATCGGAATTTCTGCGGCCCTGAACCTGACTGTGTGGCCATTGAGTCCTGGATCCTAGCGTCTTCAGGAGTATCCCAAGGGGTCGTTGCCACCATGAGACAGGCTAGGAAGCCCACGTCCGCTAACATCTACCACAGAACGTGGAGGATATTCTTATCCTGGTGCTCTGCTCAGGGAGTGTCTCCCTGGCCATTTGCATTGCCTACCTTTCTTTCTTCCTGCAATC
The DNA here is from genome assembly GCF_048569485.1 of Anomaloglossus baeobatrachus. Taxonomy (NCBI): domain Eukaryota; kingdom Metazoa; phylum Chordata; class Amphibia; order Anura; family Aromobatidae; genus Anomaloglossus; species Anomaloglossus baeobatrachus. The sequence goes on from NC_134361.1 coordinate 229,272,600, forward strand.
TGGGTTAGAAAAAGGTTTGTCGCTCGGCTCCCTTAAAGGACAGGTCTCGGCGCTATCCGTCTTTTTTCAGAAGCGTCTAGCACAACTTACTAAAGTGCGTACGTTCCTACAGGGGGTTTGCCATATCGTACCCCCGTACAAGCGGCCGTTAGATCCATGGGATCTGAACAGGGTACTAGTTGCCCTCCAGAAGCCGCCCTTCGAGCCTCTGAGGGAGGTTTCACTTTCTAGACTATCACAGAAAGTAGCTTTTCTGGTAGCGGTCACATCTCTTCGGAGAGTGTCTGAGCTAGCAGCGCTGTCATCCAAGGCTCCTTTCCTGGTCTTCCACCAGGACAAGGTAGTGCTGCGCCCCATTCAGGAGTTTCTCCCGAAGGTGGTATCCTCTTTTCATCTGAATCAGGATATCTCTTTGCCTTCGTTTTGTCCTCATGCAGTTCATCGGTATGAGAAGGATTTACATTTGTTAGATCTGGTGAGAGCACTCAGAGTCTACATTTCCCGCACGGCGCCCTTGCGCCGTTCGGATGCACTCTTTGTCCTTGTCGCTGGTAAGCGCAAAGGATCGCAGGCTTCTAAGGCCACCCTGGCTCGATGGATCAAAGAACCAATTCTTGAAGCCTACCGTTCTGCTGGGCTTCCGGTTCCATCAGGGCTGAAGGCCCATTCTACCAGAGCCGTGGGTGCGTCCTGGGCATTGCGACACCAGGCTACGGCTCAACAGGTGTGCCAGGCAGCTACCTGGTCGAGTCTGCACACTTTCACCAAACATTATCAGGTGCATACCTATGCTTCGGCGGACGCCAGCCTAGGTAGAAGAGTCCTGCAGGTGGCAGTTGCCTCCCCGTAGGGGAGGGCTGTCTTTGCAGCTCTAACATGAGGTATTTCTTTACCCACCCAGGGACTGCTTTTGGACGTCCCAATCGTCTGGGTCTCCCAATGGAGCGCCGAAGAAGAAGGGAATTTTGTTACTTACCGTAAATTCCTTTTCTTCTAGCTCCTATTGGGAGACCCAGCACCCGCCCTGTTGTCCTTCGGGATTTTTGGGTTTTTCTCGGGTACACATGTTGTTCATGTTGAACGGTTTTTCAGTTCTCCGATGTTACTCGGAGTGAATTTGTTTAAACCAGTTATTGGCTTTCCTCCTTCTTGCTTTTGCACTAAAACTGGTGAGCCAGTGATCCCACTGGGGGTGTATAGCCAGAAGGGGAGGGGCCTTACACTTTTTAGTGTAATGCTTTGTGTGGCCTCCGGAGGCAGTAGCTATACACCCAATCGTCTGGGTCTCCCAATAGGAGCTAGAAGAAAAGGAATTTACGGTAAGTAACAAAATTCCCTTCTTTGATGCCTTCAATGTGAATCTACAATTTTCAGTCATGAAAATAAAGAAAACTCTTTGAATGAAAAGGTGTGTCCAAACTTTTGCTCTGTACTGTAAGTCATCAGGAATAGCCCTACAGCACACAGCGTCCTTCTTACCGGTGGCTGGGGATGGCTGCCTGATGGATAAGGCCAGGCATGAGCACTGATGATGGTCGGATGCAGCAATCCGGACAGATGCAGCAGAGCTTTAGCATTGGTTGGCCACCTCTGAGCGGACAGCAGTGACCGGTCGCCTGGACGATGTGCCCTAAACCATGGAGTTAAATACTCTCAATAGGGGGTGAATTGCAAAGTTGTCTTATACAAGCACCCATCAAGGTTGGATTCACCCCTCAGTGTTTGGCGGGGGCCGAGGACGGAGCACAACCCTGGATCGGATGGATTCCTAGGCAGAGAGGACGCAGTCCAGTTTGGGTCAGGAGTCCTGCGACCGGTCCGTGCATTCTCCGTAGTCGAAACGTGCATAAGAATGTGGTAACCCCTTTTAAATTCTAGGGGTTTGGTTTTTTTAAACAAACTTTTCACAAAAGTTTAGTTTTGTGAAAAGGGATCAAAAAGTAGAAAAAAAAATCCCCACTAAAACCCTAAAGTTTAAAATTGCTAAATACAAAAAAAATAGACCAGTCCACCTTTCACCTTTACAAATTTGGTACAGATCTGGGGTATACTGACAGGCAATCGGGGTGTTTGCTTTGGAATGACCTTGCCTACTACAACTACTAGTGCGACCTTGACGTGGGCTTATGAGGTAGACCCTGCCCGGCCACGGAGGTTGGTACTTTAATTAAAAAATAACGCAATAGTGGAGCCCCTGTTCAATGTCGCCTGACCTTTTTTTTCCATTTAAAGGGAACCTGTCAGGTCCAATATGCAGTGAGAACCACGAGCAGTTCTGGGTGTATACTGCTAATCCCTGCCTAACCCTCCCTGTATACACTAGCACAGATAAAGAGATCTGTATATAAAGTATTTCTAAAGATCCTTTATGATATGCTAATGAGCGAGGGGACTAGTCACAAGGGCGTTCCCTTGGCTAGTCAGCCCGCTTACCATGTAAGCACGCCCCTGTAAGCACGCTAACATATTGATGAATATGCAGAGTCAGAGGCATGGTCGCGCTCACTTCTGCTGCCACCGCTAGTATCAGAATGTCCCCCGACTGCCAGTCATGCGCACTACACCAGTTTGAAGCCAAGACTCGTACACCCGGCTTCATAGTCATGCGCGCTGAACCAAAATCCGACAGCTGGTGCGGTGGCAGCAGAGAGTGATGAGATCAACCACACCTCTGATGCTGCGCATTGATTAGCGTGTTAGTACGCCCACAGGGACGTGCTTACATGCTAAGGGGACCGACTAGCCAAGGGAACACACGCCCTCCTGACTAGTCCCTGCACTCATTAGCATATGATAAAAGATCTTTAGAAGTACTTTTTCTAAAGATCCCTTTATCTATGCTAGTGTATATAGGGAGGATTAGGCAGGGACTAGCAATATACACCCAGAACTGCTCAGGGTCCTGGGTGCATATTGCACCTGACCGGTTCCCTTTAAGCCTACTTCCACACCCTGACATCTGCCATAAAGTGAACCCCTGCCCCACAATGCACTGGTTTTAATACAAGTCACAGGACCCCCCCCCCTTCCCCCAGCGCAGGCAGACGCTTCGTGTGTTTAGTCTCTATCAGGTCATTGCCGTGTGATGCCATACGGAGGTCATCATCGGCCGTCTCATGGGTGACGTGACCGACCTCCTCAGGTCCCATTATATCAGGTTCCTGTGTTATTAGGACAGTATTACCACATCTCCTTTTAATGGAAAATCACAGCTTCTGGCATATCAGCAGCTGTGATTTTCCAGTGACTGGAGGGGAACACTTCGGAGACCGCTGGTCTATAGTATTGGTCTTCTATGGTACAAGTCAGAGGGGATGTTGTGCATCATGAACCTGTCTAACATTATTATTTTCTAATTAAAAACTACTTGTACAACAAGGCGGAGTCAGTAGAAATGCTTCATTCTTCAAGAAACCTGGACTCAGGTTTGCAATCTAACACAGCACTCAAAGAGGTTTGTGGAGGTCTGACCTAGGCTTCTTTTACGGACCTCAAAAACAAGGGTCACAGTGATGGTCTAGTGCTGCCTCATAGTGACCCCCCCACACTCTAGTAAGGGGTGGTCTCTCTGCACAGTGGGTATGGCCAGAAATACATGGAAGGGAGGAGTGGGGGGGGGGGATGCTGTACTTAAAGGAACATTATCAGGACAGGATGACTGTTCAAACCAAGCCCAGGCACTCTGTACATCATGGCGCAGTCAGATATTTAAGGAGACCCAAGCAGCGATCAAAGATTGCACCAATTTCTGGAATTTTATCAATGTTTTTTTCTGCAATCAAAGATCCAAACTGGAAACTGAAGTTCCGATTATCACCATGATGGCGGCAGTATAGCACAGCCTGCACTTTGTGGGAAAATCCTGCTGGTTGGCTCCCTTTACGTGCACCTTCCCACCTGCTGGTTTGCCATCTATCTCCTCTACCCTTTCCTGGATCTATAAAGACAACTGTTAATCAATGAAGGCCAGGAGTGTGGGAAAATAAAGCAGGGCGGAAGGTGCACGTAAATGATTAGCCCCGCCATGATGCAAAAAGACTGACCGCACTCATAAAATGCAGTCTGAACAGGTGCAAAACTGACATATAACAACAAAAAAAGACCGTTGCAGTCTGAAATGCTAAATCATGCAAACAGTGAATGCAAGAATATAGATATGCATTACTGCTTAGGGAAAATTGAGATATTTAGTATGCAAAATGACCATTTTGATATCTGCCCAGTAGCCGCGTCAAGGCATACCTCGCATACTGGGAACGTAGGAACGTGTAGACTAAACTGAAGCCTGTGGGTTACAAACCTCCCTGTATATGGGAATGTAAGAACCTGCTATTAGAGAATAAAATCACCTGTGAATAATGGGGGAGGGGTGCATGGTCACAGGGCACGACCCCATAATCTAGACAAAAAGACTGACGGCACTCCCAAAATGCAGTCTGAACAGGTGCAAAAAAGGAAATCTTGGAAAAAAAATTTAGATATTTAGCAAAGACTATAGATATGCATTACTGCTTGGGGATATCTAGGAAAAATTGAGATTTCTTTGTCGCTCTATTGGGAGACCCAGACAATTGGGTGTATAGCTACTGCCTCCGGAGGCCACACAAAGTATTACACTTAAAAGTGTAAGGCCCCTCCCCTACTGCCTATACACCCCCCGTGGGATCACGGGCTCCTCAGTTTTCATGCTTTGTGCGAAGGAGGCTAACATCCACGCATAGCTCCACTGTTTAGTCAGCAGCAGCTGCTGACTTTGTCGGATGGAAGAAAAGAGGGCCCATACAGGGCCCCCAGCATGCTCCCTTCTCACCCCACTTTTGTCGGAGGTGTTTGTTAAGGTTGAGGTACCCATTGTGGGTACGGAGGCTGGAGCCCACATGCTGCTTTCCTTCCCCATCCCCTTAGGGCTCTGGGTGAAGTGGGATCCTATCGGTCTCCAGGCACAAGAGACCGTGCTCCGTCCACAGCCCTGGGGATCTGCTGGACATGGAGCTGAGTATCGTCAGGGACAGGGCCCTGCTACATTAAGGTACTCTGTGTCCCCGTACAAATCGCGCACACACACACCAGCATTGCTGGGTGTGTTAGTGCGCCGGGGGCAGCAGCGCGGCGCGCTTGTGCTATACTCACTGCAGCTTTGCTGAGTGAGTTTATGTATTAGGAACTGCCGCGCCGGCCGCTGATGGCGGTTTTTACGGCGGCAGCGCTGCGGCGCGGCTGGGACTTGTGGTGCGCCGGGGACTTCCGCGCTGGCCGCGCTTATACGGCGGCCGCGCTTATAAATCGAGTCCCCGGCTTTTGCGGCCTAGTTCCGTTTCGTTCCCGCCCCCAGGCCTGCCAGTCAGGGGAAGGGCGGGACGCTGGTCAGAACGTCAGCACCGAGGGCTGGAGTCTGCTTAGCATACTCCAACCCCCCTCACTGGGCACAGTGGGACGCCAGTTTCCCGCACTTTGTCTGGGGCACGCCCATGGCCCGCCCCTCTTCACAGGACGCCGGCAGCCATTCCTGTTTGCAGCCTCAGTGGAGAAGGGAGACAAGCTCTGGGAGACCCAGACACGGGATTCTGGCGACCACACACCCGCTTGGAGCGGGCGGTAAGCGGCACCTCGGGTGCTGACCCCACTTGTGCCGAAGTGTTCATTTGTACTTTATGCTTGTATTCTATACATTGCACTGTACGGTCGCTATTCTTGGCTATATACCCTCCTAGATTGCTAGACAACATGTCGTCCGCAAAAAGCAAGGGGGCCAAGGCACAGGCTTTCTATGCTGCTTGTACCGCATGTGCGGCTGTTCTACCGGCTGGTGCCACTGACCCCCATTGTGTGCAATGTTCGGCCCCTGTGGCACTTGCTCATCCGGGGCCTCTGCTAGAGGTGGCCCAAGGAGAACCACCTGTGAACACTGTCCAGGTGACAGGGACGGAGTTTGCAGTTTTTGCTGATAGATTGTCGGTGACTATGACTAAAATCCTTGAGACTTTGCAGTCCAGACCAGTAACTCAGACCATGGGCACTGTTGATTCAATGCTCCCTGGCCCCCCTCATTTGGAACAAATCCGTGCTCCGGGGGGGTCCCATGCATCCCGGGGTGATGGCTCTGACACGGACGACAGTCCCAGACGGCCTAAGCGAGCTCGCTATGAGCGGCCCTCTACTTCATCACACTGGTCAGGATCCCAGCAGGACTCTCTGTGTGATGAGGCAGAGGTAGCTGATCAGGATTCTGATCCTGAGACCGCTCTCAATCTGGATACACCTGATGGGGACGCCATAGTGAATGATCTTATAGCGTCCATCAATAAAATGTTGGATATTTCTCCCCCAGCTCCTCCAGTGGAGGAGTCAGCTTCACAGCAGGAGAAATTCCATTTCAGGTATCCCAAGCGTAAACTGAGTACTTTTCTGGACCACTCTGACTTCAGAGAATCAGTCCAGAAACACCATACTTGTCCAGACAAGCGTTTCTCCAAACGGCTTAAGGATACACGCTATCCTTTTCCCCCTGATGTGGTCAAGAGCTGGACCCAGTGTCCCAAGGTGGATGCCCCAATCTCCAGGCTTGCGGCTAGATCCATAGTTGCAGTGGAGGATGGGGCTGCACTTAAAGATGCCACTGACAGGCAGATGGAGCTCTGGTTGAAATCCATCTATGAAGCTATCGGCGCGTCGTTTGCTCCAGCATTCGCAGCCGTATGGGCACTCCAAGCTATTTCAGCTGGTCTTGCGCAGGTTGACACTGTCACACGTACATCTGCTCCGCAGGTGGCATCCTTAACCTCTCAAATGTCTGCATTTGCGTCTTACGCGATTAATGCTGTCCTGGACTCTACGAGCCGTACGGCAGTGGCGTCCGCCAACTCCGTGGTTTTGCGCAGAGCCTTGTGGTTAAGGGAATGGAAAGCAGATTCTGCTTCCAAGAAGTGCTTAACCAGTTTGCCATTTTCTGGTGACCGGCTGTTTGGTGAGAGATTGGATGAAATCATTAAACAGTCCAAGGGTAAGGATTCATCCTTACCTCAGCCCAGACCAAATAAACCCCAACAGAGGAGGGGACAGTCGAGGTTCCGGTCCTTTCGAGGCTCGGGCAGGTCCCAATTCTCCTCGTCCAAAAGGACTCAAAAGGATCAGAGGAGCTCAGATTCTTGGCGGGCTCAGTCACGCCCAAAGAAAGCAGCCGGAGGAACCGTTACCAAAGCGGCTTCCTCATGACTTTCGGCCTCCTCTCTCCGCATCCTCGGTCGGTGGCAGGCTCTCCCGCTTTGGCGACATTTGGCTGCCACATGTCAAAGACCGTTGGGTGAGAGACATTCTGTCTCACGGGTACAGGATAGAGTTCAGCTCTCGTCCTCCAACTCGATTCTTCAGAACTTCTCCGCCTCCCGACCGAGCCGATGCTCTTCTGCAGGCGGTGTGCTCTTTAAAGGCAGAAGGAGTGGTGATCCCGGTTCCTCTTCAGGAGCAAGGTCACGGTTTTTACTCCAATTTGTTTGTGGTGCTAAAAAAGGACGGGTCTTTCCGTCCTGTTCTGGACCTAAAACTGCTCAACAAGCACGTGAAAACCAGGCGGTTCCGGATGGAATCCCTCCGCTCCGTCATCGCCTCAATGTCTCAAGGAGATTTCCTAGCATCAATAGACATCAAAGATGCTTATCTCCACGTGCCGATTGCTCCAGAGCACCAGCGTTTTCTACGCTTCGTTATAGGAGACGAACACCTTCAGTTCGTAGCTCTGCCTTTCGGCCTGGCGACAGCCCCACGGGTCTTCACCAAGGTCATGGCAGCAGTAGTTGCTGTCCTGCACTCTCAGGGTCACTCTGTGATCCCGTATTTGGACGATCTACTTGTCAAGGCACCCTCTCAAGAGGCATGCCAACACAGCCTGAACGTTGCGCTGGAGACACTCCAGAGTTTCGGGTGGATTATCAACTTTTCAAAGTCAAATCTCACCCCGACCCAATCGATAACATACCTTGGCATGGAATTTCATACTCTCTCAGCGATAGTGATGCTTCCGCTGGACAAACAGCGTTCACTACAGACAGGGGTGCAATCTGTCCTTCAGGGCCAGTCGCACCCCTTGAGACGCCTCATGCACTTCTTGGGGAAGATGGTAGCAGCAATGGAGGCAGTCCCTTTCGCGCAGTTTCATCTGCGTCCACTACAATGGGACATTCTCCGCCAATGGGACGGGAAGCCGACGTCCCTAGACAGGAACGTCTCCCTTTCTCAGGCAGCCAAGGACTCTCTTCAGTGGTGGCTTCTTCCCACCTCATTGTCAATAGGAAAGTCTTTCCTACCCCCATCCTGGGCGGTGGTCACAACGGACGCGAGTCTATCAGGGTGGGGAGCAGTTTTTCTCCACCACAGGGCTCAGGGTACGTGGACTCAGCAAGAGTCCACCCTTCAGATCAATGTTCTGGAAATCAGAGCAGTGTATCTTGCCCTCCAAGCCTTCCAGCAGTGGCTGGAAGGCAAGCAGATCCGAATTCAGTCGGACAACTCCACAGCGGTGGCATACATCAACCACCAAGGAGGGACACGCAGTCGCCAAGCCTTCCAGGAAGTCCGGCGGATTCTGACGTGGGTGGAAGACACGGCATCCACCATATCCGCAGTTCACATCCCGGGCGTAGAAAACTGGGAAGCAGACTTCCTCAGTCGCCAGGGTATGGACGCAGGGGAATGGTCTCTTCACCCGGACGTGTTTCAGGAAATTTGTCGCCGCTGGGGGATGCCGGACGTCGACCTAATGGCGTCCCGGCACAACAACAAGGTCCCGGCCTTCATGGCACGGTCTCACGATCTCAGAGCTCTGGCGGCAGACGCCTTAGTTCAGGATTGGTCGCAGTTCCGGCTTCCTTATGTGTTCCCACCTCTGGCACTGTTGCCCAGAGTGCTACGCAAGATCAGGTCCGACTGCCGCCGCGCCATCCTCGTCGCTCCAGACTGGCCAAGGAGGTCGTGGTACCCGGATCTGTGGCATCTCACGGTAGGACAACCGTGGGCACTACCAGACCGGCCAGACTTGCTGTCTCAAGGGCCGTTTTTCCATCAGAATTCTACGGCCCTGAGCCTGACTGTGTGGCCATTGAGTCCTGGATCCTAGCGTCTTCAGGGTTATCTCAAGAGGTCATTGCCACCATGAGACAGGCTAGGAAACTAACCTCTGCCAAGATCTACCACAGGACGTGGAAGATATTCTTAGCTTGGTGTTCTGCTCAAAAAGTTTCCCCCTGGCCATTTGCTTTGCCTACTTTTCTTTCCTTCCTGCAATCCGGGTTGGAAAAAGGTCTGTCGCTCGGCTCCGCTATCTGTATTTTTTCAGAAGCGCCTAGCACGACTTCCTCAGGTACGCACGTTCCTGCAAGGGGTTTGTCATATCGTCCCTCTTTACAAGCGGCCGTTAGAGCCCTGGGATCTGAACAGGGTTCTAATTGCTCTTCAGAAGCCGCCTTTCGAGCCTATGAGGGATGTTTCCCTGTCTCGCCTTTCTCAGAAAGTGGCCTTTCTAGTAGCGGTCACGTCTCTTCGGAGAGTGTCTGAACTAGCAGCGCTGTCATGCAAATCTCCCTTCCTGGTGTTTCACCAGGATAAGGTGGTTCTGCGCCCGATTCCGGAGTTTCTCCCTAAAGTGGTATCCCCCTTTCATCTCAATCAGGATATCTCCTTACCTTCTTTGTGTCCTCGTCCAGTTCATCAATGTGAAAAGGATTTGCATTTGTTGGATCTGGTGAGAGCACTCAGAATCTACATTTCCCGCACGGCACCTCTACGCCGCTCGGATGCACTCTTTGTCCTTGTCGCTGGCCAGCGTAAAGGGTCGCAGGCTTCCAAGTCAACCCTGGCTCGGTGGATCAAGGAACCAATTCTTGAAGCCTACCGTTCCTCGGGGCTTCCGGTTCCCTCAGGGCTGAGAGCCCATTCTACCAGAGCCGTGGGTGCGTCCTGGGCTTTACGGCACCAGGCTACGGCTCAGCAGGTGTGCCAGGCGGCTACCTGGTCGAGTCTGCACACTTTTACCAAGCATTATCAGGTGCATACCTATGCTTCGGCGGACGCCAGCCTAGGTAGACAAGTCCTTCAGGCGGCGATTGCCCACCTGTAGAAAAGGGTCGTTTTTATGGCCCTATCATGAGGTATTATTTTACCCACCCAGGGATTGCTTTTGGACGTCCCAATTGTCTGGGTCTCCCAATAGAGCGACAAAGAAGAAGGGAATTTTGTTTACTTACCGTAAATTCCTTTTCTTCTAGCTCTAATTGGGAGACCCAGCACCCGCCCCTGTTTTTGTATAACACATGTTGTTCAGGTTGAATGGTTTCAGTTCTCCGATATTCCTTCGGATTGAATTTGCTTAAACCAGTTTGTTGGCTTTCCTCCTTCTTGCTTTTGCACTAAAACTGAGGAGCCCGTGATCCCACGGGGGGTGTATAGGCAGTAGGGGAGGGGCCTTACACTTTTAAGTGTAATACTTTGTGTGGCCTCCGGAGGCAGTAGCTATACACCCAATTGTCTGGGTCTCCCAATTAGAGCTAGAAGAAAAGGAATTTACGGTAAGTAAACAAAATTCCCTTCTTTTCGCATACAAAAATGGCCATTTTGATATCTGCCCAATAGCTGCGTCAAGGCATATCTCGTATACTGGGAACCTACTGTTATGATCCGGAACCATGGAAGATCACAATGTACCATCCCCTTACTAACTAGAAGTAGCTGAGGGGTGAACTAACATCCTGTGCACCGCGAACCCAGCCGGAGAACTAGCTATCCTAAAGGAAGGAAGGAAGGAAGGATGAATAACTCTCTGTCTCAGAGTAGACCCCAAAGGTATAGCAAGCCCCCCACATTCAAAGACTATGGTGATATAGGAAAATACAATACACAGATGGAGGATAGGATTAGCAAAGGTGAGGCCCCATTAACTAAATAGAAAAGGATAGGAAAGGGGCTGATGGTGGCCAAAGAAAAACCCTACAAAAACCCAAATACCTAATAATACAAAAAGGTCCTGAGATCGCACGATCTGCACTCCGTCCTATACCAGGCGCTCTTGTCAAACCAATGAACAGAAAGCAGGAACCATTACAAAATCAAGAAGCAAAAAACACATGGACTTATAGGAGCAATACTCCAAACATAGCTGCAGGGAGCTTCCCAGCTAAGCAACTGAGAGGGAAGATCCCTGCATGCAAGTAAACTGACAATAACCACAATAATTGACAACCCAGATTAGAGCAAAAAGAACAAAACTACTAAGAACCAAGCACTTATCTGGGGTAGATGTGGTCAGAAGCAAGATGAAAAGCCAGGTGAGCTACAGGACAATGATAACCGGCCCAGACTGCCAGGAGGCCAAGGCTTAAATAGGCAGAGAGTTAGCAATGGAAACGACCATTGCTCAAGAACACCTGGTCTCTGTAAAAAACATTCCTGGCCACAAGAGGGAGCCTCACAGCAGCAAAAGCATAACATTCACAACAACCTACACTAAACTGAAGCCTGTGGGTTACAATCCTCCCTGTATATGGACATGTAAGAACCTGCTATTAGAGAATAAAATCACCTGCGACTAATGGGGGAGGGGTGCATGGTCAGCGGGCACGACCCCATAATCTAGACAAAAAGACTGACTGCACTCACAAAATACAGTCTGAACAGGTGCAAAAAATGAAATCATGGAAAAAATTGGGATATTTAGCAAATAATATACATATACATTACTGCTTAAGGAAATCTAGGAGCAATTGAGGAATAGACATATGCATTACTCCTAAATATGTCAATATTTCCTTAAGCAGTAATGCATATCTATATTCTTGCATTCATTGTTTGCATGCTTTAGCATCTCTGAGTGCACCTGGCTCTTTTTATTATGTTGCACCGAGCGTCTGTGCAGGGTTTGAACAGTCATCCTGCGTCTGCAGAGTCCCTCTAACCAGCGCTGCGGCCCCTTCATTCTCAGGATCCTGAGGGTCAACGACCCCTAGATCAAAGTGATGGCAGCACTAATGACAGAAGATGGGACGCATGGAAGAACAGTGACATCTTGTGGCTGTTTTCCAGAACTGCACGTTGCCGGCATGTAATGGCTTGTGGTTTCTTTACAGGCATTACCTAGATAAATACAGATAAATGCTGTAGTTCTTAGGCCAGGTCATTAATATCAGAGCGGGGGGATCCAGCGCCCCCCACTGATCAGCTGTTATTAGCCCGATATGAACATGGAATAGCGCAGCCTCCTATAATGTGTGGTGGCCGCTGCAGATCGGCTTCTATAGTGATAGCAGGAGGGGAGTTGCAGCCATTGTGGCTAAAATACTCCCAAAACAGGCCAATTCTGATTCTCGCCTCTGGACCAATCAATACAATGAGAATTCACCTTTAATATCAGTAACATACCTGTAATACTAGACCGGGGCCGCAATCCACAAGGATAAAGCGACTTGCATGACTAAAAAGAAAAGAGACGCAATTACATTTACATACAAGTCGCATGGCTGAAGAACGGTAAGAACCACGCAACTTTTGTCAAGCATTTCCAGGAGGAATAGCAGAGTAACAACACTATGCAAAGCTCCAATCATAGGATGGAAGATGCATTTCCAGGAGGAATAGCAGAGGAACAACACTATGCAAAGCTCCAATCATAGGATGGACAATGCATTTCCAGGAGGAATAGCAGAGGAACAACACAATGCAAAGCTCTAATCATAGGATGGACAATGCATTTCCAGGAGAAATAGCAGAGTAACAACACTATGCAAAGCTCTAATCATAGGATGGACAAGGCATTTCCTGGAGGAATAGCAGAGGAACAACACAATGCAAAGCTCTAATCATAGGATGGACAATAATTTTATTTATACAGCGCCAACATATTCCGAAGCACTCATTTCCAGGAGGAATAGCAGGGGAACAACACTATGCAAAGCTCCAATCATAGGATGGACAATGCATTTCCAGGAGGAATAGCAGAGGAACAATATGCAAAGCTCCAAAGGATGGAAGATGCATTTCCAGGAGGAATAGCAGAGGAACAACACAATGCAAAGCTCTAATCATAGGATGGACAATGCATTGTGCTATTCCTCCTGGAAATGCATTGTCCATCCTATGATTAGAGCTTTGCATTGTGTTGTTCCTCTGCTATTCCTCCTGGAAATGCATCTTCCATCCTTTGGAGCTTTGCATATTGTTCCTCTGCTATTCCTCCTGGAAATGCATTGTCCATCCTATGATTGGAGCTTTGCATAGTGTTGTTCCCCTGCTATTCCTCCTGGAAATGAGTGCTTCGGAATATGTTGGCGCTGTATAAATAAAATTATTGTCCATCCTATGATTAGAGCTTTGCATTGTGTTGTTCCTCTGTTATTCCTCTTGGAAATGCATTGTCCATCCTATGGTAAAAACTTTGCATTGTGCTATTCCTCCTGGAAATGCAAAGTTTTTACCATAGGATGGACAATGCATTTCCAAGAGGAATAACAGAGGAACAACACAATGCAAAGCTCTAATCATAGGTTGGACAATAATTTTATTTATATAGCGCCAACATATTCCGAAGCGCTCATTTCCAGGAGGAATAGCAGGGGAACAACACTATGCAAAGCTCCAATCATAGGATGGAAAACTAATACATCACTGATTCTATAGGAATTAAAAAATGTGGCTGCTTTTTTTTTTTTGCAAATCAGAATCACATCTGAGTATCTGATCTTTAGCTCAGCTCTATGAAAGTGAATGGGCCTGGTTTGCACTACCACACATGACCTGCAAACAGGGGTGGCGCTGTATATATATATATATATATATATATATATATGTATATATATATATATATATGTGTGTATATATATATATATGTGTGTATATATACATATATATGTGTGTATATATATATATATATATATATATATATATATATATATATATATATATATATATGTGTGTATATATATATATATATATATGTATATATTATATAAAATATCCTATACAACCTCTCTGGGCAGCTCGTATTATACAGAGCTGGGAGATGACTTTTAACCATTAGAGAATACTGAAAAAGAGAGTGTTTAATGAGGATATGTTCCCACTACTGATAACATATGACATTCTTTTATAGAGAGGTTGTGTAGAATTAGATAAAAACAGCGCCACCCTTGTCCACTGGTTGTATCTGGTATTGCAACTCATTGTTAATGATTGCAATTTAGCCAACTGCAGTACCAGAAACAAACTGTGGCCAGGAGAGGCGCTGTTACTGCAAAGCAACGGTATTGGGCCGGATTGTAAGTGCACCAGTCCTAGCAATATAATACGTTGCGGCACCAAAGATGGCGGAGTGCTCGTGCCAAGAATATCTGCTCACTATAGAAATTGATATTCTGGATTCGGCTCCTGCCTCTGTCCATGGAGCTGAATGCATGGAGGGTTCAAATGTCAGATAAACTGTTCTGATTGGTTGTCAGTTCTTGCCCTAATTAGACCACTAAAGGAGGGCATGAAGCGGAGCTGTGATAGGCTGCACACCCTGTATAGCTGTCTCTGCGCTGCCAGTGACAGTCATGTGCCCTCTCTATCGCATACAGTCAGGGACAGCTCCTCATACATTGCATTCACTATATCATGGCGGCATTAATTGCACAGCATACCTCCTCCCCGGCACACACCTGTCATGTCGCTGTGCACTCTGTGGTGCTGAATCCTGCATTATCAGGCTGGGAATCCGCCCGTATCGTCTCCACCATGACGTTTTCTGACCACTTTTCAGATCTTGGAGGAGGAAGCAGAATATAAACTACAAGGTAAGAGACATATTATAGAAGTGTTCTGATGAGGTAAGAGCAATAATCCTCTGCCTGCCACTAGGGGGAGCTGGCCACATGTTTATATTGTTTCATTGGGAGCTGTATAATTGTCTGCGGTGTGAGCTCCCCCTAGTGGTGGCTTTAGGAGTAAAAAATGTTATCATTTACAGCTGAAAATTGTGAGTTGTACCCATGCCTCCATTATTGCTGCATTATTTATTGTTCCAATAATAAAAAAATATGAATTACAAAGCACGCTCCAGAAATTAATTCTTAAAGGGGTTGTACAAGATGAGCCAAATATGTCCGGTTACTTTCAGCAGCACCTCCAATCCTTTCCATGGGTCATGTCTGGAATTGCAGCTAAATTCTATTGTTGTAATACTACACACAGCCTGATGACAGGGGGGGCGCTATTGCTAGAAGAACGCAGCCAAGTAAGAAAGTATGTTGTGTCCAGTCCAAACCCCTTCTATGAGTGAAATGCTCATTGATCCCTGCTCTTAAACCCCCATCCCCACCCCCCCAATACACCTTCCCCCCATATACGTGTATGCTCAATGTGGAGAAGCGTGCATGTACTTTCTATTGGGAAAAATGAGTAATCCATTGTAGGACACCTCTGGCGTCCGCTTATTTACCCCCAGGAGCTGGAGTTGAAAATCAAGATGCTCAATCCTTCGCACCTTCAACACGATCTGTCAGCAGATCCCATATACATAGGATAAGGGGCCACCCCTGCCTTAATTGGGGACTTTTCATTAATGTGTACGGGAGGATGAAACATTAAAGGGAATCGGTCACCAGGCTTTTTATCCCCCATCTGAGAGCAGCATAACGTAGAGACAGAGCCCCTGATTCCAGCGATGTGTCACTTACTGAGCTGTGTGCTGTCATTTTGATAAAATCAATGTTTTCTCTGAGCTCATGAATATGCTGGACTACCTGCAGGAGCCAAGTAGTCCTGTAATGATATTCTCCTGCTGATTAAACAAAACTACACTAAATAGTGCAGTAAGTGACACATCGCTGGAATCAGGATCCCTGCCCCTACGTTATTATTATTTATTATTATAGCGCCATCAATTCTATGGCGCTTTACATGTGAAAGGGGTGTATATAATAGGGACAAGTACAATAATTATAAACAATACAAGACACAGACAGGTACAGGAGGATAGAGGTTCCTGCCCGCGAGGGCTCACAGTCTACAGGAGGAGAGAGGACCCTGCCCGTGAGGGCTCACAGTCTACAGGAGGAGAGAGGACCCTGCCCGCGAGGGCTCACAGTCTACAGGAGGAGAGGACCCTGCCTGCGAGGGCTCACAGTCTACAGGAGGAGAGAGGACCCTGCCCACGAGGGCTCACAGTCTACAGGAGGAGAGAGGTCCCTGCCCGTGAGGGCTCACAGTCTACAGGAGGAGAGAGGACCCTGCCCGCGAGGGCTCACAGTCTACAGGAGGAGAGGACCCTGCCTGCGAGGGCTCACAGTCTACAGGAGGAGAGAGGACCCTGCCCACGAGGGCTCACAGTCTACAGGAGGAGAGAGGACCCTGCCCGTGAGGGCTCACAGTCTACAGGAGGAGAGAGGACCCTGCCCGCGAGGGCTCACAGTCTACAGGAGGAGAGGACCCTGCCTGCGAGGGCTCACAGTCTACAGGAGGAGAGAGGACCCTGCCCACGAGGGCTCACAGTCTACAGGAGGAGAGAGGTCCCTGCCCGCGAGGGCTCACACTCTACAGGAGGAGAGAGGTCCCTGCCCGCGAGGGCTCACAGTCTACAGGAGGAGAGAGGACCCTGCCCGCGAGGGCTCACACTCTACAGGAGGAGAGGACCCTGCCTGCGAGGGCTCACAGTCTACAGGAGGAGAGAGGACCCTGCCCACGAGGGCTCACAGTCTACAGGAGGGGAGGGGACCCTGCCCGCGAGGGCTCACAGTCTACAGGAGGAGAGGGGACCCTGCCCGCGAGGGCTTACAGTCTACAGGAGGAGAGAGTACCCTGCCTGCGAGGGCTCACACTCTACAGGAGGAGAGGACCCTGCCCGCGAGGGCTCACAGTCTACAGGAGGAGAGAGGACCCTGCCCGCGAGGGCTCACAGTCTACAGGAGGAGAGAGGACCCTGCCCGCGAGGGCTCACAGTCTACAGGAGGAGAGAGGACCCTGCCCGCGAGGGCTCACACTCTACAGGAGGAGAGGACCCTGCCCGCGAGGGCTCACAGTCTACAGGAGGAGAGAAGACCCTGCCCGCGAGGGCTCACAGTCTACAGGAGGAGAGAGGACCCTGCCCGCGAGGGCTCACAGTCTACAGGAGGAGAGAGGACCCTGCCCGCGAGGGCTCACACTCTACAGGAGGAGAGGACCCTGCCCGCGAGGGCTCACAGTCTACAGGAGGAGAGAAGACCCTGCCCGCGAGGGCTCACAGTCTACAGGAGGAGAGAAGACCCTGCCCGCGAGGGCTCACAGTCTACAGGAGGAGAGAGGACCCTGCCCGCGAGGGCTCACAGTCTACAAGGGATAGGTGAGGATACAGTAGGTGAGGTTTATGCTGCTCTCAGATTAGGTGGCAAAAACCTGGTGACAAGATTCCCTTTAAACAAGTTAAAAGTTGTTGTCCATGATTATGAAAACATGGCTGCCCTCTGCCATGTGGTGGTGGTGGTCGGTCTCCAAGGCAACGAGCTGTAAACAAAACTTACTATCTTAATAATGGCTGAAAATCATAATATACAGTAAATTTCTTGTATTTCCAACACTACTCATCTATTTATGGAGACTCCCTCGAAGAGCAATTAGTGCGCTGGCCCTTTAAATTCTAACAATGTCATTTGTATCCATAGTGTCCGTTTACCATAGGTCTTAGTCGTTGCTTTCACGTTTTATGCCTTGTAAATAAGGAGGACATTATGGCCGCAGCATCTTCTCCAGACGTCGCCGAATTATCTTATTTGGTACCAAAAATAAACTGAGGGGAGATGGATTTTTTTGCGCGAGACGAGAGATTTCTCACCTGCAGTTCTATATGCTAATGAGCCGCAATGTGATGTTTATAGCCGGGCGTGCGGGCGTATTGTATATACAATTATTAGCTATTTAAATTCTGCAAAACTGCAGATTGTAAAAATTTTATGCATGTTACATATTTAAGATGTATCCCCCCAAGGCTGCTCCAGGCAGCGGCTACAAACTAGAAGAAGATAAACAGGCTGCACAGACAGCGGAAACTGCGAGCGGGACGGCCTCCATATTTACTAGGCCTCATTCCACAGAGTGAAGCAGTTACCCCTAGCAACCAATCAGATTCCAGCTCTCATTTCTCAGGAGGCTTTTGTAGAATGAAAGTTGTGACCTGATTGGTTGCTATGGTCAATGGCTCCACTCCATAGCAACCAATATGGCCCATTATGTACACGCTTTCCTTTCAAACATATTGGCAGCCATATTGCCTTACAAAATAACCTGTCCCCATGTGCCCCAATAGGGTGTAACGTCCACATAGAGGTGGGGTCACCTGCCAAAATAAAACCCAATCTATTCATGTTTACCTGGTCGGCCATCTTTTAAAAGGCCGGCGTCTAATATTTACTTTCACTAATGGGGGAAAATGAAAATCCCCCGGGTGATCATGAGAGGGAATCTGGGAAATAACAAGTGACCATGGCAAAAGGTGGTGCTATGACCGCCAAGGCAGACCCCAGAGGGGTTGTCACCCAGCTTTCCCAGAATCCGATAGGACTACTAGGGTGGTTGTCTGCACCAAACAGGCTGTGACCGCCATGGCAGACATCAGAAGGGTTGTCACCCAGCTTTCCCAGAATCCGATAGGACTACTAGGGTGGTTGTCTGCACCAGACAGGCTGTGACCGCCATGGCAGACATCAGAAGGGTTGTCACCCAGCTTTCCCAGGATCCGATAAGACTAATAAAGCGCTATTACACTTATTCACAGGTGGTTGTCTGCACCAGACAGGCTATGACCGCCATGGCAGACCCCACAGGAGTTGTCACCCAGCTTTTCCAGAATCTGATAAGACTTCTAAAGTGCTATTATACCTATTCACATGTGGTTGTCTGCACTAGGTGGGCTATGACCGCCAAGACAGACCCCAGAAGGATTGTCACCCAGCTTTCCCAGAATCCGATAGGACTACTAGGGTGGTTGTCTGCACCAGACAGGCTATGACCGCCATGGCAGACCCCACAGGAGTTGTGACCCAGCTTTTCCAGGATCTGATAGGACTTCTAAAGTGCTATTACACCTATTCACATGTGGTTGTCTGCACCAGATGGGCTATGACCGCCATGGCAGACCTCAGAAGGGTTGTCACCCAGCTTTTCCAGGATCCGATAGGGCTACTAGGGTGGTTGTCTGCACCAGACAGGCTGTAGCCGCCATGGCAGACCTCAGAAGGGTTGTCACCCAGCTTTTCCAGAATCCGATAGGACTAATAAAGCGCTATTACACTTATTCACAGGTGGTTGTCTGCACCAGACAGGCTATGACCGCCATGGCAGACCCCACAGGAGTTGTCACCCAGCTTTTCCAGGATCTGATAGAGCTACTAGGGTGGTTGTCTGCACCAGACAGGCTGTGACCGCCATGGCAGACCTCAGAAGGGTTGTCACCCAGCTTTTCCAGGATCCGATAAGACTAATAAAGCGCTATTACACCTATTCACAGAAAATAAAGCAATTTTGCAATAGATTATATAAAAACCTGCTGTTTTGTGTATACAGCACCTATGTACGTGTCCATACCGGCTACACACAAAGCTGTTACCGCCTAATCCTTTAGTCTTCCATTACTCCACACTTTTGGCCCCCCTCTTCTTAGACAGTAGAAAAAAAGGGCAAAAATATAAGGTTTGTAGTCTGTAACCATAGCGATAAATCTTTCTGCAGAGGAGCTGTATACACAAAACGGTTGGAAACTTTTTATTACGACTATAGGCTAAGTTGCTTAATCTTCTAGTTTACGTACAGGTGCAAAAGTATACACACCCTTATTTTGGCATCAGAGGTCCCTTTTTTTTTACCATATCAGTTATGTTTAACAGTTGTATCCCAGAAATTTTGTTTCCTTCCCGCAGGCAGTAAAGGAGGTGAGATATGGAGGTGAGGAGGGCGCATGTGATGGCAGTGATGTACCATACATGCAACGAGTGTCACCCAGCTTTCCGAGGCCCCTGAATTTCAAATCTGTCTTAAGTTAGGCCTATATAATATATCTAATTACAAACTTATACGTCTTATTCAGGGCTCTAGAAAAGTTGGGTGACATCCTCTGCAGGACATGCAGTAACAGCCATAATGTCAGAAAGCAGAGGACGATCTACTTTCTGTATAAACGCCTTCCATTTCTCCACAATCTCTCCTTGCTGTTATTGAATAGTTTCCTCTCCTGCGATCATCACAAGTCTGAGACATAGTGTCATCCTCTGGAGGTAAATGACGATGGTTTCCATTCACTGACAACAAGCAGAAATCTTTCATCCATGACTCTCTCCCACAAATTCGGCCACTTTTCCAGTTTCAAGCAAAGAATAGATGCTCAATAATGAAATTTTCTACCGATTCCTAATAAGTTTTGTGCGTCAAATGCACATAATTTCCAAAATCTCTGCTTGTTGTCAATGAATGGAAACACTGATCTATCCAAAAACCATTTTGATGCTCTCCTATCAATTATTTTTTTCAAGCCAAGTAATAATATCCAGTGTGTGTTTATGCACTTGGAGCAAGCAGAGATCTTGAAAAAACAAAACATTTCTTACAAATTCAGAAGTTTTCCTTATATAATAACTATTTAAATTTTTATAAAAGACCCTTTAATTTGCAACACCAGGACCCACTCTATAAAGGGCCCAGTGCCAACACCAGGACCTAGTCTATAAAGGGCCCAGTGCCAACACCAGAACCTAGTCTATAAAGGGCCCAGTGCCAACACCAGGACCCACTCTATAAAGGGCCCAGTGCCAACACCAGGACCTAGTCTATAAAGGGCCCAGTGCCAACACCAGGACCCACTCTATAAAGGGCCCAGTGCCAACACCAGGACCTAGTCTATAAAGTGCCCGGTGCCAACACCAGGACCCAGTCTATAAAGGGCCCAGTGCCAACACCAGGACCTAGTCTATAAAGTGCCCAGTGCAACATCAGGACCTAGTCTATAAAGTGCCCGGTGCCAACACCAGGACCTAGTCTATAAAGGGCCCAGTGCGAACACCAGGACCTAGTCCATGAAGTGCCCAGTGCCAACACCAGGACCTAGTCTATAAAGTGCCCAATGCAACACCAGGATCTAGTCTATAAAGTGCCCGGTGCCAACACCAGGATCTAGTCTATAAAGTGCCCGGTGCCAACCCCAGGACCTAGTCTATAAAGGGCCCAGTGCAAACACCAGGACCTAGTCTATAAAGTGCCCAGTGCAACACCAGGATCTAGTCTATAAAGTGCCCGGTGCCAACCCCAGGACCTAGTCTATAAAGGGCCCAGTGCGAACACCAGGACCTAGTCTATGAAGTGCCCGGTGCCAACCCCAGGACCTAGTCTATAAAGGGCCCAGTGCCAACACCAGGACCTAGTCTATAAAGTGCCCGGTGCCAACACCAGGACCCAGGACCTAGTCTATAAAGTGCCCAGTGCAACACCAGGACCTAGTCTATATAGTGCCCGGTGCCAACCTCAGGACCTAGTCTATAAAGTGCCCGGTGCCAACACCAGGACCTAGTGTATAAAGTGCCCAGTGCAACATCAGGACCTAGTCTATAAAGTGCCCGGTGCTAACACCAGGACCTAGTCTATAAAGGGCCCAGTACGAACACTAGGACCTAGTCTATGAAGGGCCCGGTGCCAACCCCAGGACCTAGTCTATAAAGGGCCCAGTGCCAACACCAGGACCTAGTCTATAAAGGGCCCGGTGCCAACACCAGGACCTAGTCTATAAAGGGCCCAGTGCAACACCAGGACCTAGTCTATAAAGTGCCCAGTGCAACACCAGGACCTAGTCTATAAAGGGCCCAGTACGAACACTAGGACCTAGTCTATAAAGGGCCCGGTGCCAACACCAGGACCTAGTCTATAAAGGGCCCAGTGCAACACCAGGACCTAGTCTATAAAGTGCCCGGTGCCAACACCAGGACCTAGTCTATATAGTGCCAACACCAGGACCTAGTCTATAAAGTGCCCGGTGCAACACCAGGATCTAGTCTATAAAGGGCCCAGTGCGAACACCAGGACCTAGTCTATGAAGTGCCCGGTGCCAACACCAGGACCTAGTCTATAAAGGGCCCAGTGCCAACACCAGGACCCAGTCTATAAAGTGCCCAGTGCCAACACCAGGACCTAGTCTATAAAGTGCCCGGTGCCAACACCAGGACCCAGTCTATAAAGTGCCCAGTGCCAACACCAGGACCAAGTCTATAAAGGGCCCAGTGCCAACACCAGGACCTAGTCTATAAAGGGCCCAGTGCCAACACCAGGACCTAGTCTATGAAGTGCCTTGTGCCAACCCCAGGACCTAGTCTATAAAGGGCCCAGTGCCAACACCAGGACCTAGTCTATAAAGTGCCCGGTGCAACACCAGGATCTAGTCTATAAAGTGCCAACACCAGGACCTAGTCTATAAAGTGCCCGGTGCAACACCAGGATCTAGTCTATAAAGTGCCAACACCAGGACCTAGTCTATAAAGTGCCAACACCAGGACCTAGTCTATAAAGTGCCCGGTGCAACACCAGGATCTAGTCTATAAAGTGCCCGGTGCAACACCAGGATCTAGTCTATAAAGTGCCAACACCAGGACCTAGTCTATAAAGTGCCCGGTGCAACACCAGGATCTAGTCTATAAAGTGCCAACACCAGGACCTAGTCTATAAAGTGCCAACACCAGGACCTAGTCTATAAAGTGCCCGGTGCAACACCAGGATCTAGTCTATAAAGTGCCCGGTGCAACACCAGGATCTAGTCTATAAAGTGCCAACACCAGGATCTAGTCTATAAAGTGCCCAGTGCCAACACCAGGACCTAGTCTATAAAGTGCCAACACCAGGACCTAGTCGATAAAGTGTAAACACCGGACCTAGTCTATAAAGTGTCGAGTGCCAACACCAGAACCTAGTTTATAAATAATAATATTTATTCATTTATATAGCGCTGTTAATTCCACAGCGCTTTATATACAATTGCAACACTGTCCCCATTGGGGCTCATAATCTAGGTTCCCTATCAGAGTGTGGGAGGAAACCGGAGAACCCGGAGGAAACCCAAGCAAACACGGGGAGAACATACAAACTCTTTGCAGATGGCGTCCATAGTGGGATTTGAACCCAGGACCCCAGCGCTGCAAGACTGCAGTGCTAACCACTGAGCCGCCACAAGACTGCAGTGCTAACCACTGAGCCACCACAAGACTGCAGTGCTAACCACCGAGCCACTGTGTTGCCCCGTGCCAACACCAGGCCAGTGGCATCAAGAATTGCCTAGTCCCTTTTCCTTATGGACTAATGGGGCCCTAAATATTGCCTTGGGGCCCCCTCCCTGGCTGTAATGGAGGCCTGTCTTGGCCCAGGTGATCAGTTTCCTCGGATCCTTGTGCTCCCTCCTCCCAGCTCCGCCGCTCGGGGGCAGAAGGTGAGTTGAAGGGGAAATGGAGCCGCTCGGTTGTGCTATTTCTGAATCTCCGCAGATGGTTGTGAAGTTTGACTCAGATTGGGCGCCGTGCCACGTAATAACTGTTCAAAAACAAGGGCATAAAATATTAACAACGCAGCACAATAGGATTTTAATTTAGCTTCTGCAATGAATTGGTCTATAGCAGAACGCCAAATGGTCAGGACGCGCCGCGCATTGTGCAGCGAGACTATTCCTAGCACGAGATGGGAGATATTTGTGGGATCGGGCTCAATGGTGGAAGATGAAGGCGTGATGCACGAGGCACCCCTTCACTGCCGGCGGGGATGTACCAAGACCTCATATTCTCTATTCTGGGGGTCCACATCCTCTTTCTGCCACGTAACACCAAATGGCCTGGAATTGTGGGCGAGTGCCACTTTAAACCGTCTTGGCTGGGCGTCCAACCTCCAGGACCCCCAAAGATTCCAAAAATGGAGGCTTTGAAAAGCCACATGTGAATGGAATGGATGATTGACCATCTCTTATTTCACAGAGGACTCCTGACAGCCCTGGTTCTGTGGTCAGTGAGGGTCCTAGTGGCGGTCAGACCCCAAAGATGATAACGTCCAAACTTGAGACACTCTCTTTAGGCATAAGTTGTGTATATAGTTTTGAGAGGTGTATATTGGGACTGCACACTATGTTCACAGTTACACACTATATCCTATGCTATAGCATATAGTGCGGAGCTCAGAGCGTATATTTATTATATAGTTTGGAGTCCATGCTGTATACGATATACACACCACCATACTGTATACACAGCTTTACACTATATTGACACACTGCACCACACAGCATGATATATCATGTACACAGTTCCACACTATATACTTTATTAAGCTTTATATAGCACATAGGATACATAACATTGTATCCTAGATTGCTGTATACATCACCTAGGATATGCTGAAATTACTGTATACATTATATAGTATCCTAGATTGCTGTATACATCACCTAGGATATGCTGAAATTACTGTATACATTATATAGTATCCTAGATTGCTGTATACATCACATCGGATAAACTGAGACTGCTGTATACATCCCAGTATCCTAGATTGCTGTATACATCACCTAGGATATGCTGAAATTACTGTATACATTATATAGTATCCTAGATTGCTATATACATCACATAGGATATGCTGAAATTACTGTATACATCACATAGTATCCTAGATTGCTGTATACATCACATCGGATAAACTGAGACTGCTGTATACATCCCAGTATCCTAGATTGCTGTATACATCACCTAGGATATGCTGAAATTACTGTATACATTATATAGTATCCTAGATTGCTGTATACATCACCTAAGATATGCTGAAATTACTGTATACATCCCATAGTATCCTAGATTGCTGTATACATCACATCGGATAAACTGAGACTGCTGTATACATCCCAGTATCCTAGATTGCTGTATACTGAGACTGCTGTATACATCATAGTATCCTAGATTGCTATATACATAAAATAAGATACGCTGAAACTGCTTTATACATCAGACAGTATCCTAGATTGCTGTATATATCACATAGGATACACTGAAACTGCTGTATACATCACATAGTATCCTAGATTTCTGTATACATCACAG
Source organism: Anomaloglossus baeobatrachus (assembly GCF_048569485.1). NCBI lineage: Eukaryota > Metazoa > Chordata > Amphibia > Anura > Aromobatidae > Anomaloglossus > Anomaloglossus baeobatrachus. Next base: position 229,297,691 of record NC_134361.1, read on the forward strand.
GGTACGCTGAGACTGCTGTATACATCACATAGGAGACACTGAGATGACTATATTCATTACATAAGACGCTGAGACTGCTGTATATACACATCATATAGGAGACACTGATGCTGCTGTATACACATCACATAGGATATGCGGAGACTCTGTTGTATACATCATATAGGCCCAATCTCCATAACTTACATTATGGTTGTGACTGCAGAGCTACAATGGAGGGAGCAGGACAGGAGAGCAGAGCTCACAAAGAACATCCTGATGCTGGCATTGAGCAGCTTTGGACTTTAAACACCACTCCGACTTTTTTTTTATTGCCCCGATGGAGTGGTGTTTTAAATGCAACCCCCCAACCCCGTGACTGACACTCACTTTCCGGTGGCTTCACCTGCTAACGACACAGCTCTGTCGAGCTCCAGTGATTTGTGACCTGCCAGTGTTTAATGGAGTACGTTGGAGGTCACAAATCAATACATCTGGCCCTCATAGAGATGCATTGAGAGCTTGTGACTTCTGACCAGACGTTACAAGATGGCGCTGCGGGACCGCAACGGCGTCGGTGAACATTGGAGATGCCGGAGGGTTAGTATAAGACCGGGAGGAAGGGCCTGGTGCTGCTGTCCATATTTTGGCCAAGTCAAACTACCCTGCCATTCATCAATGCCAAGATTGGTCACATACCACCTCCTTGTAGACCTCGCTTGTAAGCATAAGATATTGCCCTGTATCTTAGAAGTTGGTGATGAGACTTTCCGAGGGGTGTACATCAAAAAATAGAACGTGAAGGTCCGAATTGGGGACCCCAGAACAATATAGGTTTATATTCTGCTATCTGAGATCCTTGGGGGAGGTACCTGATACCCCAGACCCCGCCCCCACACAACTGTAACATTTATTACTTTTGCTTGAACTTTTTCTTTTACGCAGTTAATCCAATCAGTAAAAATACTGCAGAATTTTTCCATTACCTTATCTGGCCAGGCGAGCGCCATGCGGCCCTGGATCTTCAACATTTAATTTCATATCTGCAAAATAGATCACATTTTTCTTTTGTCACTTTTTTTTTTTAATTTCTCCCCTATGACAAATGGCATTTAATGGGAGAATGGTTGTGTTAATGTCGTCGCTGGCATTCTGTTAAAATATGGTACATCACTAAATAATTGAGCTGGCGAGACAAGTCGGGATTGTGCGGTTCCTCCGCAGTGTAATTAATAGTCTTACGATTAAATATGAAATCATTCACTGCTATCAATAATGTAGACACTCGGGGAGAGGCTCCGTCACTTCACTGCTGCACACTCCACACGCAGCAGTATCATCCGGACTGGCACTTACTTTTCATGTATATATATTTTTTTTATTTTTTAACTTTTATGTTTCTGGTCATGATCCCATAAAGCAGGAACGCTGCTTTTGATACTTAGGATTTTTTGGGGTTGTCAAAATTAAGAAGGGGATTGACATGGGGTGGAAAGTGTGTAGCATGCATGGTGCTTTTGCAAACATGTCAAATTTTAAAGATTCCTAGAAGCAATGCATTAAGTGGCACATCTCCAGCCCAAGACATCGAAATAGACCCCTCATCACCCCCCCCCCGAAAGAATAGAGACCACTGACCAGAAACCTAAGTAAATACACACACTCAGGGCTGATTCTAGTTTTCTGGCTCTCCACAGTGTAATAAATGTAATTCCATCATTGCTTTCTGGATTTTTCTTTTATGGTACCCTTAAGGTTCTTGAACCTGTAATCGTCTGATTGCTTATAGTATATACTGTAATACCACAATATTCCAGTATAGTAGATAAATCATTGTCTCATATGCAGAAAGAACCATTATCAGTAAATATAGTACAAAAACCACCATCATAAATACAGCACCTGAACTACCATCAGTACATAAATACAGCACCTGAACTAACATCAGTACATAAATACAGCACCTGAACTACCATCAGTACATAAATACAGCACCTGAACTACCATCAGTACATAAATACAGCACCTGAACTACCATCAGCACATAAATACAGCACCTGAACTACCATCAGTACATAAATACAGCACCTGAACTACCATCAGTACATAAATACAGTACCTGAACTACCATCAGTACATAAATACAGCACCTGAACCAACATCAGTACATAAATACAGCACCAGAACCAACATCAGTACATAAATACAGCATCACAACCATTATGAGTATGAATACTCTGTGAGAGGAACAAAATTATAATCTTGTGATACCTTTTAATGGGTAACTAAAATAGTTAAAATAATTTAGTTAGCCATTAAAAGGTATCACAAGATTATAATTTTGTTCCTCTCACTGAGAATATTCAATAATTTTTCAACTGGCTAACACGGTACCAAAACCTTTTCACTTGTAACTGAGTATGAATACAGCACTTCAAACATTGTCAGTACATTAATACAGCATCAGAAACATCATCAGTATATGAATACAGTACCTGAACCAATGTCAGTACAAGAACATAGCACCTTAACCACTGTTAGTACACAAATACAAAAAAACCTCACCAGAAGAAAAGGAACCAGCCAACACAGGTCAACATGCCAGATGCAGTCGCAGGATGCAGCCGGCTCCTTATGATGAAGGTGGGAGTAGACAGGTGCAGAATACCAAAAAGACAACCACTCACAACCTACCAACTCATGGAGGGGGTGGAGGCTGGTATTAAACATGCACACTAATGAGGTTTTACATAGGGCGCCAGTCACACAGGTATGTGCAAGGCACAGCGTCTGGCTTACAGCCTATTGATGACATCCTTCTATTAGATTAGGCGGGCTGCCCAGCACCATATAAGTGCATTGACACACAGGACAGACATCCCAATGGGCCGGCTGCATCCTGTGGAAAATTGTGCAATAGAAAATGATATAAAATGATAATAAATGTGAGGTATTAGTTATATTTTGGCCAAAATACATAAGCTCGTAACCCAAATGTCAAGCGTCCCTACGCTTACGAGTCCCTACACTATATTTAAAATAATTCACCAAAAAAAAGGACAAATTCAGAAAAAAAATTAAAAATAAAAATAAAAACTCACCAGAAAAAAAAGCCACCAGCCAACACAGGTCAAAATGGTAGATGCACTCGGAGGATGCAGCCAGCCCCTTATGATAAAGGTGGGAGTAACACAGGTGGTAGGCTGTGAGTTTTTGTCTTACTCCCACCTTTATCATAAGGGGCTGGCTATATCCTGCAAGTGTGTCTGCCATTTTGACCTGTGTTGGCTGGAGGCTTTTTTTCTGGTGAGGTTTTTTTTTTCTGAATTTATGTCCTTTTCAGTGAATTAGTACAGGAATACAAAACCATCAGTACATGAATACACCACCAAAACCAAAATCCATGTAAAAATACATGACTAGATTTACCATCAGTACATGAATAGAGAACCAGAACCATTAGCATCATGAATACAGCACCCAAACCATCATCAGTACACAAATACATGACCAGAACCATCACTACATGAATAAATTAGCAGAACCATCATAAGTACATAAATACAGTACCAGAACCACCATCAGTATATGAATACAGCATCAGAATTACTATCAATACACAAATGCATCAACAGAACCAGCATCAGTATAAGAATACAATATCACAACCATTATGAGTATATGAATACAACACTTGAACCATTGTCAGTACAGGAATACAGCATCAAAACCATAATCCGTATATATAGGGAGAGCCTGAACCAATGTCAGTACATGAATACAGCACCTTAACCACCATCAGTACAGGAACACAAATACATCACCAGAATGATCAGTACAAGAAAATAGCACCAAAACTAGCAATAGTACATGAATACAGCATCTGGACCATGAATACAGCACCAGAACTCCAACCAGTACATGAATACAGCACCTTAACCACCATCAGTACAGGAACACAAATACATCACCAGAATGATCAGTATATGAAAATAGCACCAAAACTAGCAATAGTACATGAATACAGCATCTGGACCATGAATACAGCACCAGAACTCCAACCAGTACATGAATACAGCACCTTAACCACCATCAGTACAGGAACACAAATACATCACCAGAATGATCAGTACATGAAAATAGCACCAAAACTAGCAATAGTACATGAATACAGCATCTGGACCATGAATACAGCACCAGAACTCCAACCAGTACATGAATACAGCACCAGAGTCACCATCAATACACAAATCACCAAATCTATCAGTACATGAATACAACATTAGAACCAGCATCAGTACATGAATACAGGACCAGAATATGAATATAACACCTGAACCATGTATACAGCAGCAGAATCCCCATCAGTAAAAAAAATACAGCACACGAATCAGCATCATTACATGAATAGAGAACCAAAACCACCATTAGTACAGGAAAACAGCACAGGAATCAGCATCATTACATGAATACAGCACCAAAACCACCATCAATACACAAATACATTACCAGAACTATCAGCAAGTGACAGGTCTTCTTTAACCAGCTGTGCTCAAAGCTAGATTCATTTTCTCATAATAGTGTCAGGTTGTAATGCCAGCAGTGGCATCCCTGCTCTGCTCCACGTCTTTTTGTAGTACTGTGTGCTTTCCTGTTCCTCTATCCTGTGCAGTATCCAGTACCTGTGTCCTGTGCTGTACCTGCCATCCAGCCGGCCCCTGTTGTCCAACCAGAACCAGCTGCCTGTCCTCTGGAATCAGCTGCTGCAGTACCTGGGACTGCCCTGGAGTGGTACCTGGTGGCTAACCTTGCAGCACAAGTCTAACCTCCCAATAAGAGGTTCTAGTGAAGACAAGATAGCTGCTTAATTATGGGTAAGCCCGGCACCGTAGTGCAGTGGGTCCACACCCGCGTGTGTGACACAGGTGCTGGCTGTATAACACAGCCAGCATCTGCCATAGTATTGAATGCCTCAGCTCATGAGTCTGCTCTGTATACCCTTATCTGACCTAGGACGGTCCTAGGTCGGGAAGGGGGCTAATGTATGCTCATCTCGCCAATTTTCGTAGGACTGTCTAGCCAACAGGTGTGCATAGAGGCCTCCCAACATACGATGACGAGGTAGAGAAGGTAGAAGCCTGATCCATTTGTTCTCTGGAGAGATGAGCTGGTGCCGGATATTGCATATGCGGCAGCGGTTTCCTCCCCAGTCCTCACTGAAAACGCTCGGCTAAGAGAAGTGTTAATGTATGGGGGAGTCGGAGAGGGATGGCCGCCAGACGTTTCATTAAATGATGCCAGATGTATGACAATGCCCCACTATAATTCCCGGGACTGTAATCTACTCGCAGGTAACATGAGCCGGTGACCCATCAGGAGGCAGAATAATGCACCTGCAAAATCCTTCCATTCTAATAAATTCTTACCGGGGCGCCGGCGCTTTAACAATTGTCTGTTAATCTATAAATGTTGCTGAATGCGCCATACATAATCCATCAATCCTACAGCCTTAATAAGTCTTCTTTGTACATGAAATCCCCGCTGGTCTGGGAAATTGTTTATGTATCCCGATTGTTATTCTTCCCTCTACCTGGGTGTACCCGGAGAATACCAAGAGAGGCAGCCTGCAAATTGCCAAGTCCATTAAATTTAATATCGCCGCTTTCTATTGCTCCCATATGTGCTAATGTGTAGTGTAAGCTTAAACATTAATTGCATCATCTCGCTCGTAAGATTAGGCTCGGCTAATAACCTGCACTTTCAAATGACTCTCTGTAAAGAGATTGAATCCGATCGCATTAGGCTTTTTGGTGGGTGAAATATGTGATGCCAGTTCACCTAATGAAGATCGGATACGGTGAGAGGTGTAGGAAGATGCATTTTTTGGGGGATTTTTGTTTGTTTTTCTAGTTTTTACGAATTTAGTCTACACAACTCAACATTGTGGACATGTCTTCTTCTTAAAGAGGTCAAAAGTGGCAATTGTTTGCTTTTATTTTATTCCCGCTGGTCCCCTGAGTATTCAGGTGTTTTTCTTTTTAAAATCTGACATATGGTTCCAGAGATATGGGCCTTTTAATTTTATGCAAATTTTTTTGTGGGGGTGTGGCTAACAAAATACGCCCCTGAGGATCCTGTAAGCAATGCTTCTTTGATAATTAAGATATGCCCCTGATGATCCTGTAAGCAATGCCTCTTTGATAATTAAGATATGTCCTTGTGGCTCCTGTAAGCAATGCCCCTTTGATTCTTATGATACACCCCTGCGGATCCTATAAGGAATGCCCTTTTGATAAAGATATGCCCATGAGGATCCTATAAGGAACTCCCCTTTGATAATAAGCCCATGAGAGTCCTGTAAACAATGGCTCTTTGATAAAGATACATCCCTGAGGATCTTGTAAGCAACGCCCCTTTGATAAAGATATGTCCATTAGGATCCCGTAAGCAACGCCCCTTTGATAAAGATATGCCCTGAAGGATCCTGTATTTAATGCCCTTTGATAAAGATACGCCCCTGAGGATCATGTAATCAATGCCTCTTTAATAAAGATATGCCCATGAGGATCCTGTAAGGAACTCCTCTTTGATAATAAACCCGTGAGACTCCTGTAAACAATGCCCTTTGATAAAGATACACCCCTGAGGATCCTGTGAGGAATGCCCTTTTGATAAAGATATGCCCATGAGGATCCTATAAGGAACTCCCCTTTGATAATAAGCCCATGAGAGTCTTGTAAACAATGCTCTTTGATATACATCCCTGAGGATCCTGTAAGCAACGCCCCTTTGATAAAGATAGGCTCCTAAGGATCCTGTAATTAATGCCCTTTGATAAGATACACCCCTGAGGATTGTGTAAGCAATGCCTCTTTGATAAAGATACATCCCTGAGGATCCTGTAAGCAATGCCTCTTTGATAAAAATATGCCCCTGAGGATCCTGTAAGGAACGCCCCTTTGATAAAGGTACGCCCCTGAGAACCCTATAAGCAACGCCTCTTTGATAAAGATACGCCTCGGAGGATCCTGTAAGCAACGCTCCTTTAGTAAATATATGCCCCTGAGGATCCTGTAAGGAATGGCTTTTCATAAAGATATGCCCCTGAGGATCGTGTAAGCAATGCCCCTTTGATAAAGATATGACTCTGAGTATCCTGAAGGAATGACCTTTCATAAAGATATGCCCATGAGGATCCTGTAGGGAACGCTCCTTTGATAAATATACGCCCCTGAGGATCCTGTAACCAACGTCCCTTTGATAAAGACATGCCCCTGAGGATCCTGTAAGTAACACCCCTTTATTAAAGGCTACAAAAGTTAGAAGTAGATAAAGGGCCCATATTTCTGCAACCATATGGTGGATTAAAAAAAGCATCAACAAAAACCAGAACGCTCAGGAGGAGTAAAATTAGAGCAACAACTATCCACTTTATTGGCAGGTCCTTTTTAAAGGGGTTTCCAAGATAGAGATATGATGACATATTCTTATGACATGCTATCAGATGGGTGGGGTCTGATATTTGACATCTGTTACCAGGTCCCGCAACCACTGAAAAATGCAGTGTGTGGATCCAGAACAGCACAGTTCCGTGGCAGTTGAGCTGCAGTACCTAGAACAGCCACTAGACAATATATATAATATGGCCCTGGAAAACCCTTTGAGGAGGGTTGTCTGGTAAGGTAAAGTTCAACCCCGTTCTGATATCTGCTCTCATGTTGGGTGTATTTTAGGTGCAAGTGTATGGCGCAGGCTCGGGAGCTGAGCTTGCACTTTACTCATTGGGTGCCGGATGTGTTATACAGCCAGCACTTGCTTTAAACAGCAGCAACTTCACACCTTGGTATGGAGGTTGTCACTTTTAACTCTAGGAGTTGATTAGGAGCCCCACCATCATGAGACATCCTCTTTCCTGTGTCCGGCAAGAAACATCCATTGTCCACTTGTCCCTTGATGGAAAGCGCTGGTCAACCTTCTATTCATCCATGTCAACCAGAGAAGTGCCATCATCAAACAAGAGAAGGGTAGAAGAAACATGTAGTGTTTCGCTGCCACATTCCCATCTTGTGCCACTCGCCAAGTCAGAACCCACCATCGAAAACTTGGAGGTTCGGAATTTGCATCACAGAATCTTCCCAATTTCTACCATGCAGAACCTGAAATCTCTGGTGCCACCATACTGTCAATGTTTTCTACGTGCGTGGTCTCCATCATTGAGCCTCGGACGCTCGATCTTGAATGGGCAGAGTTGGATTATACCATCCCATATTCATGAGTTGCCACTGAAAGGTTGCTCAGATGTTGGCAGGAGCTGCTGACATGAGCTGGATTTGTGGATGTTTACCTCTCGTTTTTGCTAATAGTTTTTACTGTGAGATCTCCATGGTTAAACACATAACAATGGGAACGTGCCAGGAATCGTTAGTTATACAATGAAGTCCTTGTATATACACAGGAATCACAGAACTGGTCTGTTTGTGGCTGCAAAATATTTTTGAGGACATCGGTGTTGTTACAGACCCAGGAGAACCTTTTTTTTTTTTACTTGTCTAATGCCCGGAAACCATCACCAGTTAATATTATTTAGCAGCCTTCAGCTCGATCTCAAACCATGTTGACTTGATGGATGAATGCTCTGTAGGAAGATCGATCTTGTGCAGCCTAGATAGGTCCACCAGGGTCTTCTCCACCTACATGGGTCTTCTCCACCTAGATAGGTCCACCAGGGTCTTTCTCCACCTAGATAGGTCCACCAGGGTCTTCTTTCCTTAGATAGGTACACCAGGGTCTTCTTCACCTAAATAGGTCCACCAGGGTCTTCTCCACCTACATAGGTCCACCAGGGTCTTCTCCACCTAGATAGGTCCACCAGGGTCTTCTTTCCTTAGATAGGTCCACAAGGGTCTTCTTCACCTAAATAGGTCCACCAGGGTCTTCTTCACCTAAATAGGTCCACCAGGGTCTTCTCCACCTACATAGGTCCACCAGGGTCTTCTCCACCTACATAGGTCCACCAGGGTCTTCTCCACCTAGATAGGTCCACCAGGGTCTTCTCCACCTAGATAGGTCCACCAGGGTCTTCTTTCCTTAGATAGGTCCACCAGGGTCTTCTTCACCTAAATAGGTCCACCAGGGTCTTCTCCACCTACATAGGTCCACCAGGGTCTTCTCCACCTAGATAGGTCTACCAGGGTCTTCTCCTACATTTTCTTGATTGAATTAAGCCATTGGGTTGCTGGTCTTCCTCTTCTTCTTGCTCCTTCTATTATTCTGACCATGATGTCCTTCTCCAGTGATTGCTCACTTCTTGGCTGCACTGGTTGTCTGCCGCCATGGATGGAGTCTGTATTGAAAAGCCAACCTTTTACATTTCCTCTGATGGTGCAGAATTCAACTTTTTTTGTAACGTAGACATGAAATATCTTGATATTTTGGCATACCATGCCTGATGAAGGGACCTGAGATGTCTCGAAAACTTGCTTTGTAACATCACTTTATTTTAGTTAGCCATTAAAAGGTATCACAAGATTATAATTTTGTTCCTCTCACTGAGAACATTCAATAATTTTTCAACTGGATAACACAATACCAAAACCTTTTCACTTGTAACTAGACATGAAATAAACATGAATGGTCAAGGAAGATGGTGCGCCATGTCCTAGAGAGCGCAATGATCTTGTGTTTTTCTTGTGTGTGGGCCTAAATCTATGTTCACATCCAATTGGTGCCTTATACCCAGAAATATTAGATTAAGGTCACCAAACCTGCAATTTTAGTGGAACCGGCCAACCATCTAATGTGTATGACAAGCCACCAACTCTTTCCAAATGATCGGGATAGGCAAATTCAGATCCTTTTCTTTTGGCTGGATATAAACCACCAGACATGTTTGGCAGCCCCTTACTCTATCCTCCGATGTTGAGCACAAAGATTTGAGGGACCATGGTCCTGCACTGACGTCATTACTCCATGGCCGACAGACCAAGGCTGTGCAAACGTTCTTGGCCAGCATCTTGGGCCCTCTCAATTACAAGGCCTTTGCAACATCAAGCCACTTACTCTGCTCTCTGATGTTGAGCACAAAGATTTGCAGGATCATGGTCCTATACCAACATCAGTATTCCACGCCCAACAGACAAAGGCTGTGCAAACCTTTTTGGCTAGCATCTTGGGCACAATTACTAGGCCTTTACGACATCATGACTTTGTATATCGCTATAACATGAGGGCTAGCAATCAAGGAGGCTCCCAGGAAGTCAGCATTCAAACTTCTGGACTGGTTGCCATCGAGTTCCGACCACCAGGGTCCTGATATCACATGAGGGCTAGCAATCACGGAGGCTCCCAGGATGTTGGCATTCGAACGCCTGGATTGGGTGCCATCGTGTACCGACCACCAGGGTCCCGACGTCACATGAGGCCTAGTAATCACGGAGGCTTCTAGGATGTCGGCATTCGAACTTCTGGACTGGTTGCCACCGAGTACCGACCACAAAGGCCCTGACATCACATGAGACCTAGCCAATCATGGAGGCTCCCAGGATGTCGGCATTCGTTGCCACCGAGTACCAACGACCAGGGCCCTGACGTCACATGAGGCCTAGCAATCACGGAGGCTCCCAAGATGTTAGCATTCGAACTTCTGGACCGGTTGCCACCGAGTACCAACGACCAGGGTCCTGCAAACCTTTCTGCTTATTTCAACTCTTGACCATTGAAAACAGAAAAACGCTCACTTGAGTCAAGTATCCATGGGGGTCAGGAGAAATTTGCCGGCCAACTGTGTACGGGTAGGGTTTGGTACTTTCTCGCGCCCAGCCAGGGATATGATGTCTTACTGCAAAGCATCAATCACGGTCTCCTATTTTGTGACCCTGAGAACCCCATCAACATAAATCCGTCCTGCTGCCAAATTTATGCCGGGACGATGATGGCATCTATGAATAAATATGTTCCGGGCAGAGATGTCCTGTATTTATGGTCCCCCGTCATTGTGGAGCCTTTCTTCAGCAATCAGATGGTTTCCAACTCCCTATTGTGTATAGGCCGCCCTCCCCCGGTATCGGCAGCAATATCCCTCCGCTTATATGGATTACAGGAGCATCCTAAATAAACTCATTGCTGGGGGATCAGACAGATAATGTGTTGACTCTGGATATCCGCAGCTCCTTGTTTTCATGTGTAGGAATCGTGCTCACTTGTGAATCTCGATAAAAGCGGCTGAGTTTGCACAAGATATTACGATGTTGGATAAAGCTTCGGCAGACAGCGGCTCCTTCCCCGGGTCAGAGATTATTGACAGTGCCGCTGATGCGTCTCCTGAATTAATTACCTGCCGGTATACATAATGCAGACTGCTGCAGACGCCTCCACTGAGGGTGCACGTATGACGATGGGGGGATACGCCACTGCCAGACACTTATCTCCTCTGAGACCACAAGGATTGGGCATATTGAAATCAATCTGCCCAATCCTTCACAGTCAAGAGGACCCATACACATGATAAAAGTAAACAGGTACCATAGAAAGATATCAAAAAGCAAAAAAATAGTATAAAAAATAAACTTGTTAAATCCCAAAATGTTTGCGGCAGTGATGGCACATATTTCATTGATGTGACCGCTGCAGACAATCATTGACCTCATCGGTGATGCTTCCATGTACGGCACTTGACAACCATGGTCAGTAATTGGCTGCATACATAAAACACAAGCCATCATGGCTGCAGGTCCATTGGAAACCACCAAGTAGCGGTGGGGAATTTAATAGGTAACACTTCTACCAGCTCTTAGTCAACTTTTGCAAAATATTGGATAACCCCTTTAGTGCACACATTTCTAGCATCTGGTTTACTGGACACAAACAATTCCCATTGGCCCTAAGATGTGTGTGTGTGTGTGTGTGCGGGGGGGGGGGGGGGTCGGGGTGCATGTAACTGATGTCCTGTTTTTTCACTACAATTTATACTAATTCTGCTTTTGACAGAACTTATATCACACAGGATTCTGAGAAGTTTGGAGTGGCAGAAGTACTACGTAAACATGTTTCCATTTTGCCCCAGAACAAACACAGATAGACTGATAAAGGAGTTGAGTTGAAGAAGGAAGAGCTGCTGATGTGCTTGCAAGCAGATTTTCGCAAGTACCAAAAAACAATTGTCAACCCGTTACTATAAACTAAATTCTGCTTCTGTTCAAGACTGTTGGCTCAAAAAGAGATTTGGAAATCATCAAACTTGTTAGTAAAGTTCATTTGAACCCTTGCTGGTGTCTGTCTGCATTACTTTTGCCATCTCTGAGTGTGGAAACCACTCAGTCCAACAGTCCCTGGGAACCCTTACAACCCTGCCAGAGGTTGGCTCTCTAAAGCTAGAGGCCACTAAGTAAAATGGTCAGACTAGTATGTCGCCCCCAAACAAAGTTACGGGAAGGGAGATTATGTAAGAAGTCATGTGGCCTAATTCTGCTGCTTTTGACAGAACTTAAATTGCACAGGATTTAAGACAATCACCAAGAAATATGAGAAGTTTGGAGTGGCAAAAGTGCTACGTAAGCATGTTTCCATTTTTTACCAGAACAAACACAGATAGGCTGATAAAGCAATTAAAGTAAGAAGGAAGAGCTGCTGAAGTGCTTGCAAGCAGATTTTTGCAAGTACCAAAAAAAGTGTCAACTCGTTACTATAAACTAAATTCTACTTCTGTTCAAGCTTGTTGGCTCATAAAGAGGCTTGGAAATCATCGAATTTGTGGGTAAAATTCACCTGAACCCTTGCTGGTGTCTGTCTGCATTACTTTTGCCATCCCTGAGTGGGGACAGCACTCTGTCCAACAAGTGTCAATATATCCTTACTAGTGAAAGAGGATGCCACACAGTCCCTGGGAACCCTTACAAGTGACCTTTGGCTTTCTATAGCTAGAGACCACTAAATACTGGGGTCAGACTAGAATATTGACCCCCCCAAGCAAAGTTAAAGAAATGGAGATTATGTAACGAAATTGACTTTTTGGTTAGTTTAGGAATTGGATCATGACATTATTTTATATAGTTTAACATGACGGTAAATTTTCTTGCGCTCGTGTAAACGAATATGAGTCCTGCTGGGCTGGAGGAGTCATATAATGATTCATGATCTATGAACCACGTGTTGTGGAGAGATCTCACTGGCAAATCTCCTTGGGCTCTTGCAAATGAATAGGAGCCCTGTTGGGCTCGAGGGGGTCATATAATGATTCATGATCTATGAACCACGTGTTGTGGAGAGATCTCCTCACACATGACCAGCTTTAACATGATCGCAAGTCTCCATGGGCTCCTGCAAATGAATAGGAGTCCTGCTGGGCTGGAGGAGTCATATAATGATTCATGATCTATGAACTAGGTGCTGTGGAGAGATCTCCTCATACATGACCAGCTTTAACATGATGGCAAATCTCCTTGGGCTCCTGCAAATGAATAGGAGCCCTGCTGGGCTGGAGGAGTGATATTATGATTCACGATCTATGAACCAGGTGTTGTGGAGAGATCTCCTCATACATGACCAGCTTTAACATGATGGCAAGTCTCCTTGGGCTCCTGCAAATGAATACGAGCCCTGCTGGGCTGGAGGAGTCATATAATGATTCATGATCTATGAACTAGGTGCTGTGGAGAGATCTCACCACACATGACCAGCTTTAACATGATGGCAAATCTCCTTGGGCTCTTGCAAATGAATAGGAGCCCTGCTGGGCTGGAGGGGGTCATATCATGATTCATGATCTATGAACCAGGTGTGGTGGAGACATCTCCTCACACATGACCAGCTTCAACACGATGGAAAGTCTCCTTGGGCTCAGGCAAGTGAATAGGAGCCCTGCTGGGCTGGAGGGGGTCATATCATGATTCATGATCTATGAACCAGGTGTTGTGGAGCGATCTCACCACACATGACCAGCATTCTGATGCCTTCATCTCACTTCATCAAGAACCGTCCAAATCCGTTCCCCCCCCCCCCCCCCGCGGTCTATATCCGTATACCACTAAATCCTGCCATGTCCCTACACAAAGCGGCAGCGTCTAATTTTCCCCTCCTTTTATCTCCTTTGTGATGGTGTTATTGTTGGCGTGGACAAACGTCTAATCAAAGCCTAGGACGGAGATAGCATTGTATTCTTCTCTGCGAATCACATGTCCCCCCGAACATCCCCAGCCGCGTAATTTATGCTTTTTTTTTTCTTTACCGCCGAACGAGATCACATCAGCGTTTGGATTAATCCATCTCATATAGAAATACTTTTTTATTTTTTTGGCAATTCTTCTCCTTTCCCTTGCGCCCAGATCTAATTTCATTCTCAAACTTAAGCAAACATTTTTTTTTTTTATTTTATTCGGAGGAAAAAAAAAATGCAAATATCTCGGTGAAGCGCCACAACTTGCCTTATTATAGGCTAATAAAATGTATTCAGGTCACTTTAGACCGTCCCCTCGCCTGGAATTTACACATCAAAAGTGTTATTCCTTGGCTTGCGATGATATTTCACTCGAGAACACCGTGTTAATTAACTGTGGAAAAAGTCTCACTCGGCTGTTATAAATAGGCAGTCAGAAGTGAATGTGTTCTAATTGAGCCCTGTACTTCGCGGCTCGGCTCCAAATGTACCTATGCGAGGCTGAAAATATTCACAAAAAAAGGGGCTATCGGCTGTTAACCCTCGCCGAGCTGAATGTGAGGTGAAGCCTTCGCCTCACATTCAGCTCAGCTCAGTGATGATCAGCTGTGTGGACATTCACCTAGTCCACCGATCCTAATAGCAAAACGTATAAGTATGGATTATCAGTCAACCATATGAAGGCCTAGAGCCCACTAAAGCCAAAGACCTACTGCTAGGGATTCTTTTAATCAGGGGGTTACCCCAGCCAAAGAACATTGGTTTGTTGAAAGCCCTCCCCAGACCAACCATTCCAGGCCTTAGTGAGCAAAATACACTCCTATGCCTCTTGAACTCCAAATTAATAAGATTTGTTTTACGAGCGCTCTGGAAATCAATACAGCACACACGCTTTGTGGTGTACTGAATGTTCCTGCCTTAATACATCATGTGACCAGTTTGTATAGTACCTCAAACAAAGAAATTACTCCTCCAAATTAACTCCAAATTGATAAGATTTGTTTTACAAGCACTCGGGAAATCAATACAGCACACACTTTGTGGTGTACTGAATGTTTCTGCTTTATTACATCATGTGACCAGTTTATATAGTAACTAAAACAAAGAAATAAGTCCTCTGAACTAACTCCAAATTAATATTTGTTTTACAAGCACTCAGGAGATCAATACAGCACACACGCTTTGTGGTAGACTGGATGTTTCTGCTTTATTACATCATGTTACCAGTTTATATAGTACCCCAAACAAAAAAATAACTCCTCCGAACTAACTCCAAATTAATATTTGTTTTATGAGCACTCGGGAAATCAATACAGCACACACGCTTTGTGGTGTACTGAACGTTTCTGCTTTATTACATCATGTGACCAGTTTATATAGTACCTCAAACAAAGAAATAACTTCTCAGAACTAATGCCAAATTAATAAGATTTGTTTGACGAGAACTCGGGAAAGCAATACTGCACACACTCTTTGTGGTGTACTGAAAATTTCTGCTTTATTACATCATGTGACCAGTTTATATAGTACCTCAAACAAAGAAATAACTCCTCAGAACAATGCACCAATAAAAACAGTAGGGGCGTGGACAGAAATATGAAACTTCTCCCCCGCCCATCAGTGCTAGCTGAACCCTATGACATCATTAGTTATAAGACAAGATGGTTTATTTAAGAACAAAATGAATTATAGTCTCTCACACCTTCCTCCCTCCTACACCACAACCCCCAAAACATCCCTCTACAAGTGCAGAAACATCAACGCTGCAGTTTGGATATTAGGGATATTTGAGCCCCATTCTCAAACCCACTAGAAACAGCCACAATTCCACCCAGGAATGCTCCAAACCAGGTAGACCAGTCCAGCTTTGGGGCAGAATTTAAGGAAACTCCAGTTTTTCCACATCTGAGGAGAGCAATAACAGTCCTGGCAAATTTGGGACAGTTGGTTAGTCATGGCAAGAAAGGAATGGGTGTGCTGAAATCCAAAATCCTAAACCTTTTTTCCTTTAATATATTTCATCAGCTGAGTGTCGGTACACCCTTAAGCCCATACACCCTTAAAACGATGGGTCGGCCACCAACAATTGGGCATGCTGAAGTCCAAAATCTCCAAAACCCTTTCTCCATTGATATAGTCCATCAGCAGAGTGTTGGGACCACACACTAAACACCAGCAATTGGGAATGCTGAAATCCAAAATACCCCAAACCCTTTCTAAATTGATAAAATCCATCAGCAGAGTATCGATACACCCTTAAACCTTCCATACATTTTAGAACGATGGTTTGTCCACCAACAATTGGGCATGCTGAAGTCCAAAATCTCAAAACCCTTTTTCCATTGATATAATCCATCAGCCAAGTGTCGGAACACCCTGAAGCCTTCCATACAATTGGGCATGTGGAAGACCAAAATCCCCAAAACCCTTTCTCCATTGATATATTCCATCAGCAAAATGTCGGGACACCACAACGCCTCCCATACACTTTAAACCGATGATTCTGCCACCAAAAATTGGGCATGCTGAAGTCCAAAATCTCAAAAACCCTTTCTCCTTTGATATAGTCCATCAGCAGAGTGACGGTACACCCGTAAGCCTTCCATACAATTGGGCATGATGAAGTCCAAAACCTCCCAAATCCTTTCTCCATTGATATAGTCCATCAGCTGCAAATCGGGTGACACTTACGTCCCTTATACACTTTAGAATGATAATCTGGCCACCAGCAATTGGGCATGCTGAAGTCCAAAATCTCCAAAACTCTTTCTCCATTCTTAAATTCCATCAGCCAAGTGTCAGGACACCCTTACGCCTCGCATACTCTTTAGAATGATAATTCGGCCACCAACAATTGGGCATGCTGAAGTCCAAGAACTCCGAAACCCTTTCTCCATTGATATAGTCCATCAGCAGAGTGACGGCACACCCTTAAGCCTTCCATACAATTGGGCATCCTGAAGTCCAAAACCCCCCAAACCCTTTCTCCATTGATATAGTCCATCAGTTGCAAATCGGGTGACCCTTACGTCCCCCATACACTTTAGATAATCTGGCCACCAGCAATTGGGCATGCTGAAGTCCAAAATCTCCAAAACCCTTTCTCCATTGATATAGTCCATCAGTAGGATTTCAATACACCCTTAAGCCTTCCATAGACTTTAGAACGACAATTTAGCTACCAACAATTGGGCATGCTGAAGTTCAAAGTCTCCAAAACCTTTTCTCCATTGATATAGTCCATCAGCCGATTGTCGGGACACTCTTAACACCCCCGTACACCCTTAAGCCACCCAAACACTTTAGAAGGGTAATTCGGCCACCAACAATTGGGCATGCTGAAGTCCAAAATCTCCAAAACCCTTTCTCTATTGACATAGTCCATCAGCAGATTGACGGTACGCCCTTAAGCCTCCCATACACTTCAGAACGATGGTTCCACCACTAACAATTGGTCATGCTGAAGTCAAGAATCCCCCAAACCCTTTCTCCATTGATATAGTCCATCAGCAGAGAGTCGGGACACCCATAAGACCCCCATACAACCTTAAGCCCCCAAAATACTTTAGAATGATGGCCATCATCGATCTCACCTAACTCTCCCAGACACAGAAGGGCACCTTTCTGTCAGGTCTTCTCTGGCGGCATCATATATGTCTTACAGGAAAAAAAGGATTGGTGGTCTGAAATCGGACATGGCGGATCCTTATTGAAAATCAAGGGCTTCCACACATATTAAACAATCGGTCAAACCCATCGAGATTGGCAGGTTTGACAGATGCTAGTCCAACGCTTATGAGGGCCTTTAGAGATAAGATTGTTAGCCAAATTGATCAAAATCATAGAGTTCATCCAACTGTCATCTTCTGGGCCACTTTTGATGGGAAACCATAGGAAATTGAAACAATCCCGGAATTGGTTGTAGCCCCTCTTAGAGCTTTAAACGCCATGTTGAGGAGCCCACAGATATTTTATCTTCAGGATCCCATCTGAAACATCATCAAGCTACATCTCTAGGTCAAGTATTTCTCAAATGTTGCCCTCACTTTGGTAAGGATCTTAGCACTTCAACAATCTGATCCATGTAGAAGGTAACAGAAGATATCGCAAGGCATCTAAACACAGGGATGGACGTTCCGGTATATGGACGTAGGTTCATTGACCCCATAACAATCCCAAGGTCTCAATGGCCCTATAACAGAATCAGCCATAGAGAAGGAACGATACCCACTTCCTAAAGTTTGGACTTGCATTGCTGTTACAAGGGGTCATCACGAAGACAGCCACGGCTGGTCCAAGGCAATAGGTGGAATGGGAAGTAACGGGCAAAGTTCAGACATCTTGTGTTTGGCCTCAAGACAGGTGTTGTGTCCTGCTATCCATGACCTATACAGAGAGGCTTGTGGGCCTTATTGCCAAGATACCAGGTTCTAGATCACAGTAACCTGTCATATTTATATCCTGCAGAGAAGGACACGTGATCAGGTTTCTTATAAGGAACAAGTGTCTAAAAATGACTAATTATTGATGCTAATGTTCCTTGAGATCCCAGATATGTTTTTCTTTTCTTGCTGCTGCTTTCCATCCCTGAGATATAGCCCAATCTTCCCTGTATATAAAACTAGCCTTGTTAGCCAAGTAGGTGTGGTCCTCAAGAACACTCCCACAGTTGCCGACACTCCTGGAAAAAGGGTAGACTTCAGAAGCCCCTCGGAGTCTCCCCCAACACTTAACACCAACGAAAAAAGTTGGGTATGTTCAGAGGAGGAGGGTGTTTTTGCCCTGACATGAGGTTTGTGGTGTATTAGGGGGACACACAAGGAATTCTTGGGTAAGTGAGGTGAGAGCCAAATATTTTCTAGGCCTCAGGCCTGTGACATCAGTGGTGCAGTGTGTTTGATCTAGCGGAAATCGTGTTTACAGCACTGGTTATGCTCCAATATTTGTTCCTTTTCCTTGATGCCTTCTGTGTGTGACGTGTGTTGTGTGGAGAGAGCAGAGTCATGCCAACACTGCTGTAGCCAGATAGTCAAGAAGTTAGGGGTGTCAATGACGGATGTGACAAGTGTCAACCAAGGTGATTTAGGGGCTTGTTTCCAGAAAAACTGGGTCAGTTGCAGAGAGCACGAGAGAGTTACAGAGGGAACATTACCTCTGTAGGTGACCGGGAGGAGGAGAAGGTGACCCCTAAGGAGTGGAGAGTTGCGAGTATGGATAAAGTGAGTGACAGTATTTAGATGCTTGGTTTCAGCCAGTCTGGGTCAGTTGCAGAGAGTATGGAATTACAGAGGGGACATTACCTCTGTGAGTGATCGGGAGGAGGAGGTGACCCCTGAGGAATAGAGAGATGCAAGTATGGATAAAGTGAGTGACAATATTTAAGGGCCTGGTTTCGGCCAGTTTGGGTCGGTTGCAGATAGTATGAAGGAGCTACAGAGGGAACATTACCTCTGTGAGTGACTGGGAGGAGGAGAAAGTGACACCTTTGTAGAGTTAAGTGTTGCGAGTATGGATAGAGTGAGTGACAATATTTAGGGCTTGGTTTCGGCCAGTCTGAGTCAGTTGCAGATAGTTTGAAGGTGTTACAGAAGGAAGATTACCCCTGTGAGTGACCAGGAGAAGGAGAAGGTGACCTCTGAGTAGAGAGGAGAGTTGTAAGTATGGATAGAATGAGTTACAATATTTAGGGCTTGGTTTCGGCCAGTCTGGATCGGTTGCAGATAGTTTGAAGGTGTTACAGAAGGAAGATTACCCCTGTGAGTGACCGGGAGGAGGAGAAGGTGACACCTTAGTAGAGTGGAGAGTTGTGAATATGGATAAAGTGGGTGACAATATTTAGTGGCTTGGTTTCGGCCAGTCTGGATCAGTTGCAGATAGATTGAAGGAGCTACAGAGGGAACATTACCTCTGTAGGTGACCGGGAGGAGGAGGAGTGGAGAGTTGTGAGTATGGATAGAGTGAGTGACCGTATTTAGATGCTTGGTTTCGGCCAGTCTGGGTCAGTTGCAGAGGGTATGAAGGAGTTACAGAGGGAACATTACCTCTGTGAGTGACCGGGAGGAGAAGAAGGTGACAACTTAGTAGAGTGGAGAGTTGCGAGTATGGATAGAGTGGGTGACAGTATTTAGGGGCTTGATTTCAGCCATTCTTGGTCAGTTGCAGAGGGTATGAGAGAGTTACAGAGGGAACATTACCTCTGTGAGAGACCGGAGGAGCACTACTAGCCATACAACAACAGAAGCAGTCGCCTCACCAGGCGCACCAGACAGTGCCGTTACATTAGGCTCATGGCCCCTTGCAAAATCTCCAATAGGGCCCAATTGTTATGGGTCTTTAATAGTATTGGTCATCCCATGGGGGCTGCAGGGACTTTTTGGAGCCACTAGTCTCCTGATCCCACCCTCTATGCTGGTGACATTTCATATGTCATTAAGATTCATTTAAAGGGGAGATTGCTGGTAGTTGTAGTCCGCCTGGAGCTTATGTAAAGTATAATGTTAATCACAAGCCCACCTGTAATCCTGCGTGATGGGGCTGTGAGGTGACGTCTCCGGTGGAGCTTGACACCTGCTCCTAGAAATACAGAAATGATGATTAATACATTTCCATACATACATAAGTGCGTGCATTCATTTGCATTCATACATACATTTCCACCACCATTCATATTAATGTGACGGTAACATAAAGAACGAGCCGAGCCGGGGCCTCATTGCTCAGTCAGCACGCGGTGTCCTGGAATCACCGGGTCCCTCGGGCACCGGCGGCCGGGCAATGCCCAAGACTTGTGCCATGGATGGATAATGTCTGTCCCGGGCTGACATTTCCATGCGGTTACATTCGGGGAGGTGTTTATTGTGCAGACGCCATGTCTGCAGCCAGATAATGAGGTTATCACTCTACGTGGAGGGGAAGCGCGATTCCTTGGGGAAGAGGGGGGCACATACTTTACAGCGCTGCTCAATCATAGACATTACGTGCTATTAAAGGAGCTAGAAACGGGTAAAATACTGTAGGCTTCTATTACATATGGGATTCCATTTAGTAATTATGGGTTAAATTTTGCTCATCCTGAGCCTCCTGGTTCACATATATAATTGCGGAAGGCAATGGCGGTGACCGGGAGAGTTTCCGGTCTCTTCCTACGCCTTAGTGCCCAGTGTGACAAACATGATGGGTGCTGATACCAGAGAGACCCTGGAGGGACTTGCGGGGGCATTCTCAGGATGCAGAGGGTCTCGCGGAGGCATTCCTGGGATGCAGAGGGTCTCACGGGGGCATTCCCAGGATGCAGAGGGTCTCACGGGGGCATTCCCAGGATGCAGAGGGTCTCACGGGGGCATTCTCAGGATGCAAAGGGTCTCGCGGAGGCGTTCCTGGGATGCAGAGGGTCTCACGGGGGCATTCCCGGGATGTGGAGGGTCTCTTGGGGGCGTTCCCGGGATGCATAGGGTCCTGCGGGGGCAATCCTGGGATGCGGAGGGTCTCGCGGGGGCATTCCCGAGATGCAAATAGTCATGCGGTGACGTTCCCGGGATGCGGAGGGTCTAGCGGGGGCATTCCCATGATGCTCATTGTCTCACGGGGGCGTTCCCGGGATGTGGAGGGTCTCACGAGGGCGTTTCTTGGGATGCGGAGGGTTTTGCAGAGGCGTTCTGGGGATAGGACCTATACAGATAATTTTTGCAATAACTTCACTAATACTATGCATAATGGTGTACAGGCGACATAACAGTGCCCAAAAATAACCCCAATGTTATACTCACAGATCAAATACAAATATGTCCGGGAATCCGAATAACCCATCGGTGGCGTCCAAAAAATGGAAGTTGTAATTCTCCGTTCTGCCAGTAGGTGGGGCTGTGACCTTCAATCATCCGATCAGAGGAAAAGAGAAGGGAAAAAAAAGGAGAAATTATTCTGCTCCCACTTTCATATATAGAGATATTAAGAGAATTTGGATATATTTACAGCAGGGTTTTTCACGCGTGGTGATGTTGGCATTTTTCACAACTGTACTGTTCCCCTGTAAGTTAAAGAAGGATGATGACTACTCACTAGTGATGAGCGGGCACTACCATGCTCGGGTGCTCAGTACTGGTAACTAGTGATGAGCGGGCACTACCATGCTCAGGTGCTCAGTACTGGTAACTAGTGATGAGCGGGCACTACCATGCTCGGGTGCTCAGTACTGGTAACTAGTGATGAGCGGGCACTACCATGCTCGGGTGATCAGTACTGGTAACTAGTGATGAGCGGGCACTACCATGCTCAGGTGCTCAGTACTGGTAACTAGTGATGAGCGGGCACTACCATGCTCGGGTGATCAGTACTGGTAACTAGTGATGAGCGGGCACTACCATGCTCGGGTGATCAGTACTGGTAACTAGTGATGAGCGGGCACTACCATGCTCGGGTGATCAGTACTGGTAACTAGTGATGAGCGGGCACTACCATGCTCAGGTGCTCAGTACTGGTAACTAGTGATGAGCGGCACTACCATGCTCGGGTGCTCACTACTGGTAACTAGTGATGAGCGGGCACTACCATGCTCGGGTGCTCAGTACTGGTAACTAGTGATGAGCGGACACTACCATGCTCAGGTGCTCAGTACTGGTAACTAGTGATGAGCGGACACTACCATGCTCGGGTGCTCAGTACTGGTAACTAGTGATGAGCGGGCACTGCCATGCTCGGGTGCTCAGTACTGGTAACTAGTGATGAGCGGGCACTACCATGCTCGGGTGCTCAGTACTGGTAACTAGTGATGAGCGGGCACTACCATGCTCGGGTGCTCAGTACTGGTAACTAGTGATGAGCGGGCACTACCATGCTCAGGTGCTCAGTACTGGTAACTAGTGATGAGCGGGCACTACCATGCTCAGGTGCTCAGTACTGGTAACTAGTGATGAGCGAGCACTACCATGCTCGGGTGCTCAGTACTGGTAACTAGTGATGAGCGGGCACTACCATGCTCAGGTACTCAGTACTGGTAACTAGTGATGAGCGGGCACTGCCATGCTCGGGTGCTCAGTACTGGTAACTAGTGATGAGCGGGCACTACCATGCTCAGGTGCTCAGTACTGGTAACTAGTGATGAGCGAGCACTACCATGCTCAGGTGCTCAGTACTGGTAACTAGTGATGAGCGGGCACTACCATGCTCGGGTGCTCAGTACTGGTAACTAGTGATGAGCGGGCACTACCATGCTCAGGTGCTCAGTACTGGTAACTAGTGATGAGCGGGCACTACCATGCTCGGGTGCTCAGTACTGGTAACTAGTGATGAGCGCACACTACCATGCTCGGGTGCTCAGTACTGGTAACTAGTGATGAGCGGGCACTACCATGCTCAGGTGCTCAGTACTGGTAACTAGTGATGAGCGGGCACTACCATGCTCGGGTGCTCAGTACTGGTAACTAGTGATGAGCGGACACTACCATGCTCGGGTGCTCAGTACTGGTAACTAGTGATGAGCGGGCACTACCATGCTCGGGTGCTCAGTACTGGTAACTAGTGATGAGTGAGCACTACCATGCTCAGGTGCTCAGTACTGGTAACTAGTGATGAGCGGGCACTACCATGCTCGGGTGCTCAGTACTGGTAACTAGTGATGAGCGGGCACTACCATGCTCAGGTGCTCAGTACTGGTAACTAGTGATGAGCGGGCACTACCATGCTCGGGTGCTCAGTACTGGTAACTAGTGATGAGTGGGCACTACCATGCTCGGGTGCTCAGTACTGGTAACTAGTGATGAGCGGGCACTACCATGCTCAGGTGCTCAGTACTGGTAACTAGTGATGAGCGGGCACTGCCATGCTCGGGTGCTCAGTACTGGTAACTAGTGATGAGCGGGCACTGCCATGCTCGGGTGCTCAGTACTGGTAACTAGTGATGAGCGGGCACTACCATGCTCAGGTGCTCAGTACTGGTAACTAGTGATGAGCGGGCACTACCATGCTCAGGTGCTCAGTACTGGTAACTAGTGATGAGCGGGCACTACCATGCTCGGGTGCTCAGTACTGGTAACTAGTGATGAGCGGGCACTACCATGCTCAGGTGCTCAGTACTGGTAACTAGTGATGAGCGGGCACTACCATGCTCAGGTGCTCAGTACTGGTAACTAGTGATGAGCGGGCACTACCATGCTCAGGTGCTCAGTACTGGTAACTAGTGATGAGTGGGCACTACCATGCTCAGGTGCTCAGTACTGGTAACTAGTGATGAGCGGGCACTACCATGCTCAGGTGCTCAGTACTGGTAACTAGTGATGAGCGGGCACTGCCATGCTCGGGTGCTCAGTACTGGTAACTAGTGATGAGCGGGCACTGCCATGCTCAGGTGCTCAGTACTGGTAACTAGTGATGAGCGGGCACTACCATGCTCGGGTGCTCAGTACTGGTAACTAGTGATGAGCGGGCACTACCATGCTCGGGTGCTCTGTACTGGTAACTAGTGATGAGCGGGCACTACCATGCTCAGGTGCTCAGTACTGGTAACTAGTGATGAGCGGGCACTATCATGCTCGGGTGCTCAGTACTGGTAACTAGTAATGAGCGGGCACTACCATGCTCGGGGGCTCAGTACTGGTAACTAGTGATGAGCGGGCACTACCATGCTCGGGTGCTCAGTACTGGTAACTAGTGATGAGCGGGCACTACCATGCTCAGGTGCTCAGTACTGGTAACTAGTGATGAGTGGGCACTACCATGCTCGGGTGCTCAGTACTGGTAACTAGTGATGAGAGGCCACTACCATGCTCAGGTGCTCAGTACTGGTAACTAGTGATGAGCGGGCACTACTATGCTCGGGTGCTCAGTACTGGTAACTAGTGATGAGCGGGCACTACTATGCTCGGGTGCTCAGTACTGGTAACTAGTGATGAGCGGGCACTGCCATGCTCGGGTGTTCAGTACTGGTAACTAGTGATGAGCGGGCACTACCATGCTCGGGTGCTCTGTACTGGTAACTAGTGATGAGCGGGCACTACCATGCTCGGGTGCTCAGTACTGGTAACTAGTGATGAGTGGGCACTACCATGCTCAGGTGCTCAGTACTGGTAACTAGTGATGAGCGGGCACTACCATGCTCAGGTGCTCTGTACTGGTGATGAGTGGGCACTACTATGCTCGGGTGCTCAGTACTGGTAACTAGTGATGAGCGGGCACTACCATGCTCGGGTGCTCAGTACTGGTAACTAGTGATGAGCGGGCACTACCATGCTCAGGTGCTCAGTACTGGTAACTAGTGATGAGTGAGCACTACCATGCTCGGGTGCTCAGTACTGGTATCTAGTGATGAGTGGGCACTACCATGCTCGGGTGCTCAGTACTGGTATCTAGTGATGAGTGGGCACTACCATGCTCGGGTGCTCAGTACTGGTAACTAGTGATGAGTGAGCACTACCATGCTCGGGTGCTCAGTACTGGTATCTAGTGATGAGTGGGCACTACCATGCTCGGGTGCTCAGTACTGGTAACTAGTGATGAGCGGGCACTACCATGCTCGGGTGCTCAGTACTGGTAACTAGTGATGAGTGGGCACTACCATGCTCAGGTGCTCAGTACTGGTAACTAGTGATGAGCGGGCACTACCATGCTCGGGTGTTCAGTACTGGTAACTAGTGATGAGCGGGCACTACCATGCTCAGGTGCTCTGTACTGGTAACTAGTGATGAGCGGGCACTACCATGCTCAGGTGCTCTGTACTGGTAACTAGTGATGAGCGGGCACTACCATGCTCAGGTGCTCTGTACTGGTAACTAGTGATGAGCGGACACTACCATGCTCAGGTGCTCAGTACTGGTAACTAGTGATGAGCGGGCACTACCATGCTCAGGTGCTCTGTACTGGTAACTAGTGATGAGCGGGCACTATCATGCTCGGGTGCTCAGTACTGGTAACTAGTGATGAGCGGGCACTACCATGCTCGGGCGCTCAGTAATGGTAACTGGTGATGAGCGGGCACTACCATGCTCGGGTGCTCAATACTGGTAACTAGTGATGAGCGGGCACTACCATGCTGGGGTGCTCAGTACTGGTAACTAGTGATGAGCGGGCACTACCATGCTCAGATGCTCTGTACTGGTAACTAGTGATGAGCGGGCAGTACCATGCTCGGGTGCTCAGTACTGGTAACTAGTGATGAGCGGGCACTACCATGCTTGGGTGCTCAGTACTGGTAACTAGTGATGAGCGGGCACTACCATGCTGGGGTGCTCAGTACTGGTAACTGGTGATGAGCGGGCACTACCATGCTCGGGTGCTCAATACTGGTAACTAGTGATGAGCGGGCACTACCATGCTCAGATGCTCTGTACTGGTAACTAGTGATGAGCGGGCACTACCATGCTCGGGTGCTCAGTACTGGTAACTAGTGATGAGCAGGCACTACCATGCTCAGGTGCTCAGTACTGGTAACTAGTGATGAGCGGGCACTACCATGCTCGGGTGCTCAGTACTGGTAACTAGTGATGAGCGGGCACTACCATGCTCAGTACTGGTAACTAGTGATGAGCGGGCACTACCATGCTCGGGTGCTCAGTACTGGTAACTAGTGATGAGCGGGCACTACCATGCTCAGGTGCTCAGTACTGGTAACTAGTGATGAGCGGGCACTACCATGCTCGGGTGCTCTGTACTGGTAACTAGTGATGAGCGGGCACTACCATGCTCAGGTGTTCAGTACTGGTAACTAGTGATGAGCGGGCACTACCATGCTCAGGTGCTCTGTACTATTAACTAGTGATGAGCGGGCACTACCATGCTCAGGTGCTCAGTACTGGTAATTAGTGATGAGCGGGCACTACCATGCACGGGTGCTCAGTACTGGTAACTAGTGATGAGCGGGCACTATCATGCTCGGGTGCTCAGTACTGGTAACTAGTGATGAGCGGGCACTACCATGCTCGGGTGCTCTGTACTGGTAACTAGTGATGAGCGGGCACTACCATGCTCGGGTGCTCTGTACTGGTAACTAGTGATGAGCGGGCACTACCATGCACGGGTGCTCAGTACTGGTAACTAGTGATGAGCGGGCACTATCATGCTCGGGTGCTCAGTACTGGTAACTAGTGATGAGCGGGCACTACCATGCTCGGGTGCTCAGTACTCGTAACGAGCAGGTCAGATGCTGAGATGGGTGGACAGAGGTGAACCAGGCTCCATAGTTTAGAGCTGTCATGTCTACAGGACCCCTTTTCATCACATCTGATCATCCCTGATACATAGCCAGGTGGAGTCCTGGAAGAAAGCCGGATGTGTATAGTACTTATGGCTCAGACCCGGCTCCCGCGAGGCATGGGATGAGCTGCCATACTGTCAGATGTGATCATCGGCCCTGGCGTCCCGCTCCTGTGCTCAGAGTCATTTTCCTGTCAGAGAATAATATGTATCCCAGTGAAGCAAAGTCACTTTCAGGTTGTACTTGTGGTTCGAAATGACTGCTCTCTATAGAGGAATCAGGATGAGACCCCCACAGAACAGACAACGGGGTGTCACTCATGGTGCACATACCAGGATAGAATAACTAGCAGGGTGACAACCAATCTACTGCCGGGACACGCTGAGATAGGAGCTAGCTTTGATGGTAGCAGCATAATGATGGTCTCACTTGTGACCCCAGCATTTTAGAAGTTGGAAGTTAAGGGTTTTTAGTAAGAGGAAATTACTCAAAGGATCCTCAGGGGCGTGTCTTTAGTCTTTTCTGCATAATTACCAAGTACCGCCCCTGTAAAGAGCATAAAAATAAGCACTCACCCGATTCTTAGGGACATGTCATTAGTCTTTTTTTGCATAATTACACTATGAGTACCGTCCCGTTGTAAAGAGGATGAAAATAAGCGCTCACAGGATCCTCAGGGGTGTCTTTAGTATTTTCTGAATAATTACCCTTTGAGCACCGACTCTTTGAAAATAGGATTAAAAAAACCACTTCCGGAATCCTCGGGGGCGTGTATTTAAGGGTTTTTGCTTATTTACCCTATAAGTACTTTCCTTTGTAAAGAGGATAAACACTCACAGGATCCTCAGGGGTGTGTCTTTAGTCTTTTCTGCATAATTAGGATAAAAATAAGAACTTACAGAATACTCAGGGGTGTATCTTTAGGATTTTTTTTGCATAATTACCTTATGAGTGCCATCACTTTGTAAAGAGGATAAATAGATGCGCTCACTGGATACTCAGGGGTGTGAATTAGTCTTTTTTGCATAATTAAGATAAAAACAAGAACTCACAGGATCCTCAGGGGTGTGTCTTTAGTCTTTTCTGCATAATTAGGATAAAAATAAGAACTTACAGAATACTCAGGGGTGCATCTTTAGTATTTTCTGGATAACTAACCTAAGAGGTGCTGCCCCCCTTAAAAATAGGATTAAAAAAAGAGCACTCATAGAGTCCTCAGGGGTGTGTCTTTAGTATTTTCTGAATTAGTATAAAAATAAGCACTCAGGGGCATCTTTAGTTTTGGGGGGGGGGGGGTTTGCACAATTTACCACCCTTTTCTAAAGAGGATAAAAATAAGTACTCACAGGGTCTTCAGGGGCATGTTTTTAATCTTTCCTGCATAATTATCCTATGAGTACCGCCCCCGAGGACACAAATAAGCATTCAATAAAAAGAGCTCTCTCTCTCCGAAACCAAATGGTGTGTAAAAAAAAACAAACAAAAAGCAACACACTTTGGGGGATAAAATAAAAGTAAACGGTGGTAACTTTTGACCAGGTGACAGGGTCTCTTTATATAGGACCCACAATGTGCTGCAGACCCCTCTGGCAACAAAGAGGTTACAGGTAAGCCGGAGCCTGAGCCGCAGATGTAGCAGGATTTAGTGTGCGCCTGTCACAAACTTTAATGATCATAAAATTTCTTCAGCCTCTTCTAATGCTCCATTTTAATTTGCATGTAGTAGCATTTCAGCGAGGGGAAAATGCTGATGTGCCGTTATGTTAATGCCTTTCTGCATGTTACATCCACTCATAAATCTGCAAAAAAGAACATTTTACTGCCAGCTTTTCCCAACGAAATAAATAAATAAACTTCACAACAGACTATTTCTTACCTTTTACTGGAGGTTATTTCGCATTTATATTCCAGTTACAATTAAAGTCCTATTGATCAATCTCTCCTATGTCTTAAGGAGAGGGAGCACGGGGGCGCTGAAGATGGGGGAGAACTCCACCTGCGGGTCCGGGCTTGGCGGGGTCCGTCATCCACTTACACCAACATAGGTGACCTCCATTAACACCAGTCAGGAATCATCCAAAGTGTAACCCTAACAGTAAATAGGATTTTGTGGCCCTAAATTTTTATCCTATTAATTTTCTAATATTTCTTTATAGGGTTTCAAGGTTGGTTCTTCAGCATCACATCTTGTACTTTCTTTCATTGAGATTCTAATGACCAAACACCACCACTAGGGGGAGCTATGATCATAAATGAGCTGTATTCAATAAGGTGTTTAGCTCCCCCTAGTGGTGGCTGCAGGCAGCCAGAAATTCATGGGAATGGGGACAGCCACTAACGATTAATATCAGAGTCCAACAGTGATAATAATTGGAAAATACCAAAGTATTTAAGAACAATTGCTCAACTAATGTCAAAAGAGTCTGTAACAATAGTAGGTCCTAACACTTTGGAGCCAAGAGCAATGGTTCATTGACAATTGAGAAATCAAGAACAATTCTAAAATCATAGACATGGATGATATTTGAGAGTTAGAAAACACATGTATAAAGAGACAAGCTAACGTCATGCAAAAGTAGTTAAAAAAGATACTAGAACAATAGGATTAAGGGTCATTTGAGAGATCTAGAACAATAGCTGAAAGAGACAATTGGAAATCATAGCACAATAGAAAAAAAATATACACTTGGAAACTTAAAATGATAACAGAAAGACACTTGGGTATTCAAGAACAATTTCAAATGGAGACACTTAGAAACTTAGAACAATAGAAGAGACACTAGAACAATAGCAAAAGGAGACAGAAGTCTAGAAGAAAAGACAAGACACTTGTGAATCCTAGAGCAATAGCACATGAAGACACTTAGAAAGCTAGAACAATAGATAAACCACTTGTGAGTCCCAGAACAATAGCAACAGGAGGCAGTTAAAAATCTAGAACAATAGAAGAGACACTAGAATAATAGCAAAAGGAGACACTTAAAAATCTAGAACAAAAGAAGAAGCACTTGTGAATACTAGAACAATAGTAAGAGGAGACACTTAGAAACCAAGCAAAATAGAAGAGACACTTGTGAATATTAGAATAATAGCAAAAGGAGACACTTATAAACCTAGAACAATAGAAGAGACATTTGTGAATACTAAACAATAGCAAAAGGAGACACTTATAAACCTAGAACAATAGAAGAGACACTTGTGAATCCTAGAATAATAGCCAAAGGAGACACTTAGAAACAAAGCAAAATAGAAGAGACACTTGTGAATATTAGAACAATAGCAAAAGGAGACAGAAATCTAGAACAAAAGACAGGACACTTGTGAATCCTAAACCAATAGCAAATGAAGACACTTAGAAATCTAGAACAATAGATAAACCACTTGTGAGTTCCAGAATAATAGCAATAGGAGGCAGTTAAAAATCTAGAACAATAGAAGAGACACTAGAACAATAGCAAAAGGAGACACTTAGAAATCTAGAACAAAGAAGGGCCCCTGAACTCCTCAGGGTGCTACAAGGTTCTGCATCCCCACCAGGATGCAGGGTCTACCCCCTTAGGGACCCATAACCCCAGTGCCGGTAACACAAAAAACCCAGGTAATCCCAGTTTTCCCCAACAATCCCCCATACAATGGTACCAACTAGGGTGGGACCAATGGATGGCCGCCTAGAGGTGGAGCAAGACCAGTCCACTAGTTGACCCGGTGGGAGGGGAAGACTGTGGACAGAGTCAAGTCTACGT
This sequence comes from Anomaloglossus baeobatrachus, assembly GCF_048569485.1. Lineage (NCBI taxonomy): Eukaryota > Metazoa > Chordata > Amphibia > Anura > Aromobatidae > Anomaloglossus > Anomaloglossus baeobatrachus. Next base: position 229,328,745 of record NC_134361.1, read on the forward strand.
CTAGGGAAAGTGGAGACAGTGAAGGTGGAGGGTGTGACTGAGGAACGTCCTGACTCGGGTTGACGGTGACCTGGTACCCAGGAGAGGTGGTTGCCGGTGGAGTACTCCCGGAACTACGCACTGATGGGGTATAGGACCCTAGGACAGGAAAGAGCTTCAAGCCGACCTTTTAACACCTGCACAGCGAAGGGGACCATCAAGGACCCCACTGACCCTAAAGAATTTGAAGACTCAGTAGCAAAGGGAGAACCGGGTACAGGACCAGAGACTCCAACCCCACAGGGTTCACGCTACCGTCAGGCAGACAGAGGTGGACAAACCACAGACCGGGGACCCCCAGTTGTTCCATGCCATGAGGACCCAGTTACCAGAGACTGTTGCAAGGGAAGAAGGTACCAGAGAACCAGACTGGCACTGGGACGAAAGGGACCTGGAGGTGAAACCAGCCGGCCTCGGGCAACCAGTTAACACCCAAAAAGTGAGTAAACCAGTTGCACTGAATACCTGTCTGGACTCCTTCTTCCGACGGCCACTGCACCATACACCCGCTGGGGCAAAACCCTACTTGCGGAGGGACTACCATTCTAGCTGCTCACACCATCAGCCCCAGTAAGGGCATTCTGCGGTGGCGGCTCCCTACACTTAGCTGCAAAACCGCAAATGGAGTCACGAATAACTTTATTCACAAATCCCCTGTAAATGTCCCCCATTACAAAAAGGGCCCAGGGCACGGAACCGGGTAACAGCCACAATCGTGACATTCCCAAGATATACACCGCCCGGAACCGAGTACCCCATATCCCTGGGTGCTACAGAAACACTTGTGAATACTAGAACAATCGTGAGAGGAAACCCTTAGAAACCTAGAACAATAGAAGATACATTTGTGAATACTAGAGCAGTAGTAAAAGGAAACCCTTAGAAACCTAGAACAATAGAAGATACATTTGTGAATACTAGAGCAGTAGTAAAAGGAAACCCTTAGAAACCTAGAACAATAGAAGATACATTTGTGAATACTAGAGCAGTAGTAAAAGGAAACACTTAGAAACCTAGAACAATATGAGACACTTGTGAATCCTAGAACAATAGTAAAAAGAGACACTTAGAAATCTAGAACAAAAGAAGAGACACTTGTGAATCCTAGAACAATAGTAAAAGGAGACACTTAGAAATCTAGAACAAAAGAAGAGACACTTGAATCTTAGAACAATAGTGATAGGAGACACTTAGAAACCTAGAACAATAGATAAGGCACTTGTAAATCCTAGAACAATAGCAAAAGGAGACACTTAGAAACCTAGAACAATAGGAGACAGTATTTTTTGGTAGCACAATAATTAATTTGTAGTTCTATCTTCATACAAGTAACTTTGTTCCTAGACTTTCATCATCTTGGTTTGGAGTGTCTCGGATCTCTTGGAGTATCCGGGTGCGTAAGTGTTTTGAGCAGCTATTCCTCCTTCCTCTCCAGGTCAATCCATTGTGTTTCTACAGGATACTCCTCAATCCACCAAAACCTTCTACTACAAGTTTTGGCTGCTGAAACTTAAGGTGTGGAATAATCTAGAAGCCAGTCCGACCCTATTAGTACCATGCAAATGAAGGCTTCACCCTGTTGCCTCTGACTCCTATCTGCGAGCTCCAATCATCCTTTGTTGCCGCTTTCTATTCCTTTCCTAAATGACTTTGCTAATTACATTACAGGAACTCAAGGCCTAATGCCTAATTACAGAATTAATGGAGCATGGTAGATACAAAGTACATAGAGTAGAAAGAACTTTTACCTTTCCTGCTATCTTTATTGGCTCTTCCACTGCAATCATTCTAGATGCCACTAACTGAGGGGAAAAGACTCAATTACTACAGCACGGTCCTAAAATTCTCTGGTATTTTCAATCAAAAACAATTTTCATAGGGAAACATCGAAGTCTAGAAATTCAAGAAGTCAGAGATGGAAACAAAATAAAATTAAAGGATGGAGCAGGGAGGTAAAGGGTTAAAGGAGATCTGTCTTGTCTCCTATCTGAGGACAGCAATGGATAGAGGAGGAGACGCTGAGCTCGGGGATATATACATTTCTATGGTTTAATTTGGGATTTTGCTGTAAAAATGACTATTAGGGCTCATAGAAAAAGCCTGTGAGTCCTGCTAACCCCGCCCACACACAGTGATTGGCTGCTTCCTGTTTACACAGGGGAGGGACAAGCAGGACTCACATGCTTCCTGTCTGAGTTTTGACGATGGTTAAACAGCTTTATACATGAAAATACTAAATTAAATATTAGAAAACTATATATACCTAAATTCAGCGTCTTCTCCTCTATCCATTGCTGTGCTCAGATAGGATGTACACACATCCACTTTAAGAAATGTAAAAATGTTGAATAGTCTAATTCTGGAATTTGTGGACCTTTGGGACCAACTCAGTGTCTATTTATTTGATGTGAAATAGAGGACCCTCTATACATGGAATCAGAACTCTGAAGGTAACACCAGTAGATCTTATAAGGAGGCCTTCAAGGTGGATGTTGTTCATGTTTTCCTCATATCTATGTCTCCTTCTCTGGCTCTATCTGTTCTATGCCCCCCATTTTCCATGAATGTATATTGGATACTGAGTGTATATCATCAGATGGGACATCATGGTGCACTGTACAAGGAACCTTCATGAATTGCTGCTTTCCAAGGTCTTTTGGAACCCAGATGATTTGCCAAATCTTCCCGTTTTTCAGCGAATCTCCTTTTTTTCTTCCAAGGAAGTGGTCGTGTCTTGTGTGAGCTTACACTCTAGGTCTTCCAGACCGGATTACTGGCACATAGAGGGGATCTGAAGCCCCAATAGGACACAGACTGGGGCTTGAGACCTCCCAGTGAGGGCACCAACCTTTTTTTTGGAGTTTTTAGGTTCTTCTTGTTTTTATACCATAAATGTTCACCAAAAACATAAAAACCTGTCCCTCTCCAGATGATTCACTGAGTTCTCCGGTAAAGGAGTAGATCTGTCATCTCTTCTCAATGGAGGAAGGTCCCAAATCGTACGCCCTGAAAGATGGTCCATGCTTTTTCACAGACTTTCATGACCACTGACCAAAATTAACTTCAATTTTCAGATTTTTTTTTTCTTGTTTTACTTTCTCTGACCTGGGGCGATCAGTGATTACACAGTATTTTAACTGGAAAATTATTTTAATAAATCTAAGAATTAAATGTTAAACTTACAAAACCAACTTCCGTGAAAAAAACAAAAACAAATATGCTGACAATTTTGGATTTTTTTTTTGTGAAGAATTGAAATTCAAAACAATAGGTATAAAACAACACATAAAACACTGAAGGGGTTGCTTACATAAAGAACAGACGTTTTTCTTTCTTTTTTTTTTCTATAGATATTAAATCATGTTTCATAATAATTGAAAACTATTAATTATACAGAAAACTTCATTTGTAATGTGTGGCGCAATAATAATAATAATAATAATAATAATAATATATATTTTTGCACCAGAAGAAACTTTTTTTTTTTTTAATGTCATTGTTTTTCTAAAAACATTTTTTAAAAAACAAAATAAATTTAAAAATACAAAATATATCCTTCTATATTAAAAAAAATAAATAAAAGGGTTGAAAAGTTTTCTTAAAGTTTTAAAATAATGTATATGGTTGAAATAAAAAGTGGGAAATTATTTATAATGTGCCGATGACACACAGATCTACCTCTCTGGACCTGACATTACCTCCCTACTAACCAAAATTCCACAATGTCTGTCTGCTATTTCATCCTTCTTCTCGGCGCGATTCCTAAAACTTAACATGGACAAAACAGAGTTTATTGTCTTTCCTCCTCCTCACTCATCTCCTCCAACAAGCCTTTCCATCACACTTGATGGTTGCTCACTCTCCCCAGTCTCACAAGCTCGTTGCCTTGGAGTGACCCTCGACTCTGCTCTATCCTTCAAGCCACACATCCAAGCCCTCTTCACCTCATGCCGATTACAACTCAAAAATATCTCCCGGATCCGTGCTTTTCTTAACCAAGAATCTGCAAAAACATTAGTGCATGCCCTCATCATCTCCCGCCTCGACTACTGCAACCTCCTGCTCTCTGGCCTCCCTTCCAACACTCTTGCACCCCTCCAATCTATCCTAAACTCTGCAGCCCGCTTAATCCACCTCTCCCCTCGCTACTCCCCAGCCTCGCCACTCTGCCAATCCCTTCACTGGCTTCCCATCGCCCAACGACTCCAGTTCAAAACATTAACCATGACATACAAAGCCATGCACAACCTGTCTCCTCCCTACATCTGTGACCTAGTCTCCCGGTACCTACCTGCACGCAACCTTAGATCCTCACAAGATCTCCTTCTCTGCTCCTCTCTTATCTCCTCTTCCCACAATCGTGTACAAGATTTCTCCCGTGCATCCCCCATACTCTGGAACGCTCTACCTCAGCACATCAGACTCTCCACGACCGTGGAAAGCTTCAAGAGGAACCTCAAGACCCACCTCTTCCAACAAGCCTACAACCTACAATAGCCTTCAGCCCAGTAGACCACTGCGCAACCAGCTCTGTCCTCACCTATTGTACCATCACCCATTCCCTGTAGACTGTGAGCCCTCGCGGGCAGGGTCCTCTCTCCTCCTATACCAGTCTGTCTTGTACTGTTAATGATTGTTGTACGTATACCCTCTTTCACTTGTAAAGCGCCATGGAATAAATGGCGCTATAATAATAAATAATAATAATAATAATAATTATAAAAGTTTAAAAAAAAGTAAAAAAAAGAATAAAAAAGATATTTTTGTAACAAAAAAGTTGAAACATTTTATGGTAAAAATATATTTTTTCTAAATTAAAGAAAATAAAAGTTATCCAATATAGACAAATAATAATAAATATTATTAAATTAATAAAATATAATACTACTAAATTATTTATATAAAATAAATAATTATTCATTTTAATATTATTTTATTATATTAGCAATTATATTTTTGTACTATTAATACATTAATAGTAAATTATTTTTATAATACTAATTAATAACAATAATAATAATAATTATTATTATATTATTATTATTATAATAATAATAATACAAATTAAATTTACAAAATATAATACTACTAAATTATTTATATAAAATAAATAATAATGATTCATTTTAATATTATATTATATTAGCAATTATATTTTTGTACTATTAATACATTAATAGTAAGTTATTTTTATAATACTAATTAATAATAATTATTATTATAATAATAATAATAATAATACAAATTAAATTTACAAAATATAATACTACTAAATTATTTATCTAAAATAAATAAGAATGATTCATTTTAATATTATATTATATTAGCAATTATATTTTTGTACTATTAATACATGAATAGTAAGTTATTTTTAAAATAATTATTAATAATAATACTAATAATAATACATAATGCTACATTATTATATTAAAACATAATAAAACAATTCCATAATAATAATGGTAAATTTTAGTAATATTTTATAATACATAATAATAATAATACATTATATTACCAAAAAATAATACTAATTATTCATATAAAATATTAATAATAAATAATAGTAATGTATTGTAATTATATTATTATTGGATTAGATTCAGAATTATATTTTTGTAATATTAACAATACATTAATAGTAAGTTGTTTTTTATAATGATAATAATGAATAATGATAATAATAATAATAATAATAATAATGCTACATTACTACATTAACAAAACATAATATTCATAAAATATTTCTATAATAATGGTAATTTTATATTAGTAATATTTTATAATACAATATTTCTATAATAGTAATATTGATAATTTATGTTTAGTAATATTTTATTATTTTTTATATATTAATAATACATTACATGAAGAAAATATTCTAATACTAATAAATTATATTTACAATAATATTAATAATTTATCTTAGTTATATTAATGATAATACTAACAATACATTAATAATTTATTTTATTAATATTTCAAAATATTAATACATTATTTATATATGAATGAGTTATTATAGCAATGATAAATAATAATACATTTTATTTATATAGCGTCATCATATTCCGCAGCACTGAGGTGCAGTCCGAAATGATAAAAAAATTTTAAAAAAAACTTGCTACCTCTCGGACCAGCCCCATTCCCGCCATGTCAGCGCTGTATCTCCCAATGAGAATGCGATATTATTATGTTATGTGACCGCTGCAGCCAATCAGTTGCTGCAGATAGCATGTTTCCCCACATTACACATTATGGTGACTTTTGCTTCTATGTTCTCTAATGGACACAGTAACGTAAGGGAAGCAGACAGGGAAACATCATCTTATTTTCTGCTTTGCGTCGTCTTGGATGAAGTATGAATTATGTATGAAGTCGTCAGATAATTCTGTCTTATTGGTGGCTTTCAAAACACGCCGGTTAATTACAGAACTAAACGCACTTGTCAGGACGTTGTCTCCAAGATATTTTAATTCTCGCGGAAAGGAAAACACCATTTAAATTTGAATTTAATTTTTTTTTTACAAATTTTCTTGACAATCCACAGCAATTTTAAATTGAGATGAAATCATCGTGTTTACAGATAGAATGAAATGTGTATGAAGTCTGGTGACAAGAAAAAATCTGGTTTACCCCTTAAAATTATCTGGGGGAGTGTAGGTGGGGACGACAATCAGAAAATCCCATGAGTTCCCTCAATGCCCTGATTTTCACAGATCCTAAATATGTACTCTTATATTCGGTGTCTCGCTACTAAGATCTCCAGCGATCAGCCGTAATCTATAAGGCAATACAGCACCCAGTGTTCAATTCCCCTGCAGTGCCCCCACAGGTGACATAAAGAATTACAAAATTCAAAATTAAAGGGTTTTCCGCATCTTCATAAATGGATAGAACTTGTAAATACAAGCAAACTTGCCATTTACTGCTTATTTAAATTTCAAACCGTTCTTGAGATAGTAACACTTTTCTTTTGTTTACAGCTGGTTGCCTTGGAAACCGACCATCACTGCTAGACAACAGAACATGCACAGTGCTTACAAGCTCTTTTCTATTGACCTATTTTGAAGCTTGGGAGCACTGTTACCTCCTAATCCCAGCCAGCTTTAGCGCAGAGCTCACAAACTAGACAGCAGTGGTGGTCGGTCTCCTAGGCAACAAGCTGTAAACAAAACAAAAGTTGCTAATATCCCAAGAACGGTACCAAATTTTAACAAGCAGTAAATTGCAAAAGTGCTCGATTTTAGAAGCTCTATCCGACGGTATCCATTTGTAAAAATGAGAATTAACCCTTTAAGTCAGTCAGCTGACTGTATAATGCTCAGATCCTGGTCCAGAATGGGAACTACCTCCATTATCTCAGAATTCCCTAATGGGTTTGCTTATCCAGACAGCCCCCAAGTTACTAAATCATCATATTGTTGGCAAAAAGCTTGCCCCACCCCCTGTAGAAGAGGCAACCCTGCTTTTTTAGGGCACCCATATGGAAATTTTGGCTTATTAAGCATCCCCCAATCTTATATACTTGCATTGTATATGTTACAGCTGAGGTGGGGGCCCCCGGTATAGCATGGTCACAGGGGCCAGAATTCTGGTTGTATCCTTGTATCAGGTATTCACGTATCCGAAGTAGCAGAAATGCATAAATACGCTTAATAATATATTACATTGTTCTCCACTTCTGGCTCCTGCAGCAAAATAGGTTCTTGCAATACGTGGAAATAAATAAAGAGATTCATGAAGTGTATTTGCCTCAGGAATAATCAATGGAGCCTACGTCTGATTTACTCTGCAGTCCTATAAATCTTGTGCTGAGCCGGGGCTCGGCGTGGAGGGAAATGGCACACATCAAACTGTCGGCCTGTATGTAGCCGTGTGGCCCCGGGAGGGATCTATACAGATGGCTTATTTCTATGGGTGGGGACCTGTTGGAAGACTAATGCACCAAACACCCTCCTAAGTCTTTGCATTGTGAATATCAGTCAATTAGATTCTCATTTTTAACTCAAATATTTCCAATATTCTTTGCCTATTAATTTTTTATTATATCTTTATAGTGGTTGGAGCCCTTTACTTTGTTATACACAGCTAAAAATGCAGAATTAGTGATAAAATCCTTAATTCCTTTAGCCACCACTAGGGGGAGCTCAAGAGTCTACTGTAGACATCAAATTCTTAGAGCTCAGTACTGAACCTGTATGCAATCAGCTCATCAGCTCCACCTAGTGGTCATTGTAACAACTTGTAAAAGGTTCTCTCCCTGGTTTTCCGAATTCCTGAAAGGCAATCCTGCTTAGTTGAAATGGGATGCATGACCCACCCATGTATTTATATTTTAGGTATAGTACTACTGAGCTTTTGCTGGTGATGAGAATATCATGGGTGGTCAATATTTAAAGGACGAGACAGATCCTTGGAGGAGTTGGAGTTGTAACCTACGCTCTGGGTCCTCCAGAGTTATATGGGACGATTCGCTAAAAGCGATGGGATTGCAATGAGCTCCGATGACCAGCAGAGATGCTGTCCTATTTAGACCAGCCTAAATGGCACCATGAGGGCCCCTAAGTTGCGTACATACACGCATAGGCCACCAGGATTATCAAAAGGTGACCAGGCAGGTCATTTAGAGGGGTAGATTTTATGCATTTAGGTCTATATATCTGGTCATCATCAATTCATGAAATAGACTCCACATAGATGGGCACAATCCATGGTGGAGTCTTCCTACTTTTTGCATCTTGGAGGAAGTGCTTCACAACTGAATTGACATGAGCTGCTCAATAAAGTTGAGCAAAAAGATTCGTAAGATCTTGGGTCAAGTTCCCAGATCAGAAGTCCATGGCCATCGGATGAGCAAAAAGATTCATAAGATCTTGGGTCCAGCTCCCAGATCAGTAGTCTATGGCCATCAGACTAACCTTCTTCTACCGGATGGCATCTCTTCTGATCAGTAGACCCATGGTGACATCATTGTTCCGAAGTGTTTTAATCAGAAGATATACCAGGGATGTCAGCCGGTAGAAGACACTTTCATAGGGTTCCAGTTCAATGGCCGTAGACTATGACACGACCACCAAACCATGGTCCTGAGAAGCTTTATGCTCAATTCTACTACTCAATGATCACTTAGAACCTTCATACCATTAATGCACCTATCATGGCCCACACAATATCGGGCCTATGTTGCCAACAGCTTGACCACATTGTCATGGCCATCACCACCCGTGAAAGGAGGTGCACCACGTGGAAAATCCAACTATCGCTGCTAGTAATCCAGCCTCATCAGTGGTATTCACCATGCTCTAGGTAGTCACCACTCTATGGTGGTATTATTTTAGCACTGTATGGTGGCATTATTTTAGTACTGTATGGTGGTATTATTTTGCACTGTGTGGGGGTATTATTTTAGCACTGTATAGTGGTATTATTTTAGCACTGTATAGTGGTATTATTTTGCACTGTGTGGTGGTATTATTTTAGCACTGTAGGGTGGTATTATTTAAGCACTGTGTGGTGGTATTATTTTAGCACTGTGTGGAGGTATTATTTTAGCACTGTATAGTGGTATTATTTTAGCACTGTATAGTGGTATTATTTTGCACTGTGTGGGGGTATTATTTTAGCACTGTATGGTGGTATTATTTTAGCACTGTGTGGTGGTATTATTTTAGCACTGTATAGTGGTATTATTTTGTACTGTGTGGGGGTATTATTTTAGCACTGTATGGTGGTATTATTTTGCACTGTGTGGTGGTATTATTTTAGCACTGTATAGTGGTATTATTTTAGCACTGTATGGTGGTATTATTTTAGTACTGTGTGGTGGTATTATTTTAGCACTGTATGATGGTATTATTTTGCACTGTGTGGTGGTATTATTTTAGCACTGTATGGTGGTATTATTTTAGCACTGTATGGTGGTATTATTTTAGCACTGTATGGTGGTATTATTTGGATAATGCTCAAATATCAGAATCCAGTGTATAATTTCTACTACTATATGGTGCTGCCATATTGTATAGCGCTCACATAATACCGCTATACAGTGCACAAATAATACCACCATCTGGTGAATGTAAACAATAATTCATACAATATTATGGCACCATGTATAATTTCCATATCGGTGCCCAATTATGAGTGTGGGACCATGGATGTACATACTATAGAAGCAGAATGCTATGGGGCCCCTGGGAGGATGGGGCTCGGACATGTTGGGGCTTTCCCTTTGCTATGGTGTTGAGAACTCTCGGGAGTAAGGGACATGGAGATGGCAAGGAGGGGTGGGGAGACCCTATGTAGGATGGGATAGGGCCCCTATTTGCCCCGCTCCGGCTTTCGGTTGGGGATCGTGCTCGTCTTTCAGGTCCGCGCTGCCCATAAATTTACCGGAAAACAAGATTTTACTCCCTTGTAACCAGAAGAACATTGTGATGGCGGTATAAGACGTCTCCGCGCTGAACATGACTTAATACCGCCACTAAAACAGCACAATCACTTCTAATATGTGGGCAATGGGATTTACATCTGTGTAATCCGTCAGGTTTACTCCGCGCGACGAAAGCGACAAGCTTCTAATTTAGGTTTTAGCGGCAGAAACATGGATTATTTTTGCTTGCAAAAATGTAATATCAGCTCCCCGCGGGTGTAAATCACCGGTCCCCATCTCCAGCCGAGCCTCCACGCCGGCGCCATTTACACTGACGGCTAATACCGGCGGTGATTTACTAAAACACCAGATGTACATAGAAAAAGAGGGATGGGAGTACAGAAAGGAGTACAGCGTCCTAGCACCATGGTCTCAGGGGGCCAATATCGCTCCAGTATCCGGCAGGCAGTGAGGAACAATCCATGGGAGGCCCCTAGGATTTCAGGGGGGCCTTTCCTACAACCTCCACTTGGAGCTTCATTGCCCTCCCTTAGAAAAAATTACCCCCTAACAGTGCCCCATTAACAGGTCATGCCTCATTCACCGCCCCCTAGAATGTATGACTCGAAATTGGGAACCCATCAGCTATATCTGGCAGCTTCCAGCAAAAAAAGTGGAAGCTTAAATAGGGTGTGGTGCCTTCTAATAGGCAAAAGCCAAGAGCTGAAGACTTTAGCTGCACAGCACACACACCCACTCTTTCAGAGTGAGGATGGCAGAGTCTATGCTAAGTACCCCAGAACAGTGCCCCATTTACAGGTCATGCCTCATTCACCGCCCCCTTGAATGTATGACTCGGAATTGGGAACCCATCAGCTATATCTGGCAGCTTCCAGTAGAAAAGTGGAAGCTTAAATAGGGTGTGGTGCCTTTCAATAGGCAAAAACCAGGAGCTGAGATTTTCAGCTGCATGGCACACACACCCACTTTTTCAGAGTATGGAAGGGCAGAGTCTATGCTAAGTATGCTCTAACAGTGCCCCATTTACAGGTCATGCCTCATTCACCGCCCCCTAGAATGTATGACTCGGAATTGGGAACCCATCAGCTATATCTGGCAGCTTCCAGCAGAAAAGTAGAAGCTTAAATAGGGCGTGGTGCCTTCTAATAGGCAAAAGCCAAGAGCTGAAGACTTTAGCTGCACAGCACACACACCCACTCTTTCAGAGTGTGGATGGGCCGAGTCTATGCTAAGTACGCACTAACAGTGCCTTTTTTACAGGTCATGCCTCATTCACCGCCCCCTAGAATGTATGACTGGCTATATCTGGCAGTGGAAGCTTAAATAGGATGTGGTGCCTTCTAATAAGCAAAAGCCAGGATCTGACAACTGCAGCTGGGCAGCACACACACCCACTATATCAGACGAACATACTGCAGGTCCCAGCCACCCTAACCTTAGTGGATGGGCAGAGTCTATACTGTCCTGAGTTTCTGGCTCCGACACCAGCAGCATGTACAGAGTGAATACGGTGGCGCCTGATGATAGATTATCCAGTGCTGGTATATATTCCTGTATACAGTTTATCCAGCGCTGGTATATACTCCTGTATACAGTTTATCCAGCGCTGGTATATACTCCTGTATACAGTTTACCAGTGCTGGTATATATTCCTGTATATAGTTTATACAGCTCTGGTATATATTCCTGTATACAGTTTATGCAGCACTGATATATACTCCTGTATACAGTTTATACAGCACTGGTATATATTCCTGTATACAGTTTATACAGCGCTGGTATATATTCCTGTATACAGTTTATACAGTGCTGGTATATATTCCTGTATACAGTTTATCCAGCGCTGGTATATACTCCTGTATACAGTTTATACAGCGCTGGTATATACTCCTGTATACAGTTTATACAGCACTGGTATATATTCCTGTATACAGTTTATCCAGCGCTGGTATATATTCCTGTATACAGTTTATGCAGCGCTGGTATATACTCCTGTATACAGTTTATACAGCGCTGGTATATATTCCTCTATACAGTTTATACAGCATTGGTATATATACCTGTATACAGTTTATACAGCATTGGTATATATTCCTGTATACAGTTTATACAGCATTGGTATATATTCCTGTATACAGTTTATACAGCATTGGTATATATTCCTGTATACAGTTTATACAGCATTGGTATATATTCCTGTATACAGTTTATACAGCGCTGGTATATATACCTGTATACAGTTTATACAGCATTGGTATATATTCCTGTATACAGTTTATACAGCATTGGTATATATTCCTGTATACAGTTTATACAGCATTGGTATATATACCTGTATACAGTTTATACAGCATTGGTATATATTCCTGTATACAGTTTATACAGCGCTGGTATATATACCTGTATACAGTTTAAACAGCATTGGTATATATTCCTGTATACAGTTTATACAGCATTGGTATATATACCTGTATACAGTTTATACAGCATTGGTATATATTCCTGTATACAGTTCATCCAGAAGAGAGAAGAGCGTGAAAACCGCTGCCAAGTGGTGCCAAAAGGGAGGTGACTTGGAGAAGTTCTGGACTTAATTCAGTGGAGGCCTTGGTTCGCCCTGAGTGGGTGTCTGGGGTAGTCCTGAGTGGGGGTCTGGGGTCATTCTAAGTGGGGGTCTCGGGTTGCCCTGAGTGGGGGCCTGGGGAAACCCTGTAGGGTCTGAGATTGTCCTGAGTGGGGGTCTGTGGATACCTTGTAGGGTCTGAGGTTGTCCTGAGTCGGGGTCTGGGGATACCCTGTAGGGTCTGAGGTCATCCTGAGTGGGGGTCTGGGGTCATCCTGAGTGGGGGTCTGGGGTCATTCTAAGTGGGGGTCTCGGGTCACCCTGAGTGGGGGCCTGGGGATACCCTGTAGGGTCTGAGATTGTCCTGAGTGGGGGTCTGTGGATACCTTGTAGGGTCTGAGGTCATCCTGAGTGGGGGTCTGGGGTCATCCTGAGTGGGGGTTTGGGGTTGTCTTGAGTGGGGGTTAGGGGATACCCTGCAGGGTCTGAGATTGTCCTGAGTGGGGGTCTGTGGATACCCTGTAGGCTCTGAAGTCATCCTGAGTGTGAGTCTGGGAAGTTCTGAGTGGGGTTCTGGGCTAGTCCTGCGTGGGTGTCTGGGGCCATCCTCAGTGGGGTCTAGGGTTATCCTGAGTGGGGTCTAGGGTCGTCCTCAGTGGGGGTCTGGGGTCGTCCTGAGTGGGGGTCTGGGGTTGTCCTGAGTGGGGGTCTGGGGATACTCTGTAGGAACTGAGGTAGTCCTTAGTGGGGGTCTGGGATCATTCTGAGTGGGGGTCTGGGGTCGTCCTGAGTGGGGGGTCTGGGGTTGTCCTGAGTGTGGGTCTGGGGAGACCCTGTAGGGTCTGGGGTTACCCTGAGTGGGATCTGTGGATACCCTGTAGGTTCTGAGGTTGTGCTGAGTGGGGGGTCTGGGGATACCCTGTAGGTTCTGGGGTCATCCTGAGTGGAGGCCTAGGGATACCCTGTAGGGTCTGGAGTTGACCTGAGTGGGGGTCTGGGGAGACCCTGTAGTGTCTGGGGTCGTCCTGAGTGGGGGTCTGGGGAGACCCTGTAGTGTCTGGGGTCGTCCTGAGTGGAGGCCTGGGGATACCCTGTAGGGTCTGGAGTTGACCTGAGTGGGGATACCCTGTAGTGTCTGGGGTCGTCCTGAGTGGGGGTCTGGTGTTATCCTGAGTTGGGGTCTGGGGAGAACCTGTAGAGTCTGGAGTCGTGCTGAGTGGAGGCCTCAGGATACCCTGTAGGGTCTTGGGTCATCCTGAGTGGAGGCCTGGGAATACTCTGTAGGGTTTGGAGTTGACTTGATTGGGGGTCTGGGGATACCCTGTAGGGTCTTGGGTTGTGCTGAGTGGGGATCTGGGGATACCCTGTAGTGTGTGGGGTCGTCCTGAGTGGGGGTCTGGTGTTATCCTGAGTGGGGATCTGTGGATACCCTGTAGGGTCTGGAGTTGACCTGAGTGGGGGTCTGGGAATACCCTGTAGGGTCTGAGGTCATCCTGAGTGGGGTTCTGGGGTCATCCTGAGTGGAGGTCTGATGTTATCCTGAGTGGGATCTGGGGATACCCTGTAGGGTCTGGAGATGACCTGAGTGGGGATCTGGGGATACCCTGTAATGTCTGGGGTCGTCCTGAGTGGGGGTCTGGTGTTATCCTGAGTGGGGGTCTGGTGTTATCCTGACTGGGGGTCTGGGGAGACCCTGTAGAGTCTGGAGTCGTGCTGAGTGGAGACATCGGGATAGCCTGTAGTGTCTGGGGTCGTCCTGAGTGGGGGTCTGGTGTTATCCTGAGTGGGGGTCTGGTGTTATCCTGACTGGGGGTCTGGGGAGACCCTGTAGAGTCTAGAGTCGTTCTGAGTGGAGACATCGGGATACCCTGTAGGGTCTTGGGTCATCCTGAGTGGGGTCTGTGGATACCCTGTAGGGTCTGGAGTTGACCTGAGTGGGGGTCTGGGGAGACCCTGTAGTGTCTGGGGTCGTCCTGTGTGGGGGTCTGGTGTTATCCTGAGTGGGGGTCTGGGGAGACCCTGTAGTGTCTGGGGTCGTCCTGAGTGGGGGTCTGGTGTTATCCTGAGTGGGGGTCTGGGGAGACCCTGTAGTGTCTGTGGTCGTCCTGAGTGGGGGTCTGGTGTTATCCTGAGTGGGGGTCTGGGGAGACCCTGTAGCCTGAGCTTTCGGACCCTTCTTCCTCATGTGTACAGTTGGGGCCTGTGTCTCGCCCCCTCGCGCCCCTCTCCTCAGTGGATCCTCTCGGCCTGTAATGAGGAGCTCATGTGAAATCTACTTTCTTATTCGGATTTCAGGAGCCTTTGTTCTCACAGAAACATCTTCAAGATGTCACGTTTCCATCTCCCAATCTCCGGGCTCAAGATTTTACTCAATTACCCAAATCTCCGGGGACGGCCGGGTGGAAATGAAACCTCTTTTTGATGCAACCTAATCATCTATGGGTTCCTGTCTTCTGGGGGAGGAGAGGTGCCTCCATCTTGGGACCGTGGAGACGACACTGAGGAGAATCTATTTATACTGTATATTATAGATTTTATTCTCTCTGGTTCTAGAAACTGACGTTGATTGTGCTCTTCAGGTGGAGAAACCGGCCACAAAGAGGGGACATTATCAGCAAGGAGAACCCGGCCGCCCTCACAGGACTGTGCAATGGCGGAGGCCACAAGGATGAGGAATGGGGGAAAATCTGCACAAAGGGGAGTAATGTAGATCCTGAGGCCTCCACGGATCGTCACTGGTGGAACTCACGGGTTCAGAATTTCATTTTAAGTTATTATTTACATCAAAGGTTTTTTTTTTTTACATTTATGTCACTATATAATGAAAAGAAATCCTGAAATGTTGTAGTTTTCACTCTGAGCCTTATATCTGGCTGACACTTCTGTAATTACTTCTCCACAGTCATCTCATTATCATCAGAAGCAGAATTACAAAGACAGATCTACAGGATATATAGATAGTACCTGACCCACCATTCATGGTAGTATCACAGCTCACCTTCTCCTCCTCCTGTAGAATGACTGATAACACCTCTATATACAGTAGATAAAAAAGGATCCACCATTCACAATAGGGGATGTCACAGCTCACCACCTCCTCCTGTACAATGACTGATAACACTTTTATATACAATAGATAACAGTATCTACCATTCAAAGTAAATGATGTCACAGCTCACTTCCTTCACCTCTTGACAATGACTGATAAAACAGGATACACTAATCACAATAAGTGATATCCCAGCTCACCTCCTCCTCCTTTAAAATGACGGCTAACACCTGTATGTACAGTAGATTAAAAAGGATCCACCATTCACAATAGGTGATGTCACAGATCACCTCCTCCTCCCCCTGTACGACGACTGATAACTCCTCTGTATACAGTAGATAACACAGGATCCACCATTCATAATCGGTGATGACCCAGCTCACCTTCTCCCCCTCCTATAAAATGACAGATAACAGTTCTATATACAGATAATATCATGGGTGATGTCACAGCTTACATCCTCCTGTATAATGAGTAACAGCACCTCTATATACAGTAGATAACACAGGTGCCACCATTCACAATAGACTATGTCACAGCTCACCTCCTCCTCCTGTACAATAACTGATAATACATCTATATACAGTAAACACAGGATCCACCATTCACAATAGGTGATGTCACAACTCACCTGCTCCCCTCCTGCACAATGACTGATAACACCTCTATATGCGGACTACATCATGAGTGATGTCACAGCTCACCTTCTCCTCCTGTACAATAATTGATCATATATCTATATACAGTAAACACAGGATCCACCATTCACAATAGGTGGTGTCACAACTCACCTGCTCCCCTCCTGTACAATGACTGATAACACCTCTATATACAGATAATATCATGAGTGATGTCACAGATCACCTCCTCCTCCTACTGTACAATCACTGATAACACCGCTATACACAGTAGATAACACAGGATCCACCATTCACAATAGGTGATGTCACAACTCACCTCCTCCCCTCCTTTACAATGACTGATAACACCTCTATATGCGGACTATATCATGGGGATGTCACAGATCACGTCTCCCCCCTTCCTGCACAGGTCACAGAGCATGCCCACAAAAAAAAAATCTAAATTCAGGAATTATAAACAGACTAGAACCTAAGATTTATTTGTATCCGGTTTGAATTATTATAAAATAATCCATGTGTGACATACGTGCGCTGTGTGTATGACGCCAACCGGCCATGCTGTATACAGTATATAGTGTGCACAAGCATTGCTGCTGTAATACCGCTCGCAGCCAGCAGGGGGCGTCCGGCTTCTCAGTGATTACAGCCTTTATTGATCTCATTATGATTTATAGGCAGTCTCCAGCTCGTAACACTGGAGGAGGTGACATTATATAGTATGTGGGGTGCACTGTAAAGCGCTGCTCCGGTCCCATACAGGGCGCGTCTGGTCCGGACCGGAGGCAGAGCGCTCATGTATACAATGTCACACAATGCTCAGCACCAAGGACCTTTTTTTTTTTTTTTTTTTAATTCTTTATTACATAACAAGTCACATGACCTTGGAGACACCTGGAGCAATGGCGTTACAGGGACTGAGTGCCATCTTCTATGGGGTGTCACCACTAGGGGCGCTAGTAGGTGCTAGTGCCCTCACGGCGGGGGCACCTGAAATGCGCACTAGTTGGATATTTATATGGACACATTATGGCAGGTTTTGTTGGCCCCTGTATGACGGGCACTGTATTACGGTATTATGTGGGTACAGGTATTACGGAATTTGGGCACAGGTATGACAGTATTATTTGGGCAAGGGTATGACAGTATTATTTGGGCACGAGCAAACTATTATTTGGGCAAGGGTATGACGGTATTTGGCCACAGGTGTGACAGTATTATTTGGGCACGGGTATGACAGTATTATTTGGCCCCTGTATGACGGTATTATTTGGGCACAGGTATGACTATCATTTGGGTATGAGTACGACAGTATTATTTGACCCTTGTATGATGGTATTATTTGGGCATGGGTATGACTGTATTTGGACTCTGTATGGCAGTATTATGTAGGCACGGGTATGACTATTATTTAGACTCTGTATGACAATATTATTTGGGCACGGATATGATGGTATTATTTGGCTCCTGTATTACGGTATTATTTAGGCATGGGTATGACAGTATTATTTGGGCAGGGGAATGATGGTAATATTTGGGCACAGATATGATGGTATTATTTGGTCATAGGTATGACAGTATTATATGGCCTTAGTATGACAGTATTATTTCACCCTTGTATGATGATATTTGGGCATGGGTATGACTATTATTTGGGCACTGTATTACAGTATTATTTAGTGATGGGTATGACTATTATTTGGACTCTGTATGATGGTATTATTTGGGCACGGGTAGGACTAATATTTAGACTCTGTATGACGATATTTGGCCCCTGTATTACGGTATTATTTAGGCATGTGTATGACGGTATTATTTGGACAAGGAAATGATGGTAATATTTGGGCACAGATATGATGGCATTATTTGGTTATTGGTATGACAGTATTATATGGCCCCAGTATAACAGTATTATTTGGCCCCTGTATTACGGTATTATTTAGACACTGGTATGATGGTATTATTTGGAAAAGGGAATGATGGTAATAATTGGGCACGTATTTGGGTAATATTTGGGCACATTTGTGACGGTATTATTTGATCATAGGTATGACAGTATTATTTGGCCCCAGTATGATGGTATTATTTGGGTACGGATATGACGGTATTATTTAGGCATGGGTATTTACAATTCTGCCAGCCACAAAATGTTCTGGAAATAATGGAATCTAGAATCTGAAGCTTTTTCTGTATTTTACAAACTTAGCAGAGGCTCCTGATTTGGCCTTTAGTGCCCATTCCGCTCTGCTGCCCCGTTACTGCCCACGAAAAATTCTTTTCCACCTTTTCTTAGCATCTGGTGTTCCTCTATTATTCCTCCTGGAAATATGACCAAACTGTAGTTTACGAAAAAGATTCATGCTATTATGGTGTGACGTCCCGGCTAGTGGGCTGTGCAAATCTTGGTGTTCCTCTATTATTCCTCCTGGAAAAATGACAAAATTGCAGTTTAGCAAAAAGATTCATGCTACCATGGTGTCACATCCCACCTAGTGCTCAGTGCAAATATTAGTGTTCCTCTATTATTCCTCATGGAAATATTACTAAACTGTAGTCATGTTACCATAGTGTGACGTCCCGACAATTGGGTAGTGCAAATCTTGTTGTTCTTCTATTACTCCTCCTGGAAAAATGACAAACGTGGAGTTTAGCAAAAAGAATTGTGTTACCATGGTGTGATGTCCCGGCTAGTGGGCAGCACAAATCTTAATGTTCTTCTATTACTCCTCCTGAAAATATGTAGTTTATCAAAAAGACTCAAGCTACCATAGTGTGACGTCTCGGCTAGTTCCTCTATTATTCCTCCTGGAAAAGTGCAGTTTAGCAAAAAGATTTGTGCTACCATGGTGTGACGTCCTATTCATATGCTGTACATGTGATGACTAATCCGGCTAGTGGACAGGGCAAATCTTTGTGTTCCTCTATTACTCCTCCTGGAAATATGACTAAACTGTAGTTTAGCAAAAAGACTCATGCTACCATGGTGTAACATCCTGGCTAGTGGGAGTGCAAATATTAATGTTCCTCCTGGAAATATATTTACATTGTAGTTTAACAAAAAGATTCCAGCTACCATAGTCCGAAATTCCGGCTAGTAGTCAGCGCAAATCTTGATGTTCCTCGATTATTCCTCCTGGAAATTTGACTAAACTGTAGTTTAGCAAAAAGATTCATGTTATCATGGTGTGACATCCTGGCTAGGGAGCAGCGCAAATCTCGGTATTCCTCTATTATTCCTCCTGGAAAAGTGACAAAAGTGCAGTTTAGCAAAAAGATTTGTGCTACCATGATGTGACGTCCTGACTATTGGGCAGCGCAAATCTTGGTGTTCCTCTATTATTCCTCCTGGAAATTTGATTCAGTTGCAAAACGTTTCATGCTACCATAGTGTGACGTCCCCGCTAGTGGGCAGCGCAAATCTCAAATCTTGGTGTTCCTCTATTATTCCTCCTGGAAATTTGATTACATTGCAAAGTTTCATGCTACCATAGTGTGACGTCCCGGCTAGTGGGCAGCGCAAATCTCGGTGTTCCTCTATTATTTATTATTCCTTCTGGAAATTTGATTAAATTGCAAAACGTTTCATGCTTACATAGGGTGACGTCCTGGCTAGTGGGCAGCGCAAATCTTGGTGTTCCTCTATTATTCCTCCTGGAAATTTGATTACATTGCAAAGTTTCATGCTATCATAGTGTGACGTCACCGCTAGTGGGCAGCGCATATCTCTGTGTTCCTCTATTATTCCTCCTGGAAATATGGCTAAATTGTAATGTAGGAAAAAGACTTGTGCTACCATGGTGCAACATCCCGGCTGATAGGCAGAGCAAATCTTGCTGTTCCTCTAGGAAATATGACTATATTGAAGAGTTTAGTAAGAAAGACTGATACTACCATGGTGTGACATCCTGGCTAGTGGGCTGCGCAAATCTTGGTATTCCTCTATTACTCCTCCTGGAAATATGGCTAAATTGAAATTTAGCAAAAAGACTCATACTACCATAGTGTGGCATCTCAGCTAGTGAGCAGCAGAAATCATAGTATTCCTCTATTATTCCTCCTGGAAATATGGCTAAATTGTAATTTAAGAAAAAGATTTGTGCTACCATGGTGCGATGTCCTGGCTAATGAGCAGTGCAGATCTTGCTCTTCCTCTAGGAAATAGGACTAAATTGAGGAGTTTAGCAAGAAAGACTGATACTACCATGGTGCGACATCTCGGCTAATGGTCAGAGCAAATGTTGGTGTTCCTCTATTACTCCTCCTGGAAATATGGCTAAATTGAAATGTAGCAAAAAGATTTGTGCTACCATAGTGTGGCATCTCAGCTAGTAAGCAGCAGAAATCATAGTATTCCTCTATTATTCCTCCTGGAAATATGGCTAAATTGTAATGTAGGAAAAAGATTTGTGCTACCATGGTGCAACGTCCTGGCTAATGAGCAGTGCAGATCTTGCTCTTCCTCTAGGAAATATGACTAAATTGAAGAGTTTAGCAAGAAAGACTCATACTACTACCATGGTGCGACATCCCGGTAAATGGTCAGAGCAAATGTTGGTGTTCCTCTATTATTCCTCCTGGAAATATGGCTAAATTGTAATTTAGGAAAGAGATTTGTGTTACCATGGTGCGACATCCTGGCTAGTGGTCAGTGCAAATCTCAGTGTTCTTCTATTACTCCTCCTGGAAATATGCCATTGTAGTTTAGCAAAAACGGTTACTGAAAGGCGTATGCATGCATTTTTGGAGGAAGCACAGATTCTATGGAATGGCTCTGCGGAATTTTCTAAAACCAGCAGGCCAGGCCGGCGTCATGGGGCAGCATCCGCAGCCCAAACAGTTAACAGCTCCCTCCCTGTGAGTAACAAGCCTCAGTAATGTGCAGGTCTGCGAGAGATAACAGCTCCTGTTCAGACAGTGAAAAGGAACACCGAGGACATTTGGAGTTTTCTGCTGATTCAATTACTTCTATGTGCAAGAAGGCAAACAAAAGACTGCAGAATGCAAATGCCAGGAAGCCCACAATTGATGTTGACAGGCCGAAAGCTGCAAACGCTCCATGATTTACCTTCCCTTGCTCCATCCATTCTCCCGATGGCAAAAATAATAAAAAATAAAAAATAAAAAAATCCTTGCATAAAAGCCACCGGGGCTCCTATAGAAGACCAACAAATCTGCGCCGCGAAATAAATGTGTAAAAATCCTAATAGCTTTACATTATAATGAAACATAATACCGCTATTAAAAGAGGTTGTTTTCGCCCGCCGCATTATAGCGCAATAGCTCTACCTCCCTAAATAAGCCATTTATCTTCCCCCCCACCCCCACCCGTACAACAAAGCGCTAATTTTGGAAATGCCGTTTATAAGTAATCATGTTGAAATAGTGAAAAGCTTTAGCGTCGTTTGCAAGAAAATACTGAGTCGGCAAGAAACGCGTCGCTACGGTGGCGAAGTCTGATTATTATAACAAGCCATTTAGGATAAATCAGACCCCGGGAATATTCGCGATAGTTGTAGACGTTGGCATTTTGCATTCAGTTCCCCCGGTTTTTATTGAGGCGGGAGTAAATGAGGCCCGGAATGGCTTGTAGTAATGCGAAAGGGAGAAACGCCACGCGTTTCAGGGAAAGTCAGAAGAAAGCAACAGATTAAGGGAGAAATATGGAAATGACATGATTACCCTGGAATTATCATCGCTTCCCTCTCACCCTGTCCAGCCCCCGAAACCATCCGGCCCAGAAAAAGACAAATGATAAGACGTCCATTGAATAAATGTAATGACATTCACAGAACGGGCGACAGGACCAGATGTATTCATCATTAATGAAGACCTAATAGATTTATTTCCCCTCCTTTCTATCCTACCAGTTTAGAAATCGCTCCCCCTAATGGCATAGAGCTGCCCCCTAAGGACAAACAGCCGCCCCCTATTGGCAGACAGCCGCCCCCTAATGGCATAGAGCTGCCCCCTAAGGACAAACAGCCGCCCCCTATTGGCAGACAGCCGCCCCCTAATGGCAAAGAGCCGCCCCCTAATGGCAGACAGCCGCCCCCAATGGCAGACAGCCGACCCCTAATGGCAGACAGCCGCCCCCCAATGGCAGACAGCCGCCCCCCTAATGGCAGACAGCCGCCCCCTAATGGCAGACAGCCGCTCCCCAATGGCAGACAGCCGCCCCTCAATGGCAGACAGCCACCCCCCAATGGCAGACAGCCGCCCCCCAATGGCAGACAGCGTCCCCCTAATGGCAGACAGCTAGTCCCCCTAATGGCAGACAGCCGCCCCCTAATGGCAAAGAGCTGCCCCCCAATGGCAGAGAGCCGCCCCCTAATGGCAGAGAGCTGCCCCCTAATGGCAGACCAACGCCCCCTAATGGCAGATAGCCGCCCCCCCAATGGCAGATAGCCGCCCCCCCAATGGCAGACAGCCGCCCCCCTAATGTCAGACAGCTGACCCCTAATGGCAGACAGCCGCCCTCTAATGGCAGACAGCCGCCCCCTAATGGCAGACAGCCGCCCCCTAATGGCAGAGAGCCACCCTCCAATGGCAGACAGCCGCCCCCCAATGGCAGATAGCCGCCCCCCAATGGCAGACCAACGCCCCCTAATGGCAGACAGCCGCCCCCTAATGGCAGACCAACGCCCCCTAATGGCAGACAGCCGCCCCCTAATGGCAGACCAACGCTCCCTAATGGCAGATAGCCGCCCCCCAATGGCAGACAGCCGCCCCCTAATGGCAGACAGCTAGTCCCCCTAATGGCAGACAGCCGCCCCCTAATGGCAAAGAGCTGCCCCCCAATGGCAGAGAGCCGCCCCCTAATGGCAGACCAACGCCCCCTAATGGCAGATAGCCGCCCCCCCAATGGCAGATAGCCGCCCCCCCAATGGCAGACAGCCGCCCCCCTAATGTCAGACAGCTGACCCCTAATGGCAGACAGCCGCCCTCTAATGGCAGACAGCCGCCCCCTAATGGCAGACAGCCGCCCCCTAATGGCAGACAGCCGCCCCCTAATGGCAGAGAGCCACCCTCCAATGGCAGACAGCCGCCCCCCAATGGCAGATAGCCGCCCCCCAATGGCAGACCAACGCCCCCTAATGGCAGACAGCCGCCCCCTAATGGCAGACCAACGCCCCCTAATGGCAGACAGCCGCCCCCTAATGGCAGACAGCCGCCCCCTAATGGCAGAGAGCCGCCCCCTAATGGCAGACAGCCGCCCCCTAATGGCAGACCAACGCTCCCTAATGGCAGATAGCCGCCCCCCAATGGCAGACAGCCGCCCCCTAATGGCAGACAGCTAGTCCCCCTAATGGCAGACAGCCGCCCCCTAATGGCAAAGAGCTGCCCCCCAATGGCAGAGAGCCGCCCCCTAATGGCAGAGAGCTGCCCCCTAATGGCAGACCAACGCCCCCTAATGGCAGATAGCCGCCCCCCCAATGGCAGACAGCCGCCCCCCTAATGGCAGATAGCCGCCCCCCAATGGCAGACAGCCGACCCCCTAATGGCAGACAGCCGACCCCCTAATGGCAGACAGCCGACCCCTAATGGTAGACAGCCGACCCCTAATGGTAGACAGCCGCCCCCTAATGGCAGAGAGCCACCCCCCAATGGCAGACAGCCGCCCCCCTAATGGCAGACAGCCGCCCCCTAATGGCAGAGAGCCGCCCCCTAATGGCAGACAGCCGCCCCCTAATGGCAGACCAACGCTCCCTAATGGCAGACAGCCG
Source organism: Anomaloglossus baeobatrachus (assembly GCF_048569485.1). Classification (NCBI taxonomy): domain Eukaryota; kingdom Metazoa; phylum Chordata; class Amphibia; order Anura; family Aromobatidae; genus Anomaloglossus; species Anomaloglossus baeobatrachus. The sequence goes on from NC_134361.1 coordinate 229,353,148, forward strand.
CCCCCTAATGGCAGAGAGCCGCCCCCTAATGGCAGACAGCCGCCCCCCAATGGCAGACAGCCGCCCCCCTAATGGCAGACAGCCGACCCCTAATGGTAGACAGCCGCCCCCCTAATGGCAGACAGCCGCCCCCCTAATGGCAGGCAGCCGCCCCCTAATGGTAGACAGCCGACCCCTAATGGCAGACAGCCGCCCCCTAATGGCAGACAGCCGCCCCCTAATGGCAGAGAGCTGCCCCCTAATGGCAGACAAACGCCCCCTAATGGCAGATAGCCGCCCCCCAATGGCAGACAGCCGCCCCCCTAATGGCAGATAGCCGCCCCCCAATGGCAGACAGCCGCCCCCTAATGGCAGACAGCCGACCCCTAATGGCAGACAGCCGCCCCCCTAATGGCAGACAGCTGCCCCCTAATGGCAGACAGCCGACCCCTAATGGTAGACAGCTGCCCCCTAATGGCAGACAGCCGCCCCCCTAATGGCAGACAGCTTGCCCCCCTAATGGCAGACAGCTTGCCCCCCTAATGGCAGACAGCTTGCCCCCCTAATGGCAGACAACTTGGCCCCCTAATGGCAGACAGCTGCCCCCTGTTGCTACAAAGAGTCTTCATCACTGGAGGATTGATTTTTAGTGGACACTGTAATTCCTGGTTTCGCCTGCGGAGGCAGTGCAGGGAAACAGAACACTTGTTGCTAAGATGCACTGATCACGAAGGTTCTAAGGTCAAAGATCAGTAACTGAAAGAGTCGGGACAGATGAAGACATTATTTACAGCAATAGTTCTCTCAAGGAAACGAGAGACGGCAAAGGGCGTTTAGAGGGGGTTAGTGGCGCTAAAAGAGAAGGACCTGACATGTACAGAGGAATGGATGTGAGGCAAACCGGGCAACATGATTAACGTGGCAAAGCCCGGCCCTGGAGCAGAGACAGATGCGTTATACCGATCCAGCACACTTGTAGAGGGGTATAGCAATCACTGGAGAAGACATCATGGTCAGAAAAATAGAAGGAACAAGGCGAAGATTAAGACCAGCAATCTGATGGCGTGATACTAACAAGATAATGATGGAGAAGACCCTGGTGCACCTATCTAGGCGGAGGAAACCCTGGCGAACCTATGTAGGCAGAGAGGAACCTGGTGGACATATCTAGGAGGAGGAGACCTTGGTGGACCTATCTAGGAGGAGGAGACCCTGGTGGACATATCTAGGAGGAGGAGACCTTGGTGGACCTATCTAGGTGGAGGAGACCCTGGTGGACCTATCTAGGCGAAGAAGACCCTAGTGGACCCATCTAGGCAGAGAAGACCCTGGTGAACCCATATAGACAGAGAAGACCCTGATGGATCCATCTAGGTAGAGAAGACCGTGGTGGACCCATCTTGGCAGAGAAGACCCTGGTGGATCCGTCTAGGCAGAGGAGACCATGGTGGACCTATATAGGTGGAGGAGTCTCTGGTGAAAATATCTAGGCAGCGAAGAAACTAGTTAACCTATCTAGACAGAGAAGACCCTGGTGAACCTATTTAGGCAAAGAGGACCCTGGTGGACCAATGTAGGCAGAGAAGACCCTGGTGGACCCCATCTAGGTGGAGGAGCCCCTGGTGTACCCATCTAGGCAAAGAACACCCTGGTAGACCTATGTAGGCAGTGAAGAAACTGATAAATCTATCTAGGCAGAGAAGACCCTGGGGGACCTATCTAGGCAGAGCAGACCCTGATGGACCTATGTAGGCAGCGAAGAAATTGGTGAACCTATCTAGGCAAAGAAGACCCTGGTGAACCTATCTAGGCGTAGAAGACGCTGGTAGACCTATCTAGACAGAGAAGGTGCTGGTGAACCTATCTAGGCAGAGAGGACCCTGGTGAACCTATCTAGGCGTAGAAGACGCTGGTAGACCTATCTAGACAGAGAAGGTGCTGGTGAACCTATATAGGCAGAGAGGACCCTGGTGAACCTATCTAGGCTGCACAAAATTGATCTTCATACAGATCGTTCATCCATCAAGTCGCCATGGGTTGAGATTGAGCTGACGACTGGTAAAAGAAAGAAGAAGCACACTTGCCCATTATATGCCTTGCTGCAATAAGTGAATATTTTATTTTGATTTGGCAAGAAAAAGTCCAGCAATGGTCTTTATCAAGGACATTTATGGTGTGGGAGAGCCGATTATAAGGTGGCTATGGCTATATGCGGGCCGTGTACACCACAAGACAACTGTTGGTCGAAACGTTGGACCTTATCTTGCCGGATCAAAATAAAATATTCACTTATTGAGTCAGTATCCTCTCTATATCTGTCGCGAGGGACTATGGGGATAGTGGGAAACCAGGGCCCTAAGATGACCCTCAGACTAGGAGGCCATGTGCTATGCCTATTCTCAGAGATACCCCTAATGGTGGGGATGTCTGAGTCTCCTTCCTGGCCCTGATCCTGATCTTATACCCCCTCCCCCAGGACAGGCCAGGACAGGAGTGAGATTTAATCCACAGAAATAGACAAAGAGGGGAAACCAAAACTCTGTCACACTGCACGCACACACTCACACAGAGGTATAAGACGATAAGAGCATAGGAGGAAAACAAGAGCAGGAAGGAAACAACAAGACGACGGGTAATTTCACAACATCACCAAGAACAAAGCAACTCTTTCTTCAGCTAGTCAGGAACGCCAGAACTCGCAGACCAACACAGCATAAACTATAGTTGGCGTAGGTAGAAAATTTCCTCCAGCCTAAAAATGAAATGAGCAGAAGTGATTGGCTTCCTTATAACATGTGATCAAAGAAGCAAAAAACCCTTTTCAGATAGACAGACACCAAAACACACAGACCAACACAGCAAAACTATAGTTGGCATAGGTAGTAGATTACCTCCAGCCTAAAAATGAGAGGAGTAAAAGTGATTGGCTTCCTCACAACATGTAATCAAAGAGGCTTGACAAGCAGGCTAGCCAAGGTTAACTCTTGCTAGCCTGTCTGTGAATGAGCACACAGCAGGTCAATGCCCGATTCAGACTCTGCAATGTGAGCCTGACGCCACCACGACAGTTGGCAAATTTTGTGCAAAACAGAAACGTTCCGGCACCCATACCCATTTGTGCCCTCTGCAGGAGCCACGTCATGGGCTGTTTTGGCCACAAATACACACGTTCCGGCACCCACACCCAATTGTAACCTCTGCAGGAGCTACGTCATGGGCTATTTTGGCCACAAATGCACACATTCTGGCACCCATACCTCATTCTGCCCTCTGAAGGAGCCACGTCTTGGGTTATTTTGGCCACAAATGCACACGTTCCGATACCCATACCCAGTAGTTCCCTCTGCAGGAGCCACATCATGGGCTATTTTGGCCACAAATACATACGCTCCGGCACCCATACCCAGTAGTGCCCTCTGCAGGAGCCACGTGATGGGCTATTTTGGCCACAAATGCATGCGCTCCGGCACTCATACCCAGTAGTGCCCTCTGCAGGAGCCACATCATGTGCTATTTTGGCCACAAATACATACGCTCCGGCACCCATACCCAGTAGTGCCCTCTGCAGGAGCCACGTCATGGGCTATTTTGGCCACAAATGCATATGCTCCGGAACCCATACCCAGTAGTGCACTCTGCAGGAGCCACGTCATGGGCTATTTTGGCCACAAATGCATACGCTCCGGCACCCATACCCAGTAGTGCCCTCTGCAGGAGCCACGTCATGGGCTATTTTGGCCACAAATGCACAATATTAATCATCCTCGCCCAGTGACTCACATCCTGCAGGAAACGGTAGCTTGCAAATAAAGTGCTAAAATTGTATACCAACAGTGTGCGGTGCGCGGTATATGCCAGCCGCGGGCACAGATGAATAGTCAAAATGATTCATGGAAATGCTGGAAGCTGCTGACAGAATAAAATGGAACTTTGGTAAGAGAAGCCAACTTGGCGCCCGTAATCCGCTTATCCCACACATCTATATTACGTTCATGTCACAAACCAGACGCAACACTACACTTTGCCAGGTACGTATCAAGTGTTGCTAATGGCCAGTATGCTATTAGGTTAATTAAGATTTAGTTTCATGCTGAGCCTCTTTGTACTGGCAACTGATGTGGAGACAAGGAAATGAGAGGAACCGGTGAGTGCACAAAAATATTATCCAGCCGCCTACGTGATCCCTCCGAAGAATATCCACCCAAACTAGAACCGAACCTCGGCATCGAAGCCACGAGATGCCAAAAGGTCTGGTGCTTGGAATTAATCGGTGGCATCGATTTGGGAAGCACCACCATTCTCGCCCACACTTTAGAGAGGATCTTTACTTGGCTGGCACGGCCCCGTTGTGCTCAATATTTAGATTCCACCATCTACACCTGTAGGTCAAAGTCAACCTCTTTGTAGAGACCGCTCAACACCCATTCCCTATACCCAACATTTTCACCCGCCGAATGTCCATATTGGATGTTTCATGACGGAGCAGTAGAGCAACCCAATATTCTCACCCCGACTGCCCATATTGGACGTTTCATGACGGAATAGCCCAACAACCCAACATTCTCACTCTCCAAATGTCCATATTGGACGTTTCATGACGGAGCAGTCCAGCAACCCAACATTCTCGCTCTCCGACTGCCCATATTGGACGTTTCATGACGGAATAGCCCAACAACCCAACATTCTCGCTCTCCGAATGTCCATATTGGACGTTTCATGATGGAGCAGCCCAGCAACCCAACATTCTCGCCCTCTGAATGTCCATATTGGATGTTTCATGACGGAGCAGTCCAGCAACCCAATATTCTCACCCCGACTGCCCATATTGGACGTTTCATGACGGAATAGCCCAGCAGCCCAACATTCTCGCCCTCTGAATGTCCATATTGGACATTTCATGACGGAGCAGTCCAGCAGCCCAACATTCTCGCCCCTTGACTGCCCATATTGGACATTTCATGACGGAGCAGTCCAGCAGCACAACATTTTCGCCCTCCGAATGTCCATATTGGATGTTTCATGACGAAGAAGTCCAGCAACCCAATATTCTCACCCCCTGACTACCCATATTGGATGTTTCATGACGGAACAGCTCAGCAACCAAACATTTTCGCCCTCCGAATGTCCATATTGGATGCTTCATGAGGGAACAGCCTAGCAACCCAACATTCTCGCTCTCCGAATGTCCATATTGGACGTTTCATGATGGAGCAGCCTAGCAACCCAACATTCTCACCCTCCGAATGTCCATATTGGACGTTTCATGACGGAATAACTCAGCAAATCAACACTCTCGCCCGCTGAATGTCCATATTGGACGTTTCATGACGAAGTAGCCCAGCAACCCAACATTCTCGCCCTCCGAATGTCCATATTGGATATTTCATGACGGAACAGCCCAGCAACCCAACATTCTCGCCCTCCGAATGTCCATATTGGATGTTTCATGACGAACATTCTCGCCCTCTGAATGCCCATATTGGACGTTTCATGACGGAGCAGCTCGGTACCACTCAAGAAACCATCTAAAGATGTTGGTTTCTGGGAGGTTTTGGCATAGTCTAGGAAATTGGTAAACTCTTCCAAGTGTCACTTTTTTAGGTTCTCAAGAATGTATAATATAATACCCAAAGTCTACCTCCGACACCCCACAAAAAAAAGGTTATAGCTCCAAAGCAAAATCAAATTTTGTCAAGTGGAGACTCCTACCCATCTCTACTTTGGTTCATGGTTTCATAGTTTTTCCAGGAGTATTGCCACCTCTTCTAACACTCACTTTATTTGAGGTTCTCCAGAATGTATCATTTAATACCTAAATTATATTCGTGTGTGATGTCCCCCCCAAAAAAATGTAAAGAGCTCCATGGCAAAATCAAACTTTATCAAGTGGCCACACATAACCATCACTAACTTAGTTCATGGTTTCGTAGTTTTTAAGGTTGAAGGTAGACTTAAGTCCATTAAGACCAACCCATGGTGAGCCATATTTCACAACACCTTGAGTTTTGAAGGTTCTGGTGATGGTGGCCACTCGTCCAACTCCTTGGAGGGTATTGTTTGATATTATCTTGTCGATCCTCTTCCGTGGCTCGGTATGCACGCAATACAGAAAGGCTTTCCTTCACCGGGGGAAAAAAAATCAGTTTGCTCCGAGATTAAACATCCTAGCCAAGTAAGAGGGGCTGGATGGTGCCGAGCACCTGGGGCTCCGTTAGTTTCCTTATTTTTCCCCTTGGCACACGTCTCGTAATTTTTTTTCCTCCATCATATAAATTGGCCTCGGTTTCTGCTGTGTCATACGATCATGTTTAGTCACCTGTGCAAACTAAACCATAAACTGAGGTTCTACTCAAAGAATGTCTCGTTACGTGAGGTCCTGCCACGATGGCCGCTTTATCACTGTGTGAAATCCAGATCATGGGAGTCACAGTTACACATTAACTAGAAGAGAAGGGTTTATATTTTTAGCATTTGATGGAACAGTGATATAAGAACCTATAAGAGAGTAGATAATTCCTGGGTAGGAGGAGATTGGTGGGAGGTGGTCTACAGACACACCCCAAGACCTGGAAGACGTGACCCTGAAGCCCCAGCTGACCTGTAGGCCACTGGTTTAAGGACAAGGCCATAGGTCTTGAAGGACCTCTTGTTACATGAATAATCTTTACTATATAGGTGATCATAAAGGAAGGCACCCCTTTAGGTGCAGGTGAACCCCATCCCTGGTGCTACCAATCCAGAGAACCTACTTATGAGATGAGGAGGTGGTTTGGGTGCAAGAAATGAAAACTGGGACTGGAGCAAACAAAAACCCAAAAAGATGAAATAGCTCCTTCCTTATAGAAAATGACTCGCATCATGGGCATCTATAGTATCCATACTGTCCAAAGCCAAAATCCACAATCAGTCCCACTTAATACTTGTGGCATCTTTAGAAGAACATCTATAAGACCGCACTAATAAGGGACTTCTGTAGTGTGACACCTGGAGAACGTTTGCTTCTCCACTTGTTTGCTTTGACTTTTTTGGGGGTCAAATGTATAAAATAGTGAGTGCAGCTCTGGAGTATAATACAGGATGTAACTCAGGAGTAGTAATATATGTACACAGTAACTTCACCAGCAGAACAGTGAGTGCAGCTCTGGAGTATAATACAGGGGGTAACTCAGGATCAGTAATGTAATGTATGTACACAGTGACTGCGTCAGCAGAATAGTGAGTGCAGCTCCGGAGTATAATACAGGAGGTAACTCAGGATCAGTAATGTATGTACACAGTGACTGCACCAGCAGAATAGTGAGTGCAGCTCTGGAGTAAACCCTGCACACCCCATCCCTGTGGGCTGCACGGAGCCATGAGGTCCATATAGACTCCTTCCTTTTCTTCAGACGGTGTATACTCGGTGAAATCACTACGATCGAGCCCAAAATTTAAATTCAATCGACTTTATTATTCTGTAAATGTGAATTTTACAAAGCATCTTACAATGAATGGTCATGTCTGATGAAGCCGTTGTTTTTATTTCAAATCTCTCGTCCATGATATGAAAACAGTTCTGACCAATTTTTTTTAATGTTTAGTTTTTGGAAATGTTGGAATATTTTTTTTTTCCCATCATTTAGATATATTAAGAAAGCCATGGTTACAAAATAACAGTCGGAACTATACAAAGTAACAGCACATACGTACCAGTGGATGGAACACAAAAAAACAACATAAAAAATGATAATAATAATAATGGAGACCGGATGGTGATAACTTCGCGGTGGATCCGCGTCTAACAGTCATGAAATACAGTACTTGGCTCGACCTAAACAAACCCTAAAAAACCACAACGTCTTTCCTCCCTAAACATCGTGTCCGCAGGATTAATGTTGTATTCGAATCCGATGCCATCCAAGTCTTCAAGTCAAAATATTTAGACGACTTTGTGCCATTATTCGCTTAAAATAGTATCAGATGTGTCACGTTTCATCGCCCGTCGTGTGCAAAACCCTGAAGAGATTGATGACGCTGGGAACCAAGAGGCCTTCAAGCTTCATCGTGAAAATATAACTCCCGATGTGCTGGCGGACTACCGGATGAAGACCAAGTAGGTTGTCTTTTTGGCTAACGGGTGTTGAGATTAAGGATTTGTCCGAATGAAGCCCGAAACAGCAAGGTGTCCTCCTATTTCAAGGGGGTCTTTTATTAAGAACCCCATGGGTATATAAAAAAACAAGGTATCACTCTTCCAAGTGCTCTTGAATCCTAAAAAAGGGACTCTGTAGCCCCATCTTGGAATGGAGTGAAGGAGCTTGAACTCTGAACCATTCATGGTCTATAGGACCAACAAGTAGAGGACTCTATAGCCCCATCATGTATGGAGCGAAGGAGCTTGAACTCTGAACCAATCATGGTTCACGAGACCAACGAGTAGAGGACTCTGTAGCCCCATCTTGAATGGCGTGAAGGAGCTTGAACTCTGAACCAATCATGGTTCACGAGACCAACGAGTAGAGGACTTTGTAGACCCATCTTGAATGGAGCGAAGGAGGTTGACCTCTGAACCATTCATGGTCTATAGGACCGAGTAGAGGACTCTATAGCCCCATCTTGAATGGAGTGAAGGAGCTTGACATCTGAATCATTCATGGTCTATGAGACAAACAAGTAGAGAACTCTGTAGCCCCATCTTGAATGGAGCAAAGGAGTTTGACCCCTGAAAAATTCAAGGACTATAGCACCAACAAGTAGAGGACTCTGTAGCCCCATCTTGAACGGAGCAAAGGAGCTTGACCTTTGAACAATTCATGGTCTATGGGACCAAGTAGAGAACTCTGTATGCCCCACCTTAAATGTAGTGAAGGAGCTTGACATCTGAACCATTCAGGGTCTATGGAACCAACGAGCAGAGTGCTTAGCTATTTCCGGCAGTCTGGTAGACCATGAATGTGTACCTCCACTCAATGCAACATGGGGCTCCGGAGTCCATTTCTTAGGGTTGGAGATTCTTGTTCTTGGAATTTAGTATTTAGTTTTCGGGGGAAAAAAAACGTTTTAAAAAGAGGTTATTATAAAACAACCTCCTTGAAGAAAAGAGGACACCTCCCTATTTTGAGCCCATAGAATGCATTGATCTCAATGGCCGGTACGTCCTACTTGGTAGAACGCAGTGGTCTTCTACTGGTGCTCCTCCATCTTTATTGTGGAACCACACAAAGCTTGTAGAATATAGATTGAAGGCTCCTTGGTTCTCCCTGTATCAACTCCCAGCCCTGAACACTAGGACGGGTCCTGTGATGGGACCCCTAGTGATCAGCAAGTTTTCCCCATTATATGGGCTTATAAGTGCATCTTGTGGGGGTGATGGGACCTCTAGTCATCAGCAAGTTATCCCCATCGTATGGACTTATAAATGCTTCTTGGGGGGCGATGAGACCTCTAGTGATCAGCAAGTTATCCCCATCGTATGGGCTTATAAGTGCTTCTTGGGGGGTGATGGGACCTCTAGTCATCAGCAAGTTATCCCCATCGTATGGGCTTATAAATGCTTCTTGGGGGGTGATGAGACCTCTAGTGATCAGCAAGTTATCCCCATCGTATGGGCTTATAAGTGCATCTTGTGGGGGTGATGGGACCTCTAGTGATCAGCAAGGTTTCCCCATCGTATGGGCTTATAAGTGCTTCTTGTGGGGGTGATGGGACCTCTAGTGATCAGAAAGTTATCCCCATCGTATGGGCTTATAAGTGCTTCTTGTGGGGGTAATGGGACCTCTAGTCATCAGCAAGTTATCCCCATCGTATGGGCTTATAAGTGCTTCTTGTGGGGGTGATGGGACCTCTAGTGATCAGCAAGTTATCCCCATCGTATGGGCTTATAAGTGCACCTTGAACCAGAACACTGAATGACAGCCATGTAACACTATATGGCCTCTATAGTGGGTGCTATACTGAAAATCCTGGACTGGCTAAAGGAGACGGTGGTTCTAAGCTGATAAATTGATGAGACAAACCCCTTCGAAAGCCATATTAAAAATTGATCGCTAATGTATGCTATCACTTCATGATTATACCTGTAAGAATTAACGGGGCTGTAGTGTTGACTTAATGCTGCACCCCTTTTACTATATTCGTTGGTCACTTACTCTACAGCCCCGTTAGAGAGAAAGGAGGTAGAAGGACTTCTTTGTCCAGTTGGGTGGCCAAAAGAATTAGAAATAAAATTAAAAAATGCTCATTTTTAGCACTATGGTCACTTAAAGGGGACTTGTCACTTGCCATAAATATGTAAATATTCTACTTTGTGTAAATGCCGCTGTTCTCCTGAATCCAACGCAGTTTTTCTTTTGTTTCTGCGCCTCTCCGTTCCGGAGATATAACCCCTTTTCCCTGGTATGTAAATCTATTCCTCTTAGCCAAGGGGGCAAGGAAAATGAGGATCCTGCCCACTTGGCTAACAAGACAAAATTTATATATAGGAAACTAATGGCCATATCTCAGGAACGGAGAGGCGCAGGAACAAAAGAAAAACAGCGCCGGATTCAGGAGAACAGCGGCGTTTACACCAGGTTTAAAAAAATTAGCCACATAAAAATTTACGATGTGTTGATGAATATCTTAGCCCGATATATGAGCTTCACTGTTAAGATAATGTAAAATTTAATAAAGCAGATATATTTACACTATTTAGTGTCTTTTTTTTCTTGGTAAACCACAATACAGAAAATATTGAATGGTCTATTAGTCAAAGGCTAACATCCTGCATAGAGAGCGCCCCTACAGGTTAGAAGGAGAATTACGCTCAGAAAAAAAAAAAGAACATATGAACGGCATATTGTTGGCATATATCATAGGCATACAATGTGACTAGTGAGGAGTGGCAATACCCGGTCTTGGCACATTCAATCTTTGCCTTCTGTAAAGAACAATGAGGACCTTGTTTCTTTCTGGAGCGCAAGCAATAAAAAAAAAAAAAAAAAAAAGGACCGTATTTCTTTGCCTGATCCACAGGGCAGAAGATATATCAATTTCATGGCATTAAGTTAATTTTTTTCAGATACAGAGTAACTGCAGGACAATGAGACGCGAAGTGAGACTGGAGGTCACTGTGCCCTTTAATAATGCAGTGTAACCATAAAACAAAAAAATAAAGTACAGTGTCATTACATGGGTGTGGAATTCAGAGGAAGAAGACATAGCAAGGATTTAGCTTCTGTTTAATGCTCGACATTAATAGGGAACCAGACCTATTATATAGCGTCCCCCCCTTAAAGGGGGTTTCAACCTTCAGATTATTTTTGGCTTGTACAGACCCTCCTTTTACAGGGAGTTGATCGCCGGACAGGCCCCTTTAAATTATGACAAATATGCTAATGAAGTCCCTCCCATGCTTAACCCTCTTGACCAATCAGCTAAATTCCCCATATAGGCACTTTCGCACCATTTTGACTCATTAGATGCAAGAAGTTTCTATTGAGCCTGAAAGGGGGAAACGCGCGAGAGCGATTACAGAGGGGTAGACGACCTCGCAATGAGCTGTGCTACCTAAGGAGGAACGGACGCCTCCTGGATGATTTCATGAGAGAGGAGACCACAATATAAAACTTTTCTCAAATATATATAATTAGGAAAACTAATCACTAATTTAGCAATTGATCTGGCCCTTTAAAAAAAAAGTAAGGTTAAAGCGCTCTGCTGTCTCACTATTTTGACAGTTGTGTGAGACTTCCTTCTCTGAACAGGAAGATCCCATTGTGTGGGGGGGGGGGGAAGAAAATGTGTGCAGCATGGAAACACAGGTGAGAGGTGTGCTTACTGCGGTCTCTTCATGCTGAATTTTATTATAAAGAGTTAATGAAAGATGGATCCCTGTGTTTTATGGAGCAGCAGGAGAAGGAGGAGGCTAGAAATAGCAACTGAGGTATATCCTATCACAATCTCCTGTTTACAGTCTATAGAGAGACTCAGAATAACCCTCTAAAGACAAGCAACTACTTTTTAGATTAACCCTTTACAAGCAGCTATGTCCGCTTCCTAAAGATGAACCCTTTAGAAGCAGCCATGTCCTCCTCCTTTAGCTATGTTGTATAATAAATACACAGGAGCATATTCTATGGATGATAGATAGTTAATACCATGTATGAAGATTAATTCTGGCACTTGTAGCAAGACTCAGATTAACCCTCTACAGGCAGGCAACTATTTTTTTTAGATCAACCCTTTATGTCCTCTTCCTAAAAAGTAACCCTTTAGAAGCAGCCATGTCCTGGTCCTTTAAGCTATGTTGCATAATAAATATACAGGAGAATATTATATGGCTGAGAATATCATTTGTGAAGATTAATTCTGGCACTTGCAGCGAGACTCAGATTAACCCCCTTTACAAGCAGCTATGTCCTCTTCCTGACGATTAACCCTTTAGAAGCAGCCATGTCCTGTATGTTGTATAATAAAATACCCAGGAGCATATTATATGGCTGATAATACCATATGTGAAGATTAATTCTGGCACTTATAGTGAGACGCAGATTAAACCTCTACAGGCAGGCAACTCCTTTTTACATTAACCCTTTACAAGCAGCTATGTCCTCTTTCTGAAGCTTAACCCTTTAGAAGCAGCTGTGTCCTGGTCCTTTAAGCTATGTTGTATAATAAATATACAGGAGCATATTATATGGCTGATGATACCATGGATGAAGAATAATTCTGGCACTTGTAGTGCCAGATTAACGCTCTACAGGCAGGCAACCACTTTTGCAAATTAACCCTTTAGAAGCAGCCATGTCCTGTATGTTGTATAATAAAATACCCAGGAGCATATAATATGGCTGATAATTAAACCACGTATGAAAATCAATTCTGGCACTAGTAGGAGACTCAGATTAACCCTCTACAGGCAGACAACTCCTTTTTACATTAACCCTTTACAAGCAGCTATGTCCTCCTCTTGAAGAGTAACCCTTTAGAAGCAGCCATGTCCTGGTCCTTTAAGCTATGTTGTAGCTTCCTTATATAATTTTGGCACTTGGAAGGCAGGTGGGGGGGAGACATTTTTGCATAAAGTTGCATTTTGCTGATAAATTAACATGGTTTGTGGGTTTATTTATGAGAAAACTAAATAAGTATTCTATATAGCAAAGAAATCTTGCCTGAGCTAAGCACAAGGCTCCACTTTACCACTCAGATGCTGTATAGAATCAACTCTCCCCCCCACCCCTCACCACCTCAAATGGTATCTCCCGGGGAAAGAGAATTTTGTGCTCACTCTGTTAAAGGGAAAGTAAAATCTTTCTCCCTGTAATACTGAGATAAATCTTATCATTTGCGAATGACATATATTTGAGAAAAGTCTTATAACATCATCTACTGTCATTTTTTAGGTTTTACCCATAACTCATAGGTGCTCCTTAAAGGGGTGTGGTTAATGACCACTCCCTTTAAGTGAATTATGTTTTTTTTTTATGGATATTGCCAATAAATAACACATTTTATATGTGACATGAGGGCCGTCATGTACAAGTTAAAGATATCTGAAGGCAAACAACCCCCTTTTTTTTTAAAGATCCTAAATCTTTATAAGACCTAGGAGCAAAAGGTGCTTTATATCATGCAAATACCTTAAATATTGCTAAACAAATAAACCCAAAAAAGTAAAAAACATGCATTGCAATGATAAACGTCATATTAGGCAGACCTTTCTTTTGACTACTAGACAGCCCGCTTTCCGGCCATTCGAACAAACGGTTGTAAACAGGAGGGATTTAATACAAGTTTATTCAATCCCGTTCGGAAGAATTAATTTTGACCTTCCACCCACAGACATAGAGGAACTCCATTTTTTTTTTAAATTTTTCACATATTTTTACCAAAAAAAAACCGAATCCTCTAAGGCACTCAGGAAAGCCTGTACAATCACGATTCTTTGTACATTCGATACCAAAACTTTGTGAAATTTCATCCACTCCGCTCTTTGCCGAACATCATTAAACTCTCGACACACAGAAAACGTTAGTGCAAATTTCTCGCGAAACGTCCGCGAGTCCTAAACCATTCACATTTAATTTATTTTTTTTAAACACTTTGTTTTAATCCTACATATTCTGCTTTCCTAAAATCAAAAAAATATATACAGGAAGAAATGAGCTAAATAAAAATATATATATACTCTTCTTCTCTCTCATTGTGCAAGGTGCCTGTCAATACCCCTCCCCTTTTTTATTGTGTCTGTGCAAGAAGTCAACTTTAGGGGGGCACAAACATTTTCCTTATTGTACTAATGAAATTGGGGGTGGAAAGGACGTACAAAAAAAAAACTCATGTATTATACATTCAAGGCCATTCCGTAGAATTCCCATTAATTCACAGATCATGATCATTTAAACCACACACTCACGCGTTTCACTCCCAATATAATAAGTGCTTTTTTATTCTTTAGATACTACAGATTAATACCGCTTTGGTTTAACCTTATTGATCTTCCGCTATACTAATACCTGCACTGCAGATACCACTGTCAAGATACACTGTGCAAGGAGGTACCTTGTATTTTTTTTTTTATTTTTTTTTCCATTTGCCCCATACACGTATATTAAGATCTGATAATTTGTGCCTATGCTGCTAAAAGTACCTGTAATCAGTAAAGCCAGAGAGAGATACATTTATTGGTATCAACGCTTTTCACCTCCCAAGACTTTCGGAAGTCTCTTTTTCCCCTTTCCCAAGAGATTTGTCTAGGGCTTGGATACACAACATATTTTGGTCCTTTCTAAATTTGTGCACATTTTGTAACAGGGTTGGGTAGATCTTTAAAAAGGGAAATGTAAAAGAGGGATTAGCCAAGAAACAGAAACAAAGAAATGGGACAAGGCACCATGATGTGGTCAATCCCATTTTTGTACAAGGTGTCATAATCCTTCCATATTATTAAGGCCCAAGGCTGTCTTATACCATGTAGGCTGATGGGTCCAACAAACTTAAGGAAAACCATTTTAAACAGTCTACGTTAACAAAAACAATGACGAATATGGACTGGGACAAGACTATAATGATGCAAAAACATATCAAGATGCAGTCGTATATGGTCCTCATCATTACACAATAACCAGTAGGGTCAAAAGAACCCAACAAACCAGTGTTGTATCATAAATGATGTCTTCAAGATCCAAAGACCCCAACAAAGACTTCTTAGATGAGCCAACAAACCAATGTATCATAAATTATGTTAGTAGGACCCAAAGAACCCAACAAACCAGTCTGGAGCCTAAGGACATCATTTATGATACAAGACTGGTTTGTTGGCTCATCTAAGAAAACTTTCTTGGGCTCTTTGGATACTTAGGACATCATTTATGATACAAAGGAGTCCTAAGTTTTCTTAGATGAGCCAACAAACCAATCTTGTATCATAAATGATTTCAGTAGGACCCAAAGAACCAATCTTGTATCATAGATGATGTCAGTAGGAACCAAAGAACCCGACCAACCGGTCTTGTATCATAAATTATGACTTCAAGATCCAAAGAGCCCAACAAAGTTTTCTTAGATGAGTCAAAAAAACAATGTTGTATCAGAAATTATGTTAGTAGGACCCAAAGAACCCAAGAAACCAGTCTAGATCCTGAGGACATCATTTATGATACAAGACTGGTTTGTTAGACTCTTTTGGTCCTACTGACATAATTTATGATAAAAGACTAGCTTGTTGGCTCATCTAAGAAAACTTTCTTGGGCTCTTTGGATCCTAACGACATTATTTATAACACCAGATTGGTTTGTTGGGCTCTTTAGGTCCTACTGACATCATTTATGACACAAGATTGGTTTGTTGCCTCATATAAGAAAACTTTCTTGGGCTTTTTGGATCCCAAGCACATCATTTATGATACAAAAGAACCCAAAATTTTCTTAGATGAGCCAACAAACCAATCTTGCATCATAAATGATGTCAGTAGGACCCCAAAAAACAAACAAACCAGTCTAGTTTCATAAATGATATCCTTAGGATGCAAAGAGCCCAACAAAGTTTTAGATGAGCCAACAAACCCCTCTTGTATCATAACTGATGTCCTTATGGTCTAAAGAGCCCAACAAAGTTTTCTTAGATGAGACAACAAACCAATCTTGCATCATGAATTATGTTAGTAGGGCCCAAAGAGCCAAACAAACCAGTCTTCAATCATAAATGATGTCAGTAGGACCCACAGAACCTAACAAACCAGTCTAATATCATAAATGATGTCCTTAAGATCCAAAATGCCCAACAAAGTTTTGTTAGATGAGCCAACAAACCAATCTTGTATCATGCATGGTGTCAGTAGGACCCAAAGAACGCAACAAACTAGTCTTGTATCAAATGATGTCCTTAGGATCCAAAGAGCCCAACAAAGTTTTCTTAGATGAGCTAACAAACCAATCTGGTATCATAAATTATGTCAGTAGGACCCAAACAGCCCAACAAACCAGTCTTCAATCATAAATGATGCCCGTAAGACCCAAAGATCCCAACAAACCAATCTTGTATCATAAATGATGTCCGCAGGATCCAAAAAGCCCAACAATGTTTTCTTAGATGAACCAACAAACCAATCTTGTATCAGAAATGATGTCCTTACGACCCAAAGAACCCACCAAACCAGTCTTGTATCATAAATGATGTCAGTAAGACCTATTGAGCTTAACATTTTTTCTATTTAGACAAACAAATCGGTCTTGTTTCAAAAATTATGTCAAAGTCCTATCTCATAAATGAGATGGTTGACTATGGCCCGAACCCAAGCCAAAAAGTCCTAAATCCCCTCATTTCCAATGAATGACTGATTAATTTTTGTATTATGGTCCCTAAAGAAGGTGCTTGTCCTAGCTTTGTGACTAAGAAAATTGAATCAGATATTTACAAAATTTTCCCCAAAATTAGCTACTTTTGGCTCGTCATCTACACAATCTTTGAAAAAAACCTTAATTCACTCAAGCAACACACCCTTAAACCTCACCATTAATCAATTATTGGGCTTTACGGGCAAGAAGCCCCCGCAGCCTATAAACATTTCTATTCCCCTCAATAAAGTGCTTTTACATTATTAAATTAGACTGAACACATGGTGCTTAGAGAAGATCCTGATGGTGTGACCTGATATTACCTTATCTGAAGGGCCCCCATTGGATTCTGGGAAATGCAGGCAGGCTCCATTAATTTGTCAAGACTTGGGAGGTATCCAAATGCAGAAAAGGGGGTGGGGTGGTTTCTAAAATATACATTAAGACTGATATCAAATCAATAAACTGCTCTTGCATGACAAATTAACGTACTCTTAATCCATTTTGAGGATAGCCTGGTGCTGTGTTAGCAAGCCTCAAATGTTATCCTTCGAGAGGTTCTGCACATCACATTTTACCCTTACCGTAGAGATAAACATCTAATTTTGGAAGATTACGTTATATGTGAGACATATTAACCAAGAACAAGTAATAACAGACATAAATTAAGCAAATCATTAAGCTTGAAGCCCTCAAAGGCCACCTTACTTGGTGACAACTTCAAGCCAACTCTTCGACTCAGTAGGTTGAGGTTATAATTGACGAACCCAAATTGGCAAGTCCAACCTACCTTCTAAAGTAGTCAACCAACAAGTTGAGGCTCCACAACAGCCAAGACTCTCAGCTAAACGTCCATGGCTTTGGGTCTAAAACCTTTATTCTAAAACCTTCAGGTCAAGACATGGAACAAAGTTTCTGTAAACGAGAAGATCCCCCAAACCAAGGCCTACAAACCAAGAGTCAGGAATAGAAAACTGAAAACCCAAGGCCAACATCTCAAATCTTTTCTCTTTAGCTGCTCACAAGTATGAGCCAAGTGGTGGCCAAAATTGATGACTCTTTACTGTTGTGTTTTGGTATCAAATTTCCCATTTTTGGTGGGGCCAGTAGTATAATTTAAAGTCTATGGCAAGGTCAGACAAAGGGGTCTTCTCTTTTCTTCTTCTAAAGGCATGTCATTTTTGATTGTGCCTGGTTATAAATATTTGTAATCTTATCGAGAAAAGAAAGCACTGTACAATGGACTGGGTCTCACGACCGAGGCCTGGTCTCACGACCGAGGCCAGGTCTCACGACCGAGGCCAGGTCTCACGACCGAGGCCAGGTCTCACGACCGAGGCCAGGTCTCACGACCGAGGCCTGGTCTCACGACCGAGGCCTGGTCTCACGACCGAGGCCTGGTCTCAAGACCGAGGCCTGGTCTCAAGACCGAGGCCTGGTCTCACGACCGAGGCCTGGTCTCACGACCGAGTTCTGGTCTCAAGACCGAGGCCTGGTCTCAAGACCGAGGCCTGGTCTCAAGACAGAGGCCTGGTCTCAAGACAGAGGCCTGGTCTCAAGACCGAGGCCTGGTCTCAAGACAGAGGCCTGGTCTCAAGACCGAGGCCTGGTCTCAAGACCGAGGCCTGGCCTCACGACCGAGGCCTGGTCTCACGACCGAGGCCTGGTCTCACGACCGAGGCCAGGTCTCACGACCGAAACCTGTTCTACATCTCACGTCCAAGACTCAGATGAAGTAATGGAACACCAAGAAAACCAAGACCAAATTTCACATAGCGTGTAGTTCATCCAACCAAGACAAAAACCTTTTTGAGTCTAGCTCTTTCAATGACGGTCAAAACGTCAGGTTCCATTTCGAAAAATCAGTCAATACCCAACATCTTTGAAGGACACTTTCTCTATCTTCATAGGAGCATTTGACAAATGATAAATGGTCTATAAAAGCTACTTTTTATGGCCTTCCTCTATTCCAGAGACCATCTTAGAGATATTTTGAATCTGTATAAAAACCAATGTCAAATTTTCATATAATTTCCAAACAACATTCACAAAAATCACAAATCCAGATTGTGGCCTACCTTCTTGAGGCCTAGCCCAGTATGGCTTAGGTCAGACCCAGTATGTCGTATGTCTATGGTTACTAGGATGACGTGGGTGGCCAAAGTTGGGTGGCACCCTATGAAGCTCAGCCATGTTATTGGTCTGTCTACCTACCTAAAATGCAGAAATGCAAACACTGGGATGTGAACACGGCCCGCTGATCTATTAAAAGTGCATATTTTTGTAGAAAAAGTTACACGTATGACCTTTATTAATTATAATACAGAGGTGCGTTAGGTATCACTATTTTTTATTTTTAGAAACTATTCCCAAATTCCAATTTTGGAATATTCTATGGCTTCTACCCTTTGATATCAATCCCTTCCTGATACTGTAACATCCTTGTCACATGCTGCTCTGTTCCTAGTTAGGTCACTCTCTTGTACAAAAGCAGTTCACTCATCTCCTCCTGTCACTCATCAATTCACAGAATGAAAGATTCCATTTCTTCCGGCCTTATATCCCAACCCTGACCTCACAATCAATCATGGGAATGCCAGGTCACTGCCGGCAACAAAGTCAGCTCACACGTCCCCTGCTGTTGCCCTCTTTCCCAGAATATTTCCACGTTACAGTTATTCTATCTCTTCCTGCTTTATATCCCTAGTCCAGTCCATTTAGCCGTATCTTCCCAAACCATCATGGAATGACAGGTCACTGCTGCCCACAAAGTCAGCTCACATGTCCTACTGTTGTCCTCTCTCACGTAATATATCCATTTACTGTACATCCTATCCCCCCCTTTATAAAACTATTCCGGTCACATTGAGTCCTCTCTTCACAATCAATGCTGGAAATAACAGGTCACTGCTGCCCACAAAGTCAGCTCATACATCTCCTGCTGTTGTCTTTTGGCCCATACTTTCAGTCAATTCACTATACATTCTATTGCTTTATAACCCTAGCACTGTCCTCATAGTCAATTATGGGAATGACAGGTCACTGCTGCCAACAAAGTCAGCTCATACATCTCCTGATGTTGTCGTCTCTGCCATAGAATATCTAGTAAATGGGATCTTCCCCCACTTTTCCTGACTCATTTAGCCCCGTGTTCACAATCCAATCATGGGAATGACTGGTCACTGCTGCTCACAAAGTCAACTCAAACATCTTCTGCTGTTGTCTGCTTTATCAGATATCCATTTACAAGATATTCTTTCCTCCTCAACTTTAAGAAACTAGTCTTGTCTCATTTAGTCAAGGGAATGACAGGTCACTGCTGCCCACAAAGTCAGCTCAAACATCTTCTGCTGTTGTCCTATTTACCATATTTCTATTTACTAGATATTCTATCTTCCCCCCACTTTAAGAATCTAGTGCTGTCTCTTTCATCCCCCACTTTAAAGAAACTAGCTCTGTCCCCACAATCAATCACGAGAATTACAGGTCACTGCTGCCGACAAAGTCAGTTCACACATCATCTACTGTTGTCCTCTTGACCATATGTCCATTTACTAGATATTTGATCTTCCTCAACTTCAAGAAACTAGTCCTGTCTCAGTTAGTCAAGGGAATAAATGGCCGGTCACTGCTGCCCACAAAGTCAGCTCAAACATCTTCTGCTGTTGTCCCACTTACCATATTTCCATTTACTAGATATTCTATCTTCCCCCCCAGAAACTAGCCCTGTTCTCACAATCAATCACGAAAATTACAGGTCACTGCTGCCGACAAAGACAGTTCACACATCATCTGCTGTTGTCCTCTTGACCATATGTCCATTTACTAGATATGATTTCTTCCTCCACTTTAAGAAATGAGTCCTGTCTCATTAAGCCCTGTTCCCAGAGTCAATCAAGGGAATGGCCGGTCACTGCCACCCACAAAGTCAGTTCACACATTTCCTGCTGTTGCCATAATCCGAGCATTTCCTTGCTATTCCGTCTTTGCCCGACTTCATGAGACTTAGTCCTGTTCTCACTAGTAAATATGGGAAAAGCCTGGTCACTGTCTCCCACAAGGTAAACACACTCTTCACCCGCTGCCATCATCCAATACACAGTTACATTAGTAGTAACGCAACAGAAAAAAATAAAGAAAAGAATGAGAAAAACCCAATAATCTCCGTAGTACAAAACTGCCGCGTTCTGGCACCTAAACTCCGATCCCCATTAGGTCCTCCACCATGAATGACTGATGTAAGTGACGACGATGACATCTGTTTTTACCCGTGAACAGATAAATGGCGCTGATTATATATATACTTTTTTATATTAGTTTTTTGTTTTTTTTTACGTGCTTTTGAATGATAAATCGTTCAACCTGGTTGGAAGAGAAAAAACTAATGGATGCATTCATTAGAGTAAGTTCGGTTATTTTTTTTTCTTAAAAAGGAGCCCGTTTTCGTCGTCTTATCTCAGGAGGCCTCGTCTGACCCCCTAAATTTACAGTATATCGAATGCGATTATTATTTTTTTTTTTTTCTTCATTTTTTTTTTTTGTAGTTTTTGTTTTTTTGTTGTTTTTTTTTTAATACAAGCAGAATAAAAATCACATTTTAGTCAGGCAAAAAGTAGCAGTTCTGAGGGTAAGTGGCTGATCACATTTGTTTCGTATTAGTATTTCATGCAAGCAGTGCTAATATTACACATCCCTTTACGCTCGGCCGCCATCTCGTCTTCCTTTTCTTATAAAGTCCCACTGTAGGCGGCGTCTTGTCTTCTCACCGGGGTTTCTGGCCTGCTAGTCGAGCCGGTGGTTTGTTCGAACGGTGGCGGAGGTGTGCTCTGGTTATCCGGTGCCAACGGATCGGTACCACCTACCTCCTGGATGACGGAGCCGGTCACCCCCTCGGCCTCCTGGGTGGGCTCGAACGGAGGGTTGGAGTTGTTGGTGAGGTCAATGTTTGCGGTGTTAGTTCTCAAAGAGACTATGGTGCCAGAATCGCTTCTCCGCTCCGCGTAGATCCGTTGCTCAAACGCCTGCGCCGGACTCGGCTGGAAATCGGGCTCTAGCGGGACCCCGGTGGCGGTGGCGCCCATGACGGAGCGATACATTTCCACGCCCTCTGGCAACATGGATTTGATTTTGGGGAGCCAACGCTTGCGCACTCTGCGGGCGTTGGTGCACATATCTGCGGCTATGACATTCATCTCGCTCTCCTTAAAGTTTGGTGCAAAATTTTGACAATATACTGGAGAAACGATACAAGAAAATGAAAACTCGGTGTTACAAATGGGCACAAAGTGGAAGAAAGAAAGACAAGACATCTTATTTATGGAGCAAAGCAGGGGCGGAGTGGTCCAAGGGTGGGAGCTCCTTTCAGTTTTTGGTTTCACCATTTTGCTTTATCTGGGGGCATTTTTTTTAAGTTTCGCACTGGCACTGTTCTGTATTGCCGCACCACCAAATATGTACAATATATACCCCCTTTTCTGCCTCACCAGTCACCACCCACCCACTCCCCACCTCACCAGTCACACCACCCAGTTACACGACCCCCTCCCCATGTCACTTCACCAGTCACACCACCCCCTTCCCCACCTCACCAGTCACACCACCCCCTTCCCCACCTCACCAGTCACACCACCCCCTCCCCACCTCACCAGTCACACCACCCAGTTACACGACCCCCTCCCCATGTCACCTCACCAGTCACACAACCCCTTCCCAGTCACACAACCCCCTTCCCCACCTCACCAGTCACACCACCCCCTTCCCCACCTCACCAGTCACACCACCCCCTCCCCACCTCACCAGTCACACCACCCAGTTACACGACCCCCTCCCCATGTCACCTCACCAGTCACACCACCCCCTCCCCCACCTTACCAGTCACACCACCCCCTCCCCACGTCACCTCACCAGTCACACCACCCCCTCCCCATGTCACCTCACCAGTCACACCACCCCTTTCCCCAACCTCCAGTCACACCACCCCCTCCCCACCTCACCGGTCACACACCACCCCCTCCCCACCTCACCGGTCACACACCTCCCCCTCCCCACCTCACCGGTGACACCACCCCCTCCCCACCTCACCGGTCACACACCACCCCCTCCCCACCTCACCGGTCACACACCACCCCCTCCCCACCTCACCGGTCACACACCACCCCCTCCCCACCTTCCATCACCCCCTCCCCACCTTCCATCACCCCCTCCCCACCTTCCATCACCCCCTCCCCACCTTCCATCACCCCCTCCCCACCTTCCATCACCCCCTCCCCACCAGTACAAACTATGCACCCAGTGCTCCGGGCGATGGGATATTATACACAAGTACAGTAGTGTAATCAGTGTTATCATGTCCACCTTTCACCTGCAGCAATAAACTACCCGTGTGCGACTTTTATAGACTTTCATGAGGTCGGATGGGGACTCCCGGGCATAAAACTACTAATCTTTAGTGACTAAGCAAAAAACAAACACCTACAAGCGTAGGTACAAAACAGGCTAACCGCCCCTTTAAAGCTGACGGGGTCCTCCATGCCGCTCCTCCCTTTTATGTGTATCTGATATGAGCAATGTTAAATATTGATTTAGTTATTTCTTCTAAATTAATTGTGGCAATTATTCAGGTCACTGACGCTGCCAAATTCAACTCTCACATCTGCTGCTGTCATTATTGCTTGTAAGTGACGACGATTTGCTGGATTTCGTGCTTTTTCATCCCCACTGCATGAAACTAGTCTTGTCTTAGTAATATCAGGAGAGACAGGTCACCTTTCTGCCACAAGGTAAACACACTCTTAACCTGCTGCCATCATCCTTCACAATAGTTAAAACATGAATGATGAGAACTAATGAAATCTTAATTGGCCGCCATTAAAAAAAAAAAAGGTTGTCTTATGACTCATTCTATCAATGCTTAATAACATTAGGTCACTGATTGCTGACAAAGTCAGCTTACACATCTCCTGCTGTTGTCATCATTGTTGTAATTTGATCATTTACTGGATTTTTCATCTTTGTCCACTTAATAAAATATAGCCCTGTTCTTGCTAGCAGAGAGAAAAACAGAAAATCTAGTAAATGTTCACATAGCAGCAGGAGATGTGTGAGTTTGCTTTGTCAGTGGCAGTGACTGAATGTTATCTAGAGTTGAATTAATGAACGACAATGTGAAAGATTTGTAATAGCAGATTATTAAAATTTCATTAGTTCCTGTTTTGTTTTTTTTTTAATAAATTGGCAAGAAGTATGGCAGCAGGTTAAGAAGGTGTTTATCTTGTGGGAGAAAGTGACCTGTCATTCCAGTGATTATTAGCAAAGCCAGGACTAGTTTTACAAAGTGGGGAAGCCCATAAATCCAGTAAATGGTCAGATTACAACAATGATGACAACAAGCAGGAGATGTGTGAGTTGACTTTGTCAGGGGCAGAGACCTAATATTATCTAGCATTGTTGGAATGAACTATATGATACAGATTTTTAATGGCAACCAATTAACATTTAATTAGTTCCCATCACTTTTTTTTTTTCTTTTTTTAAATGATACTGATTTAGAATGATGGCAGCAGATTAAGACTATGTTTTATTTGAGAAAGAAAGAGACCTGATACTCTAGTGATTACTTCAGGTCACTTTCTCCCACAAGATAAGACATAATCTGCTGCCAACCTTTTTCATTGTCATTTTAAAAAAAAGTGATGGAAACTAATGACATTATAATTATGATTAGAATGATGGCAGCAGATTAAGAGTATGTTTTATTTGAGAAAGTAAGTGACTAATATTCTAGTGATTACTATATTTAATGGCGACCAATTAAAATGTCATTAGTTCCCATCACTTTTTTTCAAAATGATAATAATTAGAATGATGACAGCAGATTAAGAGTATGTTTTATCTGGGTGAAAGAAAGTGACCTGATACTCTAGTGATTACTACTGATCACTTTTCTCCCACAAAATTGATATACTCAATCCGCTGCCACCCTTTTTCATTGTCATTTTAAAAAAAGTGATGGAAACTAATAACATTTTAAATATGATTAGAATAATGACAGTAGATTAAGAGTATGTTTTATCTGGTGAGAGGAAGTGACCTGATACTCTAGCGATTACTATATTTAATGGCGACCAATTAAAAATGTCTACTTCCCATCGCTCTTTTTTTTCCTTTATAAATGATACTGATTAGAATGATGGCAGTATATTAAGAGTATGTTTTCTTTGTGAAAGAAAGTGACTTGATACTCTAGTGATTACTATATTTAATGGCTGACCAATTAAAATGTTATTAGGGACCATCGCACTTTTTTTTTTTAAATGATAATGATTAGAATGACGGCAGCAAATTAAGAGTATGTTTTATTTGAGAAAGAAAGTGACTTGATACTCTAGTGATTACTACAGTTCACTTTCTTCCACAAAATAAGACATAATCTGCTGCCATCCTTCTTCATTGTCATTTTAAAAAAAGTGATGGAAACTAATGACATTTTAATTATGATTAGGATGATGGCAGCAGATTAAGAGTATGTTTTATCTGCTGGGAGAAAGTGACCTGATACTCTAGTGATTACTATATTTAATGGCGACCAATTAAAATGTCATTAGTTCCCATCGCTTATTTTTATATGATTATGATTAAATTGATGGCAGCGGATTAAGAGTATGTTTTACTTGAGAAAGAAAGTGACCTGATACTCTAGTGATTACTACAGGTCACTTTCTCAGACAAGATAAGACATACTCAATCCGCTGCCATCCGTTTTAATTGTCATTTTAAAAAAAAGTGATGGGAACTAATGAAATCTGTGGTTCTCTCAATACTAGGTAACATTAGGTCACTGCCACTGACAAAGTCAACTCACACATCTCCTGCCGTTGTCATCATTGACAGTATTTTGACCATTTCCTGGATTTTTGGTCTTTTCCCCACTTTATGAAACTAGTCCTGTCTTTATAAGTGATAACAGGAGAGACCGGTCAATTTCTCCCACAAGGTAAACACAGTCTTAACCTACTGCCATCATCTTTTACAATAACAAAAAATAAATAAGAATTAATGAAGTTTTAGAAATTTGTGTCATGTGGTTCACGTTCTTACCGCTATACACACACAACGTAACATAACGGTTCTTACACTTAACAGCATTCAGAACCCTGCTGTCCAGGGGTTTTCTGCTCGGGTCGCTGGTCGAGGAGCGGATTCCAGTCCCGCAGCTATTTGCCCAAGGTGTTCCTGAAATGGACAGATAACAAGAAGTCACAAAACCGTGACGGAGGACAGGCAGTATCCTTTATTATTGACCAGGAGGAAACCATCAACAAGAAGGTCTTCAAACATCTGATAGTCTCATTAACATAGAAAGACATGACCATCTAATTCACATGGGGATCAATCTGGCTTACAGCCCAATCAAGGCACGAAGCATCTGAGATTTGCTAAAGCATCTAGTTGATGGTTTCCAGAGAGTAAAAAAAATAAAATAGAAATGATTTGTAAGAAATTGTAGAAAACATGGCTGATTTCTTCCAAAAACAGCGCCACCTCTGACTACAGGTTGTGAGTGGTATTGCAGCACAGCTCTATACAAATAAATAAGGTTGCGCTGCAATACCGCACACAGCCTGAGGAGAAGGGTTGGCGCTGTTTTTCTGGAAGAAGCTAATTATGAGGTTACATTGGATATTTTGCAGAACCTACCGGTCAAAAAACGTTGCGAGGAGTCGTCTTAATAGGACCTTATGTTTCACGCCTGCGCAAAGGTGGCAGTTCATGAGCTGTCCGCGGGGTGATGTATACGCCAGACCCTGCGGAAACATAGGGAGTTGTCAAAGATTATTAAGAAAGAAAGAGAGAAACACAGAAAAAAAGGGGAGAAAAAGAGAAAGAAGGAAAGGAAGAGAGAGAAAGAGAAAAAGAAAGAAAGAAAGAATGAAAGAGAAAGAGAGAAAAAGAGAGAGCGAGAGAGAGAAAGAGAGAAAGGAAAGGAAGAAAGAGAAAAAGAAGGAAAGAAAAAGAGAGAGAAAAAGAAAGAAAGAAAGAGAGAAAGAGAGAAAGAGAGAGAGAAAGAGAAAGAGAGAAAGAAAGAGAGAGAGAGAAAGAGAAGAAAGAATGAGAGAGAAAGAAGGATAGGAAGAGAGAGAAAGAGAAAGAAGGAAAGGAAGAAAGAGAGAGCGAAAAAGAGAGAAAAAGAGAGAGAAAAGAGAAAAAGAGAGAAAGAGAAAGAGAGAGAAAGAGAGCGAGGAGAGAGAAAGAGAGAGAGAGAAAGAGAGAAAGGAAAGGAAGAAAGCGAAACACAGAAAAAGAGAGAAAAAGAGAAAGAAGGAAAGGAAGAGAGAGAAAGAGAAAAAGAGAGAGAAAAAGAGAAAAAGAGAGAAAGAGAGAAAGAGAGAAAAAGAGAGAGAAAGAGAGAGAGAGAGAAAGAGAGAAAAAGAGAAAGAGAGAGAAAGAGAGAGAGAGAAAGAGAAAGAAGGAAAGGAAGAAAGGAAGAAAGAGAGAGAAAGAGAGAGAAAGAAAGAGAGCGAAAGAGAGAAGAGAAGAGGAGAAGAGAGAAGAGAGAGAGAGAAAGAGAGAGAGGAAGAGAGAAAGAGAGGGAGGAAGGAGAGATAGAGAGAAGAGAGAGAAAGAGAAGAGAAAGAGAGAGGAAGAGAGAGAAAGAGAGGGAGGAAGAGATAGAAATAGAGAGAGAAAGAGAGAAAGAAGGAAAGAGAGAAAAAGAAAGAGAAAAAGAAGAGAGAAAGAGAGAGAAAGAGAGAGAGAAAGAGAGAGAGAGAAAGAGAAAGAAGGAAAGGAAGAAAGAGAGAGAGAGAAA